>NC_143527.1:11018538-11318538 GCF_031878675.1 Megascapheus bottae
GATTTGTTTGATGCTGTCACGACTCATTTCCACAGCTCACCAGGAGTCTGCTTGGGTCACTATGAGGCAGAGGCTTCCTGGGGACACTCACTCTCCTAAGACTCATGGTGACTATTTTCTTTTATCAGAAGTAGCTAGGATGTCTCCTGAGTGGGAAGAGGCCATTCCAGAATGACCTCTGGGTCACCATCATGCTGTTTGGAACCCCCAACGACGAAGGGGGAACTTCAAGCCACTAAGTTGCTTCTTGAGGGCTGCTGCCATCGGCTCTGTCACATGCTCTTCTGAGGAGCCGTAGGAAGCACTTCGGGCGGCTTCATGGGCCTCCGTTTCCAGGCCAGTCTCTAAAGGCCTAGCCATGTAGCCGTCAGGAAGCCCTTGAGCAGAGTCCAGCCCCGGTCTGGAATGATGGTCTCTCGGCCTTCGAGGCTGCTTGCACAGCTGGCTGCCTGCGCTTCCAGTGCCTGGCTCTGTTCCAGATTTCTCTGGTCACCATCAGGCCGGGTGTCACTTGCATTATCAACAGAGGGGACATGCCTGTGCCAGCCCATGTCATCAGTTGTGCTCAAAGTGGCTTCTCTGAAGCTGAGGGTTCTTCACCTTTGACTCAAACCAGATATTGACGAGTGTGCCACCAGCAACCAGACGCTGTGTGCTCACATCTGCACCAACACTGTGGGCAGCTACCGCTGTGAGTGCCGGGAAGGCTTCGTCTTAGAGGACGACGGGAAGACATGTACCAGTCGTGACAGATACCCCAACGACACCGGTGAGTGTCAGTAATATATCATTTATGTTATCAGATCTGGATACAACTTTATCACTCTATCTATGTGTATACATATTTGTATATACTTTTTTACTCTATATCTTATATAAATATAGTACTACAATGCCTATCCTTTCGTGTGATATGTATTATGGTATATATATATATAATATATATTATTTATATACTATAACCTAGAAAGGTCCCAAGTATGTATATATCATTATATGTGAAATATAAATATGTAGAGCATATAGCTCATATTACATAATTATATTTTGGTGACATTTTAGCATTTATGTTCTATATCTTATTTTACATAATATACTCATGTATTGTAGAATATGTATATATAATTTGCATATTATTATCTATAGTCGCTAGGAAGCCCAGCTGCTCCTGTGGAGCCAGTGGACAAAAAGGGCAGGTGGGACCTGAGGTGAGAACACTGAACATAAGTTCAAGTGCTTCTAGGGAAAGGTGGTGGGAGGCAATGTTCATTATCAAGCAGGGCTAGAAGAAAGCAGTAGGCTAATGGGAAAACAGCAAAGCTTGGTCATATATTAAGGGTAATCAAGATGAGCAGAAAAGAGGACAGAAATACTGTGTCCTCTCCAAAGAAATGTGCTGAAATAAAAATATGAACCATTTCCCACATAAGGTACCAATCTGTATCAATGCTACTCAAAAGTACTTATGCCTGGGCCCTGTCCATGAGCTATTTGTTATTCAATTCATGATCAGATTTTTAAAAAAGAGGAGGAGGAGGAGGAGGAGGAGGAGGAGGAGGAGGAGAAAGAGAAGAAGAAGAAGAAGAAGAAGAAGAAGAAGAAGAAGAAGAAGAAGAAGAAGAAGAAGAATCTGAGAGTGCTTATGAATTTTTATATCACTTTGACAGAGGAAATTTATTTCAGCCCGGAAAATGGGTGCTTGTGTTATATGTCTGATTTCTCAAAGCAAATCACTTTGTGTTATATGGAAAGCATCAGCGCACAGTCTGTTGGAAAATGTCTAACAGCTGGAGCTTCAGTGCAGCATCGAGAACCTGGGTCATCTTCTGTCCCCTGATCCCACTGAGATGTCTCGTCACTGAGGCATGTGATCAGCCTGAGTGCTGGGTTCCTGCTTTTAGTCTGGAGTTGAAAAGAACAAATGAGCTGGAGGGAAATGGTAAGGAAGGGAGAGAAAGGAAAAGAAGCTCCAATGCTATGCCTGTGCCTCAGAGAATGCCTTAGTGGGCCATTATCACAGCACTCACTTATTAAATAACTCTGATCTCTCTGCCAGGTCAGCAGTGCCAGCTAGTCATCAGAAATTCAGGATTTCAGTCTATAGGCCCTAATGTCACTAGGTCTTCCTACTGGAATGAACATTGAACTAACTGATCTTCTCTGACCAAGGTCAACCAGGCAAATTCCCTAGATAGAAAGCCCTTAGTCTTTCTGCCTGGAGGGCAGGTTCTATCCGGCCCGGGGCCCGCGCTTCCACTCACCAATGTAGAGAAGAGGATGCTAAGGGCTGAGCTCTGGCATCTGCTTGGGAAGAGAACATGACTAGAACACAGTCATCACCACTGAAGGGAGCCAGGGCTATTTTTTTTTAATGGTAATAGTCTTAAAGGTCAAATCCCCATATACCTAGAGATGCAGGGAGATGAAGACGCCAGTTTGAAAGCTTGTGAGATGAAACCTTGGCTTCCGAAGGGGAGAGGAGACAGCAGACAGCTGGGGACCAGCTGCCTCACAAGGAAAAAAACTACAAAGCACAATTTTGACAAACAACTTGTTGAGTCATGAAGAAACGCCATGTGTTAGAAATGAACGTACAATACCTATTTGGAGCCAGCTGGAGACTGGGTAGTTGGGGTTCATTGTGTAAGTTAGAAAACTAGGATTGGGGACCCTTTTGAGAGCCTGAGCATGGGGATCTTGTCCTCCTATCCCCCCCACCCCCCAAGATGATCATAAGGCAAGGAGGAGCAGACTTTGAGGCCAGGAGGTTAGTTGAAAGAGACTAGAATGATGTTTACAGATGTTTTTTGTTTAAAAGTAAAATAACTGCCTTTTCCTCAGGGCAGAGAAGTTGGGGGGAGACAATAATGTATAATTTGTCTCTTAGATTATAGCCTTTATTGAAAAGCAGAAGCTCTTTGGGCGGGAGAAGGATACCATCTTTTAACTACTAATCAATTCATGGGTGTGCATACTTGAGAATTAGTCGCCGCAAAGTAGCTTTCTGACTTTTCACCTTAAAACTGGATTTCCCGCTCTTGAGCTTGGTGGGTTGTGAGCTGCCCAATCTGGCGATAGCATTTGTGTCTTTGCCTCGAGTTAAGGTGCAGGTGAATCCTCTTTCACCTGATGTCCAAGACATCTGGGGTAGCCCTAACCAGAGCAGGGCCATCAGAAACTGCAACAGCCAACTCTGCCATGTATCAGGGCACAAGGACCTGGGACCTGGAACCTAACCCCTCCACCAGCTATCTCTGCCTGGCCAAGAAGAATGGTTTGCAGGGAAACTGGCATAACTAGCAACACCCAGAGAGGTTGATAACAGAGAATAGTATCAAGTCTTAGACGCTGTTTCCTTGTTCTTTGGTTTCCAGTTCTCTTCACCCACCGATGTAAGATCCAGCTTCTCCAAACACTTTCCTCTCCAATCCCCAAGCTAGCAGATAGACAGCCATCATGCTGTGTGTGGTACTTGAAGGGTGGCTCTGAATTAGAGTGCAGCGGTAGCATCAGCCTGGAGAGGTCACCTATGCGCTGATCTTCAGTGATGGCTGAGGCAGGGAGGTGGGAAATCTCAGCCATTTGTTTTGCAGCGTTAGGCTCTATAGGACTTTGGGGGCCAGTGCAGTGCTAATGAGTTTCTTTCTTAACCATCCTGTGCATACAAGTTTGGAGATGTGTACATTACTGGACCCACTCTTTCAAAGATTTGCAGGTCAAGTATGTTAAAGGAAAGATTGCTTTAAAATAAAAGTTAGCTACAAACTGTAGCTATTTTTTTATTTTTATTTTTTTATTTTTGTACGCTTTATGCTTGATATCTTTTTTATATATTTTTATTGTATTTAATAAAAGGGTTACATGATATTTGCCAGATAGAAGGTGCATTAATTCACATACATTGATACCCTTCCACATGTCTTGGTCCCCATTACCGCCCCCCTCTTGGTTTTCCCCCCTTCCCTGTCCAATATTGGATACATTTGTATTTGGTTACTTTTTTTCTTTTTAAAATCTCCATTCTTTCTCTCTAATCCCCCGAGACAGGATCTCACTATATAATAGAAGCTGGCCTTGAATTTCAGCACCTCATAAACACAAACAAGCCCAGTACAAAAAAATGATTTCTTAGAAAACTTTATAGCCAAACATGATGACACAAACTTATAATCCCATCCTGGGGAGGCTAAAGATAGGAGGATCATGAATTTGAACCCAAACTAAGCTATAGAGTGAGACCGTATCTCAAACATATAAGAAGTATGGAGCTGGGTTTCAGTGGCTCACATCTGAGTCCTAGCTACTCAGTAAGCTGAGATCTGAGGATCATGGTTTAAAGCCCTGGACAGCAAAGCCCATGAGACTCTTATCTCCAATTAAACACAAAAATGCTGGAAATGGAGCTGAGGCTCAAGTGATAACCAGCCTTGAGCAAAAGAAGTTCAGGGAGAGCATCCAGGTTCTCAGGTCAAGCCCAGGACTGGAACACCAAGCAAACCAAAGCAAATATATATATATGTGGTGCATAAGCATTTGCTTCTATGTTTTATGAAGAGAAACATCCCAGCACTGACACACATGCAGGTGTAAGGAAGGACAGGTGCATCTTCACATCCTGTCTCATGAGGTTGGGCACTGAGCAGCTTACACTAACTCTGATGGGTTGGCTGGGAGGAAGCATCTTGAAGTCATTTCTTCAACAGCTGTGATGATATAGAAAATTCCTGGGAGTTAGGAGAGCTGATAACCAGGATTGCCGTAGAACTCACTAGCTATGTGGCATTGGTCAGATCTCCGGGCCTCCCTTTTCCTCTCTGTAGACCAGAGACATGAGCTCCATGAACTCGGAAGACCCCTACAGCCTCTTAAACTTGTTTCCAAACTTGGTGTGATGCAGCGTAATCAACAAGCCGCTGCTGCCAATTGGCACTTCATGCGTTCTCATTTATTTGTGCTGTCCTTACCGAGACTTGAAAACATAACCAGCTTCAACACTTTCTAAGCAGAAAACTTGCCTGACAATGTCTAAAAGGTGAGTAACTGCACATCTGAACATTTGGCTCAGTAATACGAAATGTTAGGGCCCCAAAGAGCCCTTCTGCCTTCTGAAATATTAAGCAGCTAAGCTAGTACTTCACATGATCGTTCTGAGGTTGGGGGTTAATGAATGATTATTGAACACAAACACATGTCATCTCCTCTTCTGGCCTACCATTTTTAACTTTGCATTGTCTAATGTCTACAAGGTAGGAGAGATTTTTTTTTTTAAGCAAAGACAGACGGAGTAGAGGAGCATGGCCCCCCCAAGGCTTCTCCAGCCTGAGAGCTGACAATGCTCAGATTCAGTGACACAAGCCATCTGGCTAATAGGTATTTCAGTCACTTTGATTTGGGGTTTGGAAAACATGGAGCTGGAGCCAGTTTCAGCACCCCGGGGAGTCTGTGCACCACTGATGGGGAGAGGTTGGCTCCGCAGTAATTAGCATACCCGTCTTTATTTTTCAACTTTTGTTTCTTTTCCGATAACATGGCCATGACCCCCCAGCATCATTCACTCCAGTTCAAAGTGGGAAAGACAGCCAGGTGTTTCGTATCACTCCCAAGCTCCGATAAGTCATAGATCAGTGACTCTCAACCTTGCAGTCACCTGGGGAGCACTCAGACTCTCAGATCCTGTTGCCACACTGCCACCCTAAGATGGATGGGGTGCAACAGGTTTCCCAGGATTTCTAAGAGGCCCCCAGAGGATTGTAATCTGGCATGGCCGCACACTTCCACGAAATCTAGAGCACAAATCTGCACAGCCAATCTTTGAAAACAAACAAGCTTTTGTTCTTTCTTGACACCGCCCTCGTGAAATATGTTGGGAACATTCTTTGGTTTTGCTCTGTTCATGTAGGTCTTACTACCACGTTAAGTGGTGCGTTCACATTTCTGATGCTTCTTATGTGCAGCCTGCTACAGTTCAGTAAAAATTTGAGCTCCATGCCCCCTGGTGGTGAGTCAATAATATTGCACCTTCAACATTCCAACAAGCTGGAAGGAAATTGTTAAATGCTGTCTCACTGGACTTTCCCTGGAGATGCCAACGCACACCATAAACTAAGAGGACTGAAAACACACAGGAGAGATTCCATCTTGATTTCTAAATGAACCGCTAATATGCCATCTATGAGGTAGCTTTGAGCTCCACAAGGACCTTTGTGCTCCAGAAACTTCACACATAAAGAAGATAGAGTTTTGATCTTCATCCCTCACAGAGCTATAGTCACAGAATGATATCACGTTACCTACCTCATAGCTCTCATTTCTGGTAAACAATAAGCATTAGGATTAGTGAGTACCCTATGGGGGGGCATTTGCACTGGGACAGGCAACCATTCTAGGAGCTAAGTGTCTTCTTTAATTAATTCGTCATAGGTGACAGGTACCAAGGCACAGATGCATGCAGAGCTGTGGTTAGCATACTCTCAAAGGTACTGAGTGACAACAGTGAGATTAACAACCTGATCCCCTCAGTCTACCAGTCTACACTTTGACCCACATCCATGGCAACTTCAAGGCTTTCCTGTGCTGTTAATCTTGATTTTCCAGCATTTGATAATTGTACAAAGGAACAGAACACAGCCCAGGCCTTTCCAAGTCAAAAAATCAAGTTGCTTCCCTTTCTGGAAATTGCTTTTCTTTTCTGTTAGAGACAGTGGCGCAGAGATGGGTCAGTTCTAATATTCTGTGACCCAAATGAAGTCTGGAACCTGCTGATGAGATTTATCCTGTCACAGAATTGTCAGATTGCCCAGTGGCGCCAGCAGTAGGAAATTTCAAGTAGTTATGTTAAAATACAAATGTAAACTTTGGTGTGTGACTTAGCATTTCTGCCAACAGGACTTGCTTCTAAAAAAAGGTCAGGTATAGAATGTGAATTAGGTTTCTTTGTCTTTCTTTCTCTCTTTTTTGCCAGTAAGGGGCCTGGGTGCTGTCTCTTGGCTCTTTTGCTCAAAGGTAGCACTCTACCACTTTGAGCCATAGTGCCACTTCCAGATTTTGAGTGGTTAATTGGAGATAAGAGCCTCATGGGGAAGTTTCCTTACATCTGAGCCTCCTGAATGGCTAGAGGATACTCAGGTTACAGGCATGAGCCACTGGCATCTGGGTCATATTTCTTTTATTTAATACACTTTGTGCAGGCTAAATAGCAGATGCGGAATAAGTAGATGGAAAGGAAAGGAGGTAGGAAAGATGGGTGGATGGAAGGATAAATGGTTGGGAAGATGATTAAGAGAGTTCTGAATGGAAATTAGGGTAGGCATATGGGTGGGATCACATAAAATGGGTGTTTAGGGGTAAAGATTGAAGTTTTGTCCAACCTAAGTTGTGCTGTCTACACAGAATGTGAGTTCCTATGGGAGCAGCAGAGTCCAGATGGACTGAGTCTGTTGATAGCCTATAGGTAGCTGAGAGCTAGCCACCTCTCATGGCCTCGTCATTGACTTACACTAGCATGGAAAGCACGGGGAAATGTCACCTTCAGCCTCTCTTCCAGCCTCCCGGCTGAGGTGTCTCACTCCTCCTCATGTCTTCTGCAAAGCCCTCTTTCTGTCTCTACTTTTTGGATCCCGCTCAACCCAGCCATACTCCTGTGAAGATCTGGATCGTCAGAGGCAATGACGATTCACTTTGTGAGTTCTGTTACTTACACTCACGGCTATTGCTAGCCTGTGAGAACTTCCCCTTCGAGGGACATATAAAGCAGATTTATAGAGCTTGTATCTTGAAAGGCACTGATAAAGGCTCCATGTTTGTAGACATTAAAGGCACTGATAAGGGAACCCTGGTCTGCATTTTCATGCATTTGGGATGTCCAAATAGGAACAGCTGCCCAAAAGGTAGCACAGCCTCTCTTTCTAGCCCCTCTCCTCCGACCTCTGGGGCATGGTGGCCAAGAACCTCAGAACTATCAAATCCTCTATGCCCATCATCAGCTGCTCTGTGTCCATACCCACCCCACCTTGCAACTCTTCCTCATGCTGCCTCATCTCTAGGGCATGAGGAGAAGTCTGAGGACGCTGTGAAGGCCGGGACATGCTGTGCTACCTGCAAGGAGTTCCACCAGATGAAGCAGACAGTGCTGCAGCTGAAGCAGAAGGTAGGGAGAACTCTGCCAGAGCAGTGCAGTAGAGGAAAGGAGGGTGTGGCCAGGGTGGAAGGTGGGGGCATGCAGGCTGAGCACTCACTGTGGGTCATGTCAGATGAGTGTGGGTGACAGAGCTGACAGTGTAAACACACACACACACACACACACACAGGATTCTGGTAAGAAACACATGGTAGAACTATAGAGAGGGTAGAGATGCTACTATTGTGTTTTGTTTTTATTACAATGTTATTGTTATTATCAAGGTGTTGTACAGAGAGGCTATCATTTTGTAAGTCTAGTAATGATTACATTTCTCTTTTTTGTTTTTTCATATATTTTTTATTGTAATTAATAGAAGGGTTACATTATATTCACCAGATAGAAGGTGCATTACTTCACAAACATTGATACCCTTTCTCACGCCTTGGTCCCCATTTCCCTCCCCCCATCCCCACCCCTCATCTTGTTTTCCCCCCTTTCCTAGCATATTTCAAATAAACATATATATATACAATATATCAGATATCAAGGTAAAATACTGTAACAACAACAAAAAAAACCTAGCAGAGATTTACAATAGAGAAAAACCTAGATACATAGGCCATATTGGATGATACTAAATGAAAGTACCTCCAGGATATAGAAACAAAAGCCATATAATGAGTGATTGTTGTCCTTAATGTACTATGTTATCTCTCATCTCTTTTGCTGTCCCTTGGTTATCTCATTTCTCTTTTTTTTTTTTTTTTTTTTTTTTTTTTTTTTGCCAGTCCTGGGCTTGAGCTCAGGGCCTGAGCACTGTCCTTGGACTTTCTCAAGGCTAGAGCTCTACCACTTGAGCCTCAGCACCACTTCCGGCTTTTTTTCTATGTATGTGGTACCAAGGAATCGAACCCTGGTCTTCATGCATGCTAGGCAAGCACTCTACCACTAGGCCATCTCCCGGGCCTCATTTTCTTTTTTTTTCTTGGACACTATTACCCTTCTTTAGCTTCCCCCAGTATCCTCCTCCCAGCCTTGCTTATTTTGTGGGGATTTTTCTTTGAGACAAGAATCTTAACTGTGTAAATCAAGCTGTTCTGGTACTCAATATGTAGCCAAATCAGGCCTCAAACTCATGATCTTCCTGCCCCTGCTGGAATTCCTCAGTGCTGAGATTATACTCTGTGCCACCATGCCCAACATCCGTGTGAATTTTGTTAAAGAACGTACATTCGGGATATCTGTTACCCTAGGATGGTTACACTTGTATTTTGTCTGTGCTTTATTGACAGAGAACTTTTTTCTTTTTGTAAGAGAGAATTCCCTCTTTCTACTCTGGGCCTGGGCACTGCCCCTGAGCTTTTCCTCTCTAAGCTAGTACTAATTATGAAGTGCTTTTCAAGCTGCATCTCAGGAATTCATGCCAGTGGGAGGGCATACTTCATTGTGGGCTCCAGTGTTCTACTACGAGGCTAATGTAAGACATTGATCCTCCGAAATTCACTGATGGGAGATGAGGGAAAATGGAAGGTGCTACCATCTTCCTCAGAATGCTTATATAACAACAGCTGTATCCCACAAGCCCACCTGGGCCTCGTTTGTGCAGAAGGTCACCTCCAAGACATCTAGCTCATGGGTACCTTCACTCCTATTCTCCCTGCAGCTGACAAGAAGCCAGAATGTGATTACTCATGGTGGGGGGGTGAGGTGGGGCAGCCAGGAGGCCAGGTGAGCTTGGAGGAGCACAGGGAAGAGTTTGAAAGCCCAGCCATGGGTATGACTCATCACCAGGCTTGCTTGTTTGAAATTTGAAGTGTGCTGATATGGTCACCTCATTTTATGGACATGAAAATGAAAATCTGGAAGGCTGTGAGGTCATAGGTAACGAGGTCAGTCTACCACTGAGGATTAGAGCCAGGAGCAAGCACAGACAGGATGTTGCTTTGTGTTGATGTGTAATGGCTAGACTCTGGCCAGGCACATTAAAGATGTCACCACTCTGCTCCTGTAGCAGCCCTGCAGGTGACTGTTTGAAGGTCAGTCTTAGGATGAGGAAGTCCAGATCCCATAGACAATGAGAGGGCTGAAGTCTGCCTGATGCTAGAGTTGACCTTGCAGTTGCTCAGTTGTCTTCAAAGCTTTGCTGTTCTCTTCTCTTTGTAGATTGCCCTGCTTCCCAACAATGCTGCTGAGCTGGGCAAATATGTCACTGGAGACAAGGTGCTAGCCTTAAACGCCTACCTCCCAGGACCTCCTGGCCTGCCAGGGGGCCAGGGCCCACCTGGTAAGTGTGGAGAAGTCCCCAGGGCTGAGAGAACCAGCAGAGGCCGGCTGGTTCATACTCAGCAGGGCTGGGTGGCCTGCTCTGGCTTCCACTGGGAGACATAAAACAGGTTTGGGGGAGCAGGCACATAGCTGTGCCATAAGGGATCCTGGGATGTTAGGAATGGACCTAAAGACTGTTTAAAACTAGAGAAACACACAATAATAGCTATTCTTTAACTCATACTAGAAAGAATTTAACATGTACACAACTAGAACAAAGTTACCACTCAGTTCTGCCAACTCATGGCCATCCTTCCCTTGTTTTCACCTATTCCCAGTTCTCATTCCTCTTCCTTTCATATTTTAACATATTTTTTTGCCAGTCCTGGGCTTGAGTTCAGGGCCTGAGCACTGTCCTTGGACTTTCTCAAGGCTAGAGCTCTACCACTTGAGCTTCAGCACCACTTCTGGCTTTTTTCTATGTATGTGGTACTGAGGAATCGAATGTGGGTCTTTGTGCATGTCAGGCAAGCATTCCTACCACTAGGCTAAACTCCCGACCCCAACATTTTAATTTAAATTCCCTGTTTTGCCTATATATATATTCTTTAAAAGTAGGTATTAGGCTAAGCCCAATAATTCAGTGGCTCAGGAGGTAGTGATTAGGAAGATTGTGGTTCAAGACCAGCCCAGGGACACCCAAAATGCTATTGAGACCATATCTCAATAAAATAGTGGTGATGCCCACTTGACAAAGTAGTAATATAAGAGACCTAAGACAGGAGGATCAAAGTCCAGGCCAGCTTAGACAAGAAGAGCAAAGACCCAGGAAATATGGGATACGAATTTAAAAATAATTACAAGGTGTTTTCAGGCTTTCTGATGAGCCTCTGCCTGGAAAGACAGATCAATAGACTTTTTTCACAAAAGGATATAATATTAGTGCTTGTGTGATTCTGAATAATGGACTGTCTCACCTCGGGTTATCACAGTTTAGCAGTGACAGATATTCCAGCTGGCCTCTAACATAACTTGATCTGTCCAGGGTCCTCGAGGGAGCAGAGGAGTGACTGAAGATGAATGAGATTTCCAATGGACCAGGCTCTTGCATGAAGAAAATTTTCATTTCTTATTTATAGTGCTAGGATGTATTAAGATGTATTAGAGAAGCTTGAAAGGGTTTCCCTCACCTGTAAATAAAAGTTCACTTCAAGTCCATGAATCACAGCCTGGCAGCCACATCGGAAGCTATACTGGATCAGAATCCATTGAGTTTGAAAGTTGAGAGAGTGGCTGCTGCTCTCTGAACTAGAACAAGATTGTCTCAAGCATCTGACCTGAGATTGAGGAAGTCTGCTGATCCATGAAAGGAGAGGAAGATAGAAAGGAAAATGCTGTTGCATTAATATTCCCTTGAGGCATATTAGTGAAGCTGCCAGAAGGTAGGGGGCATATTGTAAAAGGCAAGAGCTGGTGGCTCATGCCTGCAATCCTAGATACTCAGATGTCTGAGATCTGAGGATCGCAGTTCAAATCTGGTCCAGGCAGGAAAGTCTGAGACTCTTATCTGCAGTTAACCACTAAAAGGCTGGAAGTGAAAATGTTCATCAAGTGTTAAGTCTTGAGCAAAAGCAGCTAAGGAACAGTGTTTAAGGGCCTAAGTTCAAGACCTGGCACATAAAGAAAAAGGATTGGGGAGCAGTGGCCTTATGGTCTAGAGACCGGCCTGTCGGCAGAGTCCTCTCATGGGCTGTGTTCTCTCATTACAGGCTCACCAGGACCCAAAGGGAGCCCAGGCTTTCCAGGGACGCCAGGCCCTCCGGGCCAACCCGGCCCCCGGGGCTCAATGGGACCCATGGGGCCATCTCCAGATCTGTCCCACATTAAGCAAGGCCGGAGGGGCCCTGTGGTCAGTATCTCAGCAGAGATCTACTACTGCTATTGGAGAAAGTATTCTTGTCCTGTGCTTTTTCTCCTTCCATTAAGCCAGATCCTTGTGTCTTACAGGGTCCACCAGGAGCACCAGGAAGAGATGGCTCAAAGGTAAGCCTTGAAAATGGTCAGTATAGCTGAAGGTTTCTCCATTTCTCCCCACTCCACAGAAATCTGGTAACATTCAATAGGCAACTACTTACGTCCCCACATCGCATATGGCAAAATAGAATCACAGCTATGCAAAAATCCAAGTGTCCCAAAATCCTAAACATTCAGAGAGTTGACATGACACTCCAGGAAGTTTGGATTTTAACTGGGCATGATAGCGCATGCTTGAAAACCAATCATGAGAGACTGAGATATAAACACTGACGTTAAGGCCAGCCTGGACTGCCTGACCTTGTCTCAAAGAAAAAAAATGGAATATGGAGGGAAATTTTGAAGCAGATTTTCAGATTAAGGATGTTCAACCAGTAACATTTTGAAAATATTTCAAACTCAAGATGCTGTGAAATCTGATTCACTTCTTGTCCCAAAGCACTTTAGATAAAACATACTCATATCTTACTTTTAAAAAAACAAAACAGTGGCCAGGAGTTTGGCCTAGTGGTAGAGTGCTTGCCTAGCATGCATGAAGACCCGGGTTCGATTCCTCGGTACCACATACATAAAAATACGCCAGAAGTGGTGCTGAGGCTCAAGTGGTAGAGCTGTAGCCTTGAGAAACTCCAAGGACAGTGCTCAGGCCCTGAGCTCAAGCCCAGGACTGGAAAAAAAAAAAGAACAAGAACAGGCTGGGGGCTCACGCCTGTAATCCTAGCTACCCAGGAGGCTGAGATCTGAGAATGGCAGTTCAAAGTCAGCTGGGGCAAGAAAGTCTGTAAGATTCTTATCTCCAACAAACCACCAGAAATCCAGAAGTGGCGCTGTAACTCAAAATGGTAGAGTGCTAGCCTTGAGCAAAAAAGCACAGGGACAGTGCCTAAGCTCTGAGTTCAAGCCCCACGACTGACAAAAACAAACCAAAAAGAACAAAATCTAAAAGGCAGGGCTCTTTTAGTATTATGTTTTTATAAAAATAAGGTTTTGAGCTGCCACTGAAAGCAAGAAGAAAAACAATCACCAGTCCCACTACTAGGAAAATAACCCTGGCCTCTGTGCTGTGAGGGCCACACTGGTTTTTCTCATTAACCTGTTTGTCTTGGAGGGTGGTTTTGCCTGGGCCCTCATTTCTGTGCTTCAAGTCAAGAACAGAAGTTCTGATTCATTTTTTTCGAGCCGACTGCTTTCTGATCTCTTAGAGAAGTTGGCATGCGTTGCTTTAGAATGTGTCAGGTATTTTACATGCTGCCTGAAAATATAAGTATTCCGCTTGTCAGATCTGGTTTAAAAATATATGGCTGTAGGGGAACTTGGCAGGAGAGACACTTGATCTAAGCAGTTCTGTTCAACTAATTAGTCCCATGAGTCTAGCTTCAATCCCACATTTGTTTCCTACAGAAAAGGCCTGGTTTACACAGGGAGATGGTTGGTGGTATCTAGAGACGAGGTAATATCTGTGCTCTGAACACTAACCCCGACCTTTCTGTTTCCAGGGAGAAAGAGGAGCACCTGGGCCCAGAGGATCTCCAGTAAGTGGCACTGTCTGTCAAGCTTCTCAGGAGGGAGGCCACCAAGAATGTGGCTGTGAACCTTTGAGAGCAATTAATAGGGCCTTAACCCCAGAAACTCACCCTCCTGGCTGTCACTCCCCGCAGAGCTCCAGGGTGAGGAAGAACCAGCCTTTAACAGCTGGTTTGAATTTATTTTTATTTTTTGTCAGTCCTGGGGCTTGAACTCAGGCCCTGAGTACTGTCCTGGACACATTTTGCTCAAGCCTAACTCTCTGCCATTTGAGCCACAGCACCACTTTCAGCTTTTTCTGTGTATTTGCTTCCAAGGAATCAAACACAGGGCTTTGTGCATGCTAAGCAAGCATGCTAGGCTTATGCTCCAGGCCCTGGATTTCATTTTTAAATTTTTCACTGGTTATTTTTTCTTTTATTTTGATCTTTATACAAAATATCTACTCACCAGTCCCACATGCTGTAAGTCTATTCCCAAGCACATTATAACATTCCAGAAAGGACCAAGATATCAGGCCATGGATGTCCTTGATTTGGGATGGAAGAATAAATTGGCTACCTATAAACAGAAGCATCTAGGAGATTAGAAATGGACATTATCCCTGTTCTGTTGGCTCACATCTAGAATCCTAGCTAGTCAAGAGGCTAAGTCTGAGGATCAAAGTTCGAAGCCAGCCCAGGCAAGAAAGTCCATGAGATTCTCTATTCTAACTAACCACCAAAAAGCCAGAAGTAGAACTGTCACTCAAGTAGTTGAGTACCTTGAGCAAAAAGATCTCAGGCACAATGTACAGGCCCTAAAGCTTGTTGTCATTTCCGTATAAAAACTAAACCTTGTGGCCTAGAGGAAGGAGGTCTGGGCTGTTTTCTCAGCTCTCTCACCTGTTAGCTTGGTAACAACATTTCTTAGCATCTCTGGCCATTCATTTCCTCACTGCTTAGCAGGCTTGATAGGCGAGGGTGATGTGCCACACTGGTTATCTTGAGTGTGAGCTGACATAAAAATACTACAATAAATACTTTGCCGTCTATGCTGTTGCTTCATTGTGCCTTTAAACTTTTCCACCAGTTCCAGAACGTGTGTGTGTGTGTGTGTGTGTGTACTGTGATGAGCTTGAACACACTTTTGTTGTTGTTCACCATGCTCAATCAGTTTGGGAGCTAAAAAAGCTAAGCAAGAACACGAGGCCTTGAGTTCAAGGCACTGTATCGGCATAAAAATAAAGTTTAATAAATACGATACAGTGACGAGAGATATTTAATAAGTAGGAAAAATATGAAGTTCTTATTTGTCTATTTTCTAGTCATTAAGGATTGTGTGTGGAGGGGCGTGGTTTTTGGTTGATTTGGGTTTCATGCCAGTTCTGGGGCTTGGACTTAGGCCTGGGCATTTGCTCAAGACTAGTGTTCTATCACTTGCACCACAGCACCATGTTCAGCCTTTTCTGGGTAGTTTATCAAAGATGAAAGTCTCACAGACTTTTCTTCCCTGAGCTGGCTTTGAACCACAATCCTCACATCTCATGAGCCACCAGCGTCCAGCTAGGATTTGGTGTTTTTAAACCATACTCTCATAACTATCTTTAAAATAGCACTTTTCAAGAATAGGTGATAGCATTTTGAGCTTTTAGTATCCTCTACACCTTTTACATGGATTAAGTCACGTGAATGTTCGTGTCTGAACTGTATGACAATCTGTGAAGGTGGGACTCATTGTTCCCATTTTCCAAGCGGGCAACTGAGACAACAAGAAACCAAGTGCTTTGTCTGTGACCACACAACTTTCCAGCAGCAAAAGCTGAGACTCAAAACCAATCGAATCCAATCTTTATTCTACTGCCCTCGCAGTGGCTTCAAGATTATTCTGGCGCATATCTCAGAGGGTGGTCCTCTTATTCTTCTACCCAATTCCCTATTGCCTGGAGTGAGGAGGGAGGGGGCAGGTGAATGTATCACCGGTGCTATATGAAATGGGGAGTTGGAGAAGAATCTTGAAGGTCACAGGCCGTCTGTCTACATTTACTGTACTTGGGGCACAATTATTCACAAGAGAGTTGCTTGCAAGCTGCAGCTCCTAGCGAATGGTGGAGCCAGATGGCCATAACTGCTGTGGTGAGGGCAAGTGTGCCATAAGTCATAGCTTTGGTTTCTCCCATACTCACAGGGACCCCCAGGGTCGTTCGACTTCCTGTTGCTCATGCTGGCAGACATCCGAAATGACATCACAGAACTGCAAGAGAAGGTGTTCGGGCACCGGACTCACTCTTCCACAGAGGAGTTCCCTTCACCTCAGGAATTTTCTAACTACCCAGAGACCATGGACTTTGGCTCTGGAGATGACGATCCAAGAAGAACAGAGGCAAGAGACTTGGGGGGCCGCGGAGACTTTTATCCATAGCACACAGTTACATCTTCAACAGCTGAACAGTCCCTTTTCCTGCAGTACACGCATCTAAAGAAAAAAGGCGCTGGAGGCCTACGGGATAAATTTTGGTTGTCTTTCCTCTTACTTCTGCTCCCCCACTAGGCCTCTTCCAAATAATGTTTGCATGAGTTCTGCTGGAGGCAGGTAGGACATGACACACTCGCTGTGGAGGGATATTGCATGGTCTAGATCATACTTCTTCCATACTCAGCTAGCTTTCTCAGTAACTTCCATGATATCTTAAAATGAGGCAGAATACTAAACGTGAGCTCTTAGAAAATGTGTGGCTACTTCAAAAACCAATGTGTTCAAAATAGACTAGATTATTCCTCCTCTAATAGGGGTCTTCCATTTAAAAGGGGGTTGAAGGGTGATCTTTCTTGACAAGCTAGTAGATTCCATTCCAACTTGCTATCCAACTCTGACTCCAAAATTTTGTTACAGAGTGGAGAAAATTAAGGAATGATTAGGGGAAATGGAGAATTATAAATTTTTACTGTTATCTAACAAGTTATCTAACTTGCCATATTCGATCCTTAAACAGGACAATTAGAAGGTTATATCACCTATTTATTCATAAGAATCCTACTTGAAAAAGATAGTTCTTTTGGCTATCCAAAAAAAAAAATCTTTTCCAAATTGTAGAAAGGAATGAAGTCCATTTTGTTCCTTGCTTAGGACTGAGGATATGGCATAAGTGGTAAAGTACCTGCCTAGAAAACCCAAAGCCTTGAGTTCAAGCCCCAGTACTACCAGAAAAGGAAACACAACTTTCTTTAAAACGTATTTGATTGCAACCATACCTTGCTCCGTAAAGCACAGATGATTTGTTAAATAAGGTGGTTTGACCTTTAGAAAGAGGTTCAGATTCGCTGGCTCTGACCAGGTGCCCAGAGACAGGTCATTAGGCTATGATGTAAGTTGAATCCATACACAATGGAGCTCAAGGATGGAAGGAAAGTGACGGGAAAGTGCTATGGGCACAGGGGAAAGAGAGGGACCTCACTGAATCCTAAGTAGCGGGGACAGGCAAATTTGGTTTTTTAGGGATTTGAGGCTTTTGTTTAGAGTGAGACCCACAAAAAGGGAGTTGACTATTGAGAATTCTCTTGAATAAGGAAATGGAAAAGCTATTTTCCATGCTCAAAAGAAATTCTCTTTCTCCTCTCTTTCTCTCCCTCCCTCTCCTCCTTCTCTCTCCCATCCCCATTTTGGGCCTGGGTCTAGCCCTGAGCTGTTTTTTTTTCAAAGCTACTATGCTAACACTCCTGACTTCAAGTATGTATGTATATATATATATATATATATATATGGTAGTTAATTGGAGATAATATACTCATATATCTGGACTGGCTTTAAACTTCAATCCTCATATCTCAGCTAGGATTACAGGTAGGTGCTCCCAGTTTCCATTTCTTTTTTTTTTTATCCTTGGGAGCTTGAACTCTGGGCCTGGATGCTGTCCCTGAACTCTTCAGCTCAAGGCTAGCACTCTACCACTTGAGCCACAGTGCCATTTCTGGGTTTCTGGTGGTTAATTGGAGATAAGAGTCTCATAGACTTTCATGCCTGGGCTGGATTTGAACTACAACCCTCGTTTTTCATCCTCCTGAGTAGCTAGGATTGCAGGTGTGAGCCACCAGCATCCAGCCCCCATTTCTTTTGAATATATATTATTCTCCTATGGTGAAACTTGTTGGAAGAGTTCTCCACCATTGTTGACTTCATGTGACACTTCTCAGTCTCTTTACTGACAAATAAGAGGAAGTGGCTCTGTCCACAAAGCTCAAGTGCTTCCTTCCTTTCCATCCTGTCCAAAATACAGTCTTGGGTCAGCTATTTCTCACTCATGCCAAATCCACGGTGGGTGACCACCAGCATTTTAAAGATGAAAACAAATGCTGTCCTAGGCCATCTTTCTATCCTCCCTTTTCCCCCTCAGTCTCTATAGAATCAGGCCTTTCTCATGGACTTGACATTCAAGAAGGGATGGATATAACACCTGCTGAGTCCAACCTGGAATTTATTTAATGTTTGCTGTTTGAGCAATGCAGTATTTAAAAGGCGTGGATGGGTGGATGGATGGATGGATGGATGGATGGCTGCCTGCTCAAAAGAAAACTCTGCATAGGCTCTGTAAGAAATGACTTGTTCCACCTTTAATTGTTCATGGAGAATTTTATTACCTTGACTTTTTGGACAGTTGAATTGTGTTTAGAAATATAATTTTTACAGTCAAAGGCTGATAAAAATGCATGCTAACTGTTATGTTTGGTCAGAGCCCTGGCTATTATATAAGAAGAATGAACTGAATATTATAATGGCTAGGATTTGTGAGGCTATTCTAGGTAAGTATCTCCAGCAAAATGCATAATCGTCTCTATTTTGTAATCTCAAATTACTAGAGTATATCAATTTAGAAAATCATTACTAATCTTCTGACTTTCAAAACTTGGATAACTATAACATCAAATGTATATTGTCTAGGCCCAAATTACATTTTTCCAAGATAAGAGGTTATAAGGTATCATTATTTCTAATGTATCTTAGTTGGGGCTTTAAAAACCAAGCTATCATGTCTAAACAGGGCTTCTGCACAAAACATGAAAAAGAATTAGGAGTAAGCATAAAATTTGCCACAGATATACTAAGTCACTTCATGTTACAGGAGAGAAAATAGACTTCTGTGTATCTCTTGAACTCTTCAGGAGAAATGATGGCTTCCATTTTTTTTTTTTGCATGTTCCTAACTAGAACTTAATTACAAGTCACCTTTGCTATTGCAAAGCAGTGAGAACAAAAATTTCCTGCAGGTAGTAAAAGGAGGACATGCACTTTAGTGTGAGTAAACCCAGTTTCAAAGGGAGAAATTCCCAGCTTTTCTGTGCCAATGGGAGGACAAAGAGGATTCTGCCTTTTCTTACCTCCTGTGTTGATTTTCAGCGCCTACCACAGAATTGACCCAAGTCAATTCTGCTCTGTAGACTCATACATGTGCATAGCATGAGCAGATAATAAATGTTCACTGGGGAAGGGAGGGAAGAGTTAATCCATCAACAGGCAGGCACAGAGCACCCTGCTGGGTCATATTTCCTTTCCAACATCCAGAGCCACTGTTGGCCCTCCCTGGAGGGCAGTGGACAGCCCTCTCTGACAAGGCACCCCTGTTTTCAGGCTGCACTTCCTCATTCTATTTTGAGTGTGGCTTCCTTCTTCAACTCCATCCCTGGGGTCCTGCAGAGAAAGACAACCACTGCAGCCTCCTCCTGAAATCTTGTCTTCCACACAGCCTTCCTGAAAGGGAAAGTCATTTGCATGTATCTGGGCCAACAATTAATAGAATAGAAGTTATTAATCATGAATTTGGAGAACTAGATGAAATGTTTCCTGGCACCATCAGCATGTAGGTTTCATAACAAACCAAAAAAATAATTTTCCATTTGGAAAAAACAATCATGACTGTAATTGTTAATGCATAAAATCATGGGTTTATACAGTCCTTCTGCAAAGGTTCCTGCATTAAAGAAACTGTAGGACAGAGCTCTTTTACCACACATCATAAGGAATCCCCTGAGAGATTCCACAGGGAGTTTGTGAATTTTATGGATTTACCTCTCCCAGTGACCAGACATATGCTTCTGCAACAGTTCATTATTTATATTGGGTCATATAACAGTTGAGCTAATATTCCAGCCAGTAATGGATGTAATACTATGAAGAACTTTTGTATGAATGTATATGCTTAATAACAAAGTTATTTTCTTATGTGGTTCTCCTGTGTTGTGTCCTGACACTAGTCCTGTGGATGGAATCATTCTTGTGCCAAGTAAATGCAGGAAGATGGAAAGGGACATTTCTCAAGAGCTGGGGTGCACTGGGGATCTGCCACTTCCTAGGGGCTAGAAGTGGTCTGAGTCAAAATCAAGGTCTGAAGGCCTACGCATGCACCACTGAGGCTAGGCCCTATAGGGTCTTTCTGTAGCTCTGAGTCCCCCCAAAAGGGGTTATCAAATTAGGGGCTCTTTGAGAGTGCTTTAGGAGCTCACAAAGCAAGGGTCTGGAAGGGTTACTAGTTGCTAGCCACCCCAAACCCCATTGCTGCTGTACCCAGGTGACTTTAGTGTACATTCAGCTTTTTCTGTTTTCCATTAGAAATTCACATGATTTTCTTTGGGGGTTGGGGAGAGAATGTGGACTACCTAAAAACAAAAGAAAGAGAAAAAGAGAGATGCTAAATACAGTCGGGAGGAAGAAGGGCTGTGAGTTGATAGTTACAGTGTTGTTTGGAAAGAGGATGGAGGTGAGGTACATGAGAGGAAAAGAGGAGAAGGAGAAAGGGAGGGGGAAGGAAGGGAGGGAGGGAGAGAGGGAAGGAAGGAGGGAAACAAAATTGCTCCTGGGAGATTTTAATCATCTCGGTGTATCATTAGTATCCTGAAATAACCTATATATCTACACACTCACTTTCCTTTAGCAAATACTTATGAAGTGCCCGTTGAGAGCTGGATATTGTGTTAGGAGCTACACACACAGTGTGGAACAAAATGTCATAATTCTAATCCTCCCAATGGGACTTTTGGTTGAACAGATAAGTATCCTTCCAGACAAAATAAATGAATCACATAAATATGCAGTTACAGACTCTGATCAGCACCATAAGGGAAAGTTCTGGCTACTACAGAGCCAATAAAAGCCCACCCTGGGCTCCTTCCCGCAGCCACCCACAACTCACACAGGCCACACAAGACCTCCTGGCCTCTGGCAGAGAGAAGCTTCGTGGATGTTCTGGGTGAAGCAGTGGACATCTTGGTGTAAATACTGTCAGAGCTCTTAATGAAGAGGCTGAGTGAATGCCTGCCCCCACACACACACTTGGCCGTCCTACTGGGGAAATACCGGGGGCTGCCGCCTTGATGTCCAGCATAATCTGAAGCCTGCTGTGTTCTCCTGACCAAGACACGGAGGATGAAACAGCATGCTATGCTTTGGGATCCCAGAACATTGGAGCGCCCTGCTTCAGTTCCATGTGCAGCCTTTCTCAGTCAGGAGCCTCTCGTGAGTCCACTCACACATGTCTAGGTGCAAGGCTGCGTGGAGATGGACCAGTGGGAAGCACCCTGAGCCTGGATGGTGTACAGAGGGAACACAGCTCTTCAAGGACGTACGTACGGGCCATGACTGCTCAGGAAAGTGGTTGTTTTCATGTCCACAGACGTCGATTAGACCAATAGCAGATCGAAGTATTGGGGGGCAGAAAACAATACTACATTAGTACTAAACATGTCATGCTTTCTTTAACTTACCGTGAGTCTTCACAATGAGTCACGTAGCATTTCCATTGTATTAACAATTATACATGACCTAGAGATTTTAAAGCATGGTAGTAGATCAAATGCAAACTCTACGAAGTCTTTATTTTAAAATTTTATATCTACTATCTTTAAGTAGTTGTACAAAGGAGTTATTCAACATGTCAGTTTGTGAATACGGTACACCTTAATGCCATACTTTTCACTGTTCTCCTCATCCCTCCCAACCTTCATTTTTGTTGTTGCTAGTTTGTGCCCTTTTATTAATTCATACACAATCACTTGTCTTTGGTTTGTTGAAACGGTAAGTTAGACAACACTTACCTCAATAATGTCTGTCAAAGTATTTAGCCATAAAAACTCCAGCACTGGGGCTGGGAGTTTTGCCTAGTGGTTAAAGTGCTTGCCTAGCATGCACGAAGACCCGGGTTCGATTCCTCGGTACCACATACATAGAAAAAAGCCAGAAGTGGTGCTGAGGCTCAAGTGGTAGAGCTCTAGCCTTGAGAAAGCCCAAGGACAGTGCTCAGGCCCTGAGCTCAAGCCCAGGACTGGCAAAAAAAAAAAAATTAACCAAAAAAACTCCAGCACCACATTCATCCAAAGGACACTCTCTACCAAGACGACTAATTTTGCCATTTTCATGCACCTTATTTCAAGACAGCCAGTTTAACCTTCTTTCTCTTCTCTTTGTTCTTCTGGGAGTGGTATAGGCTTCTTCCTTTCTTAGCACCACCCCAAAGTCTCAACACTACATGAAGACTGGAGTCCTTTTGAATGATGTAATCAGATAAGGTGCACCCATCTTCCAGCTGCTTACCAGCAAAGATCAGTCTCTGCTGATCAGGAGAATTCCTTCCTTATCCTGGATCTTGGCCTTTACATTTTCTATAATATCCGAGGGTTCAACCTCCAGTGTGATGGTCTTCTCCATAAGGGTTTTGATGAAAATCTACATCCTGGCAGTGGTCCCACCCCTGATGACGAATGACCCCTCCCAACCTTTTTGTTTTCTAAGACAGAGTCTCTAGTCCAGCACTGGTGACTTGCACCTACAATCCTATTTAGAGGCTGAGAGCTGAGGATCATAGATCAAAGCTTGCCCAAGAAGCTCTGGGAGTCTTACCTCCAATTAAGCATTTAAAAAAAAAAACAGAAATGGAGATGTGGCTCAAGTGGTAAAGTGCCAGCCTTGAGTGAAAACACCAAATGAGAGCATGAGCCCCTGAGTGCAAGCCCCAGTGCTAGCACACACACAAAAATGTCTCACTCATGGCTCACTCTGGTCTGGAACTCACCATTCTCCTGTCTTTGCCTCCTAAGTATTGGCATTATAAGCATCCATTACCACCCTTTCTATGCCATTTTATAGAAGGGACTGGAACATCCTCAGATTTTGGCAGTCAGGGTAGGTTGAGCTGGAGCTGAATCCTCAAAAGATTCTGAAGGCCAACTGTGTAGTCTCCTCTGAAAAGAGCACAGCCTTACATAACACCAAATGAAACTTCAGTAACATTTTAGCAAGAATCAAGCTGATAGCCAGTGGGGAAAGAAAGTATCTGACAGGAGAAGGGAGATTCGGGAAGAAAAATGGAAACATGAAATTTGCTGCCTTTATGGGTTCATTCCCCAGCCTGGGTCCTCTTCTTTAATTTGGAGGCTGGCTCTGAGAGGTGGAAGAGGAGAAGACAGAGCTCAAGTAGCCAGCCCACCATACTAATCTGGATTGATCATCTCTACCTGTTTTGTGATGGCTTCTCTACTGTTCCAACATGACTCCAGGACTCTTGATTCTTTTTTATTTCTGGCCAGGTGACAATTTATGTTTTGAATCCCCACTTCTCCAGCCTATTTATCCTCTCTCATCTGTAACATCACTGCCAACTACACTGGGAATGAGAGCCAAGTGAGAAAACGATTAATCCAGAAGGAAAGTTGCATTTATGGATTCATATTGCTATGTAGTCTTCATGATGCATAAGCATGGGATAGCTTCCAAAGACCAATTTTGTTGCTTTCTTAAGTGCAATCCACGGGTGTTCTTGGCTCTCTCTCCCTCCTACTAACACGGTAGTGTACTGGGCCCGCTCTGGCTCATCCTGGAGACTCTTGTCCTCCCCATTCTGTCAGAGACTACACGGCATGTAATTTGAAGCACCATGTAATAGTTCCCCTATGTACTGACAGACTCCTTTATTTATATTTCAGTAAAACTCTCATCCAAAACCAGCTGAACGAGAGAGAGAGAGAGAGAGAGAGAGAGAGAGAGAGAGACAGACAGACAGACAGACAGACAGACAGACAGAGACAGACAGAGACAGAAAGAGACAGGGACTGTAAAGAGCCATTTGTGGTGGAACATTTGCCTTTGGGGGAAAAAAATCTAGAAAAAAATGAAGGTCCACAAATTGAATTAGGCTCAGATTATTCAGAAAGGAAATAACAGCAGGAAAACATTTCAAAGAGAGGTTCTTTCAAAACAGCTATTCTAGACATCAGGCAAAACATATTTTTCTTCCAACATTTTCTGCCAGTATTGGTGATGGGGTCTAAGACCCAATGCCAACAGCAAAAAAAAAATTGTTTTTGAAGACAGAGTTCTACAAATATTCCTGTGAGGTGGGTTGAAAGCCTTTGAGTTGACCCAATGTGATCTAAATGTTCCAAAGAAATGAAATTAGCCCCCAGGTATTGGCTTTCTAAGACACCCTTACAACAAGAACAGAATCTGCACTCTATGTTGAGTCTGTAAAATAACCAATGCCTTCATTGCATCCAGGCTCCCAGTTGCATAAGCCACAGCCTAGGCCATTATGGGATGGAACTAGAGGGTCACTGCTCCAATTCCCTTTTCTGCTGTAAGTATGAATTTATATGTGCGTTTAGTAGCCTTTAAGGCATGACCAGGAAGCAAACTTGGTGTATTGAACTTAAATTGTATTTTTGACCCAAACAAGAGAAATGTACATTTTTCGTAAATATTTATATTGTTATCGTAAAGGTGATGTAAAGAGGGTGTTAGTTACATAAATCAAAGAGTACATTTCTTTTTGGAAAGTGTCACCCCTTCCTTCATGCTCTCCCAGTTTTCCCTCCCCTCCCCATCTGTAAGTTGTACAGATGGCATTTTTAACAGTGTCTGATGACTACCACAAAACCCATATTATAAAGGAGCATCCTGGTCTTGTGTAGAGCTGTGCCTTCAGACCTAGGAGAGGGGAGTGCAGACAACCACAGAGGTCAGAGTTCTCCACCACAAGTGAGACGCCCACCATCCAAAAGAAGGAGGCTGGATTCCCACCCCTAAATCCAAGTGAGAAAGAGCACTGAGGTATTGCTCCTTACCATTTACAGGCTCATGAGAATGGGAGAGGGCAGTTCACTTGCAGGCTGGGTGGAAGCCATGCGGCCGGTCTCTGTTGGTAGGCCTGGCGAGAATGTTCACAGGAGGTGATTGAGTAGGTGATACACACTGAGTTTCCTTTTCAGTGTAGAGGGGGTTGTTTGGCATACGTGGCTGGAGAAGAAGGGACATACTTGCACATAGAGACTAACGTAAACTTAGAAGCCTGGTGAGAGCAACTTCCTGTCTGTGTCTGCAGTGTGCCAGGGGACATACCTGTGTGTGAAAGGACACAGTGCCAGGGCACAGTGGGAACCCCATGGCAAGGAGAGACCCTCCCTCACTCAGATGCAGCAGAAGGCAGGTGCTTTGCCTTCTGTTCCAGGCAACCCTCCTAAAGTTGGGATGAATGCAGGCAATGCTAAGGAGAGCCTCAGAACCAGACTTGCTTCTTTTCAAATAGCCAGGCCTATGGAGTCGGGAAAAGCCAACCTTTAAATTAAGTTCCAAGTTGAAGCTTTTCACTGTCCCAATGGTGGGGGCCAGGAGTGTGGCCTAGTAGTGGAGTGCTGGCCCGGCATGTGTGAAGTCCTGGGTGTCATCCCTTGGTACTACATACACCGAAAAGGCCAGAAGTGGTGCTGTGGCTCAGGTGAAAGAGCACTAGCCTTGAGAAAAAGTGCTCAAGGACAATGCCCAGGCCTTGAGTTCAAGCCCCAGGACTGGCAAAATATAAATAATTTTTAAAATTACAAAAGAATCCCAATGGTGAGAGAAAGTCATCATTTGGGCAAGATTTCAAGACAAGAGCACAACCAAAAAGGAAATGGAGGGATGCAACAAGATTTTTTAATTTAATTGTATTGTCAAGGTGATGTACAGAGAGGTTACAGTTATATACATAAGGTCATAAGGACATTTCTTGTTGAACATTGTTATCCCCGCCCTTGTTTTTCAAGAATCTTTTAAAAATCAATTTCTGTCCCTGATTTGACTTTTTTAAATATTTTTTATTGTAATTAATAAAAGGGTTACATGATATTTGCCAGATAGAAGGTGAACAAGTCAGAAGCAAGACTACTACTTAGGCAATACTTTCAGTCATCTATGTGTTTACTTCAACTATTTTCATTGATACACGGAGGTAGTTCTTTTTCTTTTCCTCTGAGGTTTGCTTGGATCCAATCACAATCCAAAGGAAGTGCCCGCGAAGCTGTGCATCTGAGCAGCAGAGCCTGTACCTTTCCTTGTATTAGAGCATCTAGCAGAGCTGGTTCTCTACAGAAGAGAGGCTTCTCTGCTATTACCATTACCACACTGTGACCTCAGGGAATGCACGCAAAGTAATCCAGACATGGCAACCATATTCTTCACAAGCTGGGGCAAAGTGAAATGTGGAAGATGTTCATGGCAACCCAAATCCTGAAGTTATTTGGTCTCCAAATGAGAAGGAGAAACAAATGCATTAGTGAACTTCAGCAAAGATGCTCAATTCCGTGAGCTTAGGACAATAATTCAATTGTCTTGTTGGCCTAGGGGAGGTCCAAATAGCTCTATAATTATTCTTGATTGGGGTGACTCATTTGGGGGAAGTTGGATGGAAATGATGGGATGGAAAAATACACAATGATCTTTTTTTTTGTTGTTGCTGTTGACCAGGATTATCCAATTTTGATTTGTGAGTGAGCTCTCTTTCTAGAACAAGCTCAATTTGGAGGATTCAAAGAAATCTGAACCCATATACATTGGATTAAATGAAACCCCATGTCTCTATTTTTCAATCTACCTTTTTCTTCCTTATATTATAGACCTCATATTTGTAGAAAAAGCTGAAGTATCTACTCTTTGCCGCTATTTCTAAACAATGCTTTCCCTCTGAAATCTCTAGGAGGTTGATCTATTTATTTGGGAATTTGTGACAGTCATTTCCCAATTCCATGTCCCTGGCAAAGAAGCATGAGCATTAAGTTTGGGCCCTAGTGAAAAGAATTTTCCAGGCTTCAATAGACAAAAAAAAATCTTCACACAAAATTTCCCTCAAGGCCCATCTGCACACCAAGATGAATTTATAAACTGTTTCTTTTCCTTCTTTGGCCTTGGACCAAAAGGAGTGGGACTTTGGATCTAGCGAAGAAGATTCTAAAGACTTTCTGTTTGTCTCATGGGACAACAAAGTGAGTGCCATCTCATGGGAATGAATTAGGAAATTTTGGATTTTATGAACAAATGCAACACCTCCTATGCAGTAAGGATATCTCTGTTCTTATGGGCTGCATAACAATTCTGAAGGTAACAAAATCTGTCTTTCCTTTGGGAAACCTATTTGATAGGGTTGGACTAAAACTCACAGTGCTCCCACTGAACAGCTGAACACAGTGTAGTTTACTATCCATAGTATCAGACATGCATTCCTACTGCCAGTCTGTGCCCCAGACACAGAAGTGATTCAATGAATGAATGAAAGAAATCTGAGCTACCACAATTCACCATTGAATACATAATTTGGCAGTACTCAAACTTTTTTTTAATCCCAGTGCTATCTTATACTTTAAATACTATGAAGGACTCTAAAGAGCTATGTTTTGTGGCAATAATTCATCCCACATGGAGGAAAAAACTGCCTGAGAGTGAAGACACAGGAAAGCAGAGCCAAGAAATAACCCAAACCACATGATCTCCGGCATGGTAGATGCCTGGGGTAAGCCCCGCCCTGGTCCCTTCTCCCTTATATCCAGCAATGTCCCTTGCGGAGTAAAATCGATCCTGTTGGAACTACTGGTTATTGCAACTTAAGCTGTATGTGGGCAATGACTTCCTGTGCCTATGCTAACAATTCTGAGACATTGTTCATATGGCTATAGAACTCACAGTTGAGTGGTCCTTAGAACCTCTTGTATGGGCTAACTTCCCCCAGAAATTTATGAGCCATATTATATTTGAGTGATCTAATGTCTTCAAGTCGTGGTGAGTCTATGTCTATGTGGTAATCCAGAATGGATGGGTTCAAGGATGGAGAGCTGCTCTTCCAGTACATAAATGTGTTTAAGGCTCCATGTTGTTTCTTGTTTCTTTGAGGACTTATGCATTGAAGACAGAAACCGAGCGAGCCTGTCTCAGTACCCTAGGACACTCTACTGGCTGGTTGGAATCCAGTCCAGGTTCCCAGTTATGCCTGTGACTCAGCCACAAGGGTTTTCCTTCCATGTTCTGGCTAGAAGAACCACACAGTATACTCTTTCAGAGTGTCACAGATGATGTATTGTCTCCTGTGAGGGGTCTCTGAATTTTCTTCTCTCCTCTTTCCTCTCTCTTCTCTTCCCTCTCCCCTCTCCCTTTTCTACCTCCTCCCTCTCTCAACATCTTAACAATGGAAGCTACCCAAGGAAAGAACAGCTGAATCAGAATCTCCTCAGACAGACTACCTACCAGAAGCAATGGTTTCTTATAACAAGTTTCCACCAAGTCAGTCCTGAGACATTGGGCTAGCAGACCACTAAGTGGTTTGCATCCTAGGACTACCAGAACAGATCTGGGATTGGGACTATTTGATATTGGCATATACTGAAAGCAAACATATGAAAGAGTGTGGGTTAACAGGCATGCCACGGAAGGTAACTCTATCAGCAAACAAGCCACAAAACTGCAGACAAGAGAACTGGAGAGGCCTAGAAAGAGAAATGATGTACACGTGGCAGAAAGCCCAAAGCTAGATCTCAGATGGAATCTGCAAAGAACCCAACTCCCTACCTTTTCTGCCAGTCCTCGGGCTTGTACTCAGGGCCTGAGCACTGTCCTTGGGCTTTCTCAAGGCTAGAGTTCTACTACTTGAGCCATAGCACCACTTCTGGCTTTTTTCTATGTATGTGGTACTGAGGAATGAAACCCTGGTCTTTGCACATGCTAGGCCAGCACTCTACCACTAGGCCAAACTCCTGGCCCTCTCTCCCTTAATTTTAAAAAAGCAGTAAAGTTTTTTAACTTTTAGCTGGGCATCCAAAATAAGGACAACATTTTCCAGCTGCCCTTGCAACAGGCGATTGTGATGTAAATAGGTACCACTCGGTGAATGTAAGCAAAATGTGATGTGAAACTTCTAGACTGTGTCCCTAAAGGAAGACTTCTTCCTCCATGCTGCTGAAGTTTGGATGTTGTATTGAGAACATAAACAAAACCCTGATACTATGAATTGGCCCATAAATGATGATAAAGAAGAAAGAAAAGGCAAAATCCCCAGTGACCATGGAGAATTTAACCAACCACTGGCTGGCCTTGTACATGAGAGGAAATGGAAACGGTCGTCTCATCTGACCACTGGAATTGTTGGCATTTGGAGTCTCAGTAATATACAACCAAATCTAATTGTATCTGATAAACCCTCAGCAGGCCAATGCCCTACAAGGAAAGGTTAGCAAATTCCAAAACCCAATTCAAAGAGCCTCTAAAACTTAATATGTTGTCCTGTGTGTACTACAAGACACACGTCAGTGGAGGTTTTATTCCATAGCCCTATGGTTTGCTGAAAAAAATGAAGCATTATTTAAGAATTGCATAAAACTTTTAAAAAATGTATCAGAGGGCCGGGAGTTTGGCCTAGTGGTAGAGTGCTTCCCTAGGATGCACAAAGACCCGATTCAATTCCTCGGTACCCCATACATAGAAAAAAGCCAGAAATGGTGCTGTAGCTCAAGTGGTAGATGCTAGCCTTGAGAAAGTCCAAGGACAGGGCCCAAGCCCTGAGTTCAAGGCCTAAGACTGGGGGAAAAAAAAAAAAAAACATGTATCAGAGACAGGCTCCAGTGACTAATGCCTGTAATCCTAGCTGAGCGGCTAGGAAGCTGAGATCTGAGAGTCATCATTCAAAGCTAGCCTAGAGAAAAGCCCATGAGACTCATATCTCCATTAAATCACCAAAAAGCCAGAATTGGAACTGTGCCTCAAGTGGTAGAGTGCTAGCCTTGAACTAAAAGAAGCTCAGAGACAGCAGCCAATCTCTGAATGTAAACACCAGGACTGACACAATAAACAAACAAACAAACAAATAAGTAATTTAAACAAAGATAATTTGAATAATTTGAATAATTTAAAATGTATATTAAGTTACCAGTTCAAGCACTAGGCAGACAACTGCTAAATATTTTCACTTTTCTAGGCATAAAATTTCTTCCAAGATTATGTTTTGTTTACTGTTCATGTCTTTCATGTTTTGTGCTACTCAAGTTGTAGAATATTTGGAGAGGTTTATTAAAAAAGTTGGGCATTTGAAATTCTTATTTCTTTTCAGGAGAAAGTTATAGAGGTCTTGGCACTCACCACACACCAAAAGAGCCTCTCATTGCCAGGAATCATTTGGTTTAAATATTCATAAAAGGCAGTCCTTTTGTGAGCCTCGATGTGATGAATAAAATATTTTAAATACCTTTTTAGGGGCATGGTTGATTTGGTGAGAAACTAAGGGAAATATGTAAGTCAGAGATGGTAGATCCACAGAGGCAAGTAGGAATTCCAGTTGGCATTTATCTCTGATCACCTGGAACCTTCATTTTTATAAACTATGCAGATGTAAATGGGAAACGATCCAAATGCAAAACAAGGCTGTTTTGAGTTGGAATGTCTCCCTCAAAATTTGAAATTCGCTTGAAATTCGCATGTTGAAGTTCCAGCCTCCTGTACTTCAGAAAGTGACCTTATAGATCACCGTAGGTCAGGGCAGATGAATGAGTTAAGGACACCGACCGGTGTCCTTTTCAAAAGGACAACAATTAGGGATAGATGAACCGTGAGGAGACCAGCATGGAGACGTGAAGACTGATGGCAGGGTGTTCCTCCTCTGCCAAGAATGCCAAAGATCACCAGCCAGGTGGTCTGCCGGAAGTGGCAGACCTGGAACAAATCCTCCATCCTGCACTAAAGGAACCAACCCAACCACCATGTCCATCCCCTACCTTCAGAACGGTGCTATTTAAGCCACACCATTTGTGGTACTTTCCTACACCAGCCCTAGATCCCAGACACTTAAAGTACAACAGACTGGGTGGGAGCTTTGAGGGATGAAACACCCACAGAGTCGCCCAGCCATCAGAACAGAAGCACCACCAAACTCACCTCAAACTACTTGGACCTACACTTGGAGATTAGATTTTGCATTACAAGGATCAGAGTGTTTCCGTGTACTTGGAAGAAACAAACAGACATCTCTCTAAATGAACAGTTTATTTTAAATCCCAGCCTCAAAAGCTCTGCAGATAAATTCCCAAGAAACAGAAGCCCCTGGACAAAAGTCATTAAACACACCAGGAGTCAGCATGGATACAACTGATATGCTGAAGAAGAGCTGCAAAGAATACAGATAGGGAATTTTACATACAATCAAAACTACTGAAGCACACACATCAGCACAGACACACGGGAAAACCTAGAAGCAAATTGAATGTCCATCAGGATGGAATCTACTGATAAAGTATGCTATATTTTATTTCACAAAATGCTTGCAAAATAACTGGGCTTGTCTGCCCACTCTCACACACCCTAAGTCAAGCCAGGTGGTATCTCGGGCCTATAACCTAGCTACTCAGGAGTCTGAGATGTGACGATCATGGTTTGAAGCCAACCCAGGCAGGAAAATCCCTCAGTCTCTTTTCTCTGATTAATCAGGGGAAAAAAATGCCAGAAGTAGAGATGTGGCACAAGTGATAGAGCACTAGTCTGGAAGTGAAGAAAGCTAGGTGATAGCATCCAGATCCTGAGTTAATGTTCCAATACTGATACACACACACACACACACACACACACACACACACACACACACTTATATTCCCAAGTGCTGTGGGAGAGACAGAAAACTACTTGAAGCCTTTCAATTCCTTATGTAAATATATGCAGTAATACAGTAACACATTTCTGAGGTCAGAAGGTAAGAACATAGATAAGGTCTAGACAGATACACATCTGTTGCCTCTGGGGCATGTGCTGCTGTTTAGTGTGGAGGGGCATGCTAGAAGCTGGATAATGATTTATTCTTTTTTATTAGCGTATATTCACTGTTCAGAGTGGGATTTGTTGTGACATTTCCATAGATGTAAACAGTGTAGCCTAACCAACCTCACCTCCTCTACTTTCCCTCTGTTATCCCACTTGCCCTTCTTAAGACAATGTCATTGTCCTTTTCCACACATGCAAATGAAGTATATTGACCATATTCCTCCTCATTTACCCTCTTCATTAGATTCCCTCCCTCCCATTGGTACCCACCCAAGATTGCTTTACTGCTTTCCTGACATTCATTTTTCTACTATGTTTTCATTACACCAAGGAATGTTATGATATTCCAGATGTCCACATACTATGTTTGCTCAGAATCAACCTCCCTATTGCATTTTTTACCCCTGCCCACCTAATCTACTATTGATCAACAAAATTATTCACCTTCCCTTTTTATATTTTCCTCTCCCTTTCTCCTCATCCTCCTGCGAGTCATATTGTATGTGTGGATGTATGTTTACAAGTGTGGACAATGTGTATAAGTATATCCTATGGGTCATGTTGTACATCTGTACATATGTGTGTATGTATATATTCAGTGTATATAGGCATAGTTTGTACCCTCTATGTCCATGGAAATGTGTATCTTTTAGATCTAGCTTCCACAGATCCATGAAAATGTGAAATTTTTCTTTGTGAACATGGCTTGCCTCTCTCCCTCCAGTGCTATCCACATGTTATCCACATTTTTTCATTTGTACAAGGACAACAAATATATAAATCAAATACAAACTTTATAAAACGCAGACATAAGACTGTGCTCTTCACAAGCAGGCTAAATTGCAGTTTTCTTCTTCCCCGACACAAAGCAATTTGGGGTAGAATCTTCCAACTTGAACTTCTTGAGTCCTGTACAGAGTTTGGCTTCCTTTTCTCCTCTGTGTGTGCCATGAAAAGCAATGTGTATCTGCTCATTGGAAATTGGGGAGGGGGGTGTCAATCCAGACTCAAGGCAGACTGTGGTCTTGACTATTTTATTTCAATTATCCATCTATGGGGCCATACGTGGTAACTAGGCAGGATTCTAAATTTCAGGTTCCATAATCTAAAAATAAGGCTAGCATGTACTTCACAGGGTTGCCTCCATAAATAAAACACTGGAAGTGAGATCATTCAATACAGTGTCTGACCAACATTAGCCTGCCATACTGTCCATAGCAGAAGGCATTTCAAAGTCAAGCATACCTCCTAACCCCTACGTGAACGTAAGCAACAAAGTACAACCTCTAACTCCTAATTCCCTCCTCTGTGGATGAGGGTGTGCTTCATCCCCACATTCCTCTAGCCACGAATGGAAGACGCAGCAAGCTCCGGGCAGTGAGCGTGTTGCTTCGGCTGTGATTTTCAGCATGGGTTCCCTCTCTTCTCAGGCATCCTCTGCATTTCCTGGACTGTTCTGCAGGTGGCGTGGTTGAATCGCACATGCAGCAGCCTGAGTCCCGCTGGGAGGCAGCTCCCCAGGCCAAGGTCTCACAAGCCGGCCATCCTTCTGGAAGGTAAGACAGTGAAGGAAGCTGCGAAATGGGAGTTTCAGACGCAGCCCTGACCCCCTGGAGCCTCCATCCAGGCAAGTCAGCTCTAGTGCCATCTCTACCACTCTCCTAAACAACCTGTAGGCAGCAGTGTGGCCCTCACAGAGAACCACAAGCATGGACTGCAGGAAGGCCTGCAGAGCGGGGTCTGTCTGACCTTGACCTGCCTTCCAGAACTCTCAGGGACTATCCAGGTCTCTAGGGGATTCCCTAAAACCTTTCCAACTGCCAAGTCCAAGGCCAGGGTACCCCTCTGAAAATTTCACCACGGCACGTTAGGCCACAGACTGAGATCTAGAGGATGACGGTTCAGTTAGCTGGAGCAGAAAAGTCCGTGAGACTCCACCTACAAAATCACAAGCAAAAAGCAGGCTGGAGCACAAGCCCTGAGCAAGAGCTCAGGGATAGCACCTAAGCCAGGAATTCAAGCCCACAACCTACAAAAAAAAAAAAAAAAAAGCAGTCTGGTGGCATTGCTCCATTGGTAGATTACTAGCAGATCAAGCACAAGGCCCTCAGTTCAAATCCTCGTACAAGGAAAAGAGAAAAGCAAATTAGGGCAAACCAAAGAGCTGTTAGTTTCCATGGATCTAGAAATCTCACCAAGTGAATTATTTGAATATGGACTTTCTTAAGGAGTAGAACCAGTGTAACCTTGTTTAAGCTGGTCTGGGCCTTCCTCAAAGATTCCAGGTGCTGGGATCTGGGTGGAAGGGCCGAGAACATTTTTGTTGTTGTCTATGATGGTGGTGGTGGTGGTGTAGGGGATTGAACCCAGGGCCTTGATCTTGCTAGGTAAGCACTCTGCCTTCTAAGCAGCATCCTGAGCTCTGTTGTTTGTACATCATTGGATTTTGTTTGTTTGTTTGTTTGGGTTTGTTTTTGTTTTGTGCCAGTACTGGAGCTTGAACTCAGGACCTGGGCATTGTCCCTTAGCATTTTTTGCTCAAGGCTGGCTGGTACTCTACCCCTTAAATCATGGCTCTTCCTCTGGCATTTTGCTGGTTAACTGGAGCTAAAGGATCTCATAGACTTTCTTAACTAAGCTGGCTTTCATCTGTGATCTCAGCCTTCTGAGTAGCTAGGATAACAAGCAGGAGTCAGTGACAGCTCAGCTTGTACATTTTTTAAATCGATGATCTCCCTAACTTCATTTGGACTGACTTCCGAGTCATGATCCTACTTCCCCATCCCTGGAGCTCGGACTCGAGGCATGTGCTGCCACATACAGCTTCAATACTGCACTTTAACAAGCTTTCACGTGTAGTATTTGCCAGTAGATTCTTAAAAATGTTTTGAAAATGCTACTCAGATGGCAGAGCTGAAATCAATGTTTCTTCCATGGTTTGAGTTAATACCTAAATGATGTATTTACATGTGGACTCGTCTTTGAGTTTTTATCATTACACTGTCAAGAATGAGCAAATAGTAGCTGGGTGTGGTGGCTCACACAAGGGGACAAGGTGGCCTTGTCATCCTAGCTACTCAGGAGGCTAAGATCTAAGGATCAAGGTTCAAAGGACCTGAGACTCTTATCTCCAAGTAACCTCTAGAAAATGGCTCAAGGGTAGGGCAGTAGCCTTGAGCTGAAAAGCTCAGAGACAATGCCCAGGCTCAGGGGTAGGGCGGTAGCCTTGAGCTGAAGAGCTCAGGGACAGTGCCCAGGCCGAGTTCAAGCCTCCTGATCCACTGAAAAAAAAGAAAAGAAAAAAAATTAGCAAGTAGTAGAGCCATGAGGTATTAAGATTGGGATCTTAAATATGCCCTGAGTGCTCCTTGCCTATTGGTGGCATTATTGAGAGGTAGTGGAACCTTTAATAAGTAGAGCTAAGCGGGGTGCTGGTGGCTCTCATCTTAATCCTAGCTACCCAGTGGGCAGAGATCTAAGGATCACAATTCAAAACCAGAAGGGCAGGAGAGTCCGTTTGACTCTGCAATAAACTACTCAGCAACAGCTGGAAGTGGTGCTGAGGCTCAAGTGGTAGAGCACTCCTAGCCTTGAACACAGAGAGGCTCAAGGATGCCTAACCAGGAATACTGACCACTACCCACTCTCCTGCCCAGCTCTCTCTCCTTCCTAGCTGTCATGAGGTAACCAGTTTCCTCCTCTACTTGCCTCTAACATAATACTCTGCCCACAGGCTCAAAGGTAAGGAAGCCAAGCAACCACAGACTGAAACCTCCAAAACTATGAGCAAAAACACTTTCAACTTTATACATTGATTTCCACCCCCACCCCAGGTATTGGTCATAGCAATGGAAAACTAACAATGAGCACCCAACACACACACACACACACACACACACACACACACACACACACACACACAATATATATACATATATATAAATATATAATTAAGCTTCAGAAATGATAGCTTTGCCCATCTTGTTTCATCAATGCTTCTCTTCATAACCTGTTTTTTTTTTTTGCCAGTCCTGGGGCTTGAACTCAGGGCCTGAGCACTCTACCACTTGAGCCACAGCACTACTTCTGGCTTTTTTTATGTATGTGGTACCAAGGAATTGAACCCGGGTCTTCCTGCATGCTAGGCAAGCACTCTACCACTAGGCCAAACATCCAGCCCCTAACCTGTTTCTTTTAAAACCAGACATATTGTTTAATCTCTGAATGCTTCCATCTTTATTTGGAGCAGCTAAGCACCCTTTCAATATATATCCTTGTTGAGGGCTGCTAGGATTAGGTAGCTCTCTTAAGCAATAGAACCAAGAAGAATGAGATTGGTTGAACAGGTCTCTGGTTGACCAGATGCCATGCTCATCTTTGTCCCTTTCTCTGCTCTGGGTTTTGTTTGTTTTCTCCACTCCGCCCACAGCCCACTTCCCTGCCCACTCATCTCCTTCAATACCAACACTGCTCACTCTGGAGACAACAGCTCCAAGAACCTTCCATCAGTGGTAAGTCATTCATCCCAGCATACTCCAGCCTCATGCCTCACACCACAGTGATGGAAAACTTTCTTCCTTCTGCAGTCCTGTGCACATCTCTTCTACCCAGGATACTGCAAAAATTCCCTGAGAGTGGTGTGGGAAAAGTGCCCATGGACCCTCCACAGACTCTGTGCCTCCTGTGGGCCATGTATCCAGGCAGTGATTCACATCTCTGAGGTTCCTATTCCTTCACACTTCCGCCTCTCACCTTGTCAGGAGGCTGGCTCCATGGAGTTCAGGTAAGTACGTTTTCTCGGCTTGCCAGGGGCCACTGGCTCACACCTGTAATCCAAGCTATTCAGGAGTCTGAGAGTTTGGTTCAAAGTTGGTCCAGGCAGGAAAGTTCATGAGACTCTTCTCTCTAATTAACCAGCAAAAGACCAGAAGTGAGGCTGTGACTCAAGTGGTGAAATGTCTTGACACAAAAGCTATGAGACAGTACCCAGACCCTGAGTTCAAGCCCCAGTACTGGCACACAAGTACACAAAAAAGTCTTAGTTTTGGGCTGGGAGTTTGGCCTAGTGGTTAAAGTGCTTGCCTGACATGCGTGAAGACCCGGGTTTGATTCCTTGGTACCACATACATACAAAAAAGCTGGAAGTGGTGCTGAGGCTCAAGTGGCAGAGCTCTAGCCTAGAGAAAGTCCAAGGACAGTGCTCAGGCCCTGAGCTCAAACCCAGGACTGGCAAAAAAAAAAGTCTTAGTTTTACTGGACACCAGGCATGGGCCAGGTGTATTGTGCCAGTAGTGGACAGTCCTATGCCGTGTAGACCTCTATTCATGCCACGCAGAACACAGATGTTATGTCTAATTGGCTCTTTAAGGACCATGCATTATTTTACAATTTACCATCTACCTTGTCAGGACAGGTCTTAGAAATCACAGGCGCTTTGTGATTGCAGTTGAGCAGGTCTTGGCCCTGGTGCTCACCTGTGCATCTGTAGATCTGCACGCTGTAGAACACATGTCACCACTGCAGCCATGCAAAGCTCAGCCTTCGCACTCCGGTGTTGACTTTAAGGTGCTGCAGAGATTCCCTCTCTGTCAATCGATTCTTTATTATATACATATCAGTTGTGGTCACCCATTATAGAAGTAATGCACTTAAGACCTTGAATTCAATCTATAGTATTGAAAGAAAGCAAGCAAGCAAGAAAGAAATGTGTTTGTGTACACATGTGCATGAGAGAGAGAAAAGAAGGAAGGGAAGGAATGGAGGGAGGAGAGGAAGAGGAAAGGAAAGGAAAGGAGCGGGAAAGGAGATAAGGAAGAAGGAAAGAAAGGAAGAGGGGGAAGAAGGGAAAGAGAAAAGAAGGAAGGAAGGAAGGAAGGAAGGAAGGAAGGAAGGAAGGAAGGAAGGAAGGAAGGAAGGAAGGAAGAGAGGGAGGGAGGGAGGGAGGGAGGCAGGGAGGGAGGGAGGGAGGGAGGAAGGAAGGAAGGAAGGGAGGAAGGGAGGAAGGAAGGGAGGAAGATTGGTTCTAATTTGGGCCCATGAATTAACTAAAAGCTTGGTGCCCAGCCTCCATTTTCCATCTGTCTCATTTACTCTGAGTCTTCCTCCTGTGCAATCACTTTGGGTTCCAGAAAGTACAGAACTAACTGACAACAGTTGTATGGCAAGGGGCCAAACCTACCCCCAAATAAAGGAACAGTAGAGCCTCATAGGAAAGACCACCCCAAATGCGAACCATTGCCTCGAATGATGAGGCGGTAGCCTGGAGGAAGAGAAACCATCTTGTAGAACCCAGAGTGCCTGCCTCATGTGGTGACAACTCTTATAGAACCCCACAGAACCAGACAACACCTTTCCCAGGACTGATGAATTATGCACACCTCTCTTACCCTTTGCCTCTTCTTATAGCACACCCATGCCATGTAATAACTCTCCATGCTCTATCTTTCACCACTTCTTGTCTCATTACCAGTTTGTCTCATTGCTGCTCACTGAGGGTTTTCACAGATGACCCAGTAGAATTAGGGGGTCTTCCTACAGAAGAATCTCAGAGGTGTAAGGATAGGGGGAATGCTAAGGTTAAGTATTCTGGCTAAAATGAAGATGTGGATTTCTGACCCTTTCAAGAGGAAGAAGATGAGGCTGCTTGTGGCAGGGACATGTGAATGCCCACCTGCAGAGCAAATGTTTCAGAATTAATCCCACCCATAAAGTGAGGCATTTATAAATGGGCTGTGAGGATGGCAAACATTTACCTTTGGTGACAGAGGTCTGGAGGTGGGTGAATGACTGCCAGGGGCAGGAGGCAGGGAGGTTATCCAGAATGCTTTGTACTTAGGGGCAAGTTTGGACCCGCAAAGCCAACGTTGGTAAGATCCAGTGTCTGAATAGAACCATATAAACAACCAACAACCATGAAGACTTGGGCTTCATTCTCTTTTTGTAAGGTTGGACGAGTGGGACAGGGAGGTCTTGTGAGAATGTTTTTTTGTGGTACTTTTGCGGTAAATTATAAATTCCACTTTGGAAGCAAACAATACAGTGCCACTAGAATAGCAGCCGTCAGCCCCTCCTGCTCGGGCCCCCAGCTAAGCCACCTCTGTCCTTGTGGCTCAGACAAATCGCCCCCTGTGGTCTGGTGACCTGGCCTTGCCCCTGGAGGACCCCTTTTCTTTTTTTTCTTTCCTTCTTTCTTTCTTTTATGTGCATTTAGTTCCCACAGGCTTCTTTTATCAATATTTCAATTGCTGACCTATACTTGAATCCAAATATTTGCCCTATTCAGTGTGAATTGTCCATTCAGCCTCATGCTCGATTATGTCTGTGCTCTTTTGAGCAAACTGAATGGGATACTTGACTATGTAATGCCGATACAACCTGGTCATTAGTAGTGTTTATTAGAGTTGACCAGATGCAATAAGGGAAGAAGGGAACAGAAGAGAGGATTTGAGCTCAGGGATCCTTCCAGTACAGCCAGGTTGAAGAAAATGAAACTGTGTACTACCCAGTATCTAAATATCAACTGTCTCTGTGACCTGCAAAATGGACCTGAAGTTTTAATATGAACTGAATGGCCAGGAATGGAGGTAACTGGATAGCCTTTAAGATGCTCAGTCTTATTTATTTGCGAAGGATGGAAAGTCCCCTATAATTTTAATTTTAATTGGGACCAGCATTCTTCACATTTAGGTCAAGGATCCAAGAAGTACCATGAACTGATACACATCACTTGACCTAGATGCATATCACTTCTGTACTAATCATCTGACATTTCTTTCTGTGTTCAAGCTGAGGATTTATGAATATCAAATGGCACACTTGCCTATACAATGTTTCTTCCTGTTCTGTTGCTGTTTTTATTTTGTTGCCCATATAGCTTTTAACTACATATGCTGGGCTATGTTATGTTGAACTACAATTTATATTTTCAATCTAAAAGTTGAACTAGAATTCAGCTTTAAACTACAACCATAAGTTGAACGACAGGAGATGAAAATCCTCATCCTTTTCATGTTTGACAAGTACATTTCTGCACATTAATATGAAAAACACAGAACAAGAGGAAAAATCTGTGCATGCACATAGGAGACTACAAAGAGGTGGTTAGATCTGAAGCTTATATACCATCTTAACAAACAGTAATAAAATATAGAGAAGGGGCTAAACAAAGAAGAGGCTAGAGAGTTGGGGACTTCTGAGGGAGATATTATAGGATAGTGACTAAGAAAAGGATGGCAAAGAAGATATTTAATAAAGCTTGTGCACACAGCTGTCATCCAGGTGAGAAAGATCATCTCACAATAGTTCCCTTCCCATGAAAACGGGAGATAGATCTGACTTTTTAAAATGTTACCTTTTCAGAGGGAAACATGCACTGTTTAGGTTTGTATTTATTCTGTTTTATTTATAATTTTGTAACTATGGGGTCAAACCCACATTCTTACTCAAATGCTCCACATCTTATTATTTTTAGATCAGAAACGATGTAAGCTGAATGATAGTTTCAAACTCAAACATTTCCTAGATCCAAGTTTCCAAGTAGCATACTGTAAGCCTCTCAATACAACAGCCATTTATTAACCACTCATACCTGGAACTCAGTTACATGGAGGAAACTCTTGTCACTGAAGGAGGGAGGAAACCGGAAGGCCTTATCAGAAAGAAGCCATCAGCTCCAGAACATGGAGTGACATAAGCTCATGCGTGTTGGTGTGTACTTGTTCTCGCGGATCCCTGCCTTCTGAGAGTTTATGATCTATTGTAGGAGACAGTTTATCAATATGTGGCCTGGCAGACCATGCAGAATTGAACCCAAGGGTGATACGCTGTGTACATGGAGCCTGTGTTTTCAAAGCCTTTCTTGAAGCTCATGGTCGCTTGTCCCTTGCAAGGTCAAGCCCTTTACATATATCTAAAGACTTTGAAAAGTATTCTCTACTACATGTTCCTTTGATTACAAGCAGATTGACTGTCTCATCCCCCTGTCTCTATCACAGGATTGCAATGCTTCATCCTATAAAAGAGGAAAGGAGTGGGAAAATGGACTTGTATTAAGTATGTATAATATCCCAGCCATTGAAACAGGCACTTTCATTTTGATTTCTCAGTTAGTTATGGTTTTGTTTTATTGGGTTTTTTTTTTCCTACTGTCTTTTTGTTCTTCATCATTCAAGAATCTTGGTGCTTCCAAATTCAAAATCCCACTTCTTACACTGCCATGTTTCTCCGTCACAGACCCAGGGGGAGCTTATTCAGCCGTAGCTTGAGAGCACATGAACCAGTTTGTACTTCTGGCTGGGTGGCCGTACAGTTTCTTAAACCATCCATCCTACCTTGCTTGGTCATTAGAAAAGACTCTAAGAGCAAATCAGATTGCTTCTAAGATGAAGTAGGTTCCTGGAGAGGTCGGCATATTCCCAGACTATGGGAATTCAGCTCAGATGACCTAGCTTACTAGCTATGACATAGTAGAATGAGATCAGATTTGACTTAGAGGTGATCTTAGAAGCAATCTCTTCATTGTATAGAACATTGCATTGAAGGAGATACAATGTACACACACACACATACACAGCACACATCCATACCTTAGGGAATGAACAGATTATTCTATTAGACTGAAGTAGAATTTCTGCAGCCATCACCAAGGAAACTTGTACTGTGGAGACTAGAGTTGAAGGTCTGTGTTTCTTGTTTTCATGACAAATACAGATTTTGATCAAGAACACGCAGTGAACATTTCAACAATGACCAAGCACAGTGACTTAGCACAGGCAGAAATCAAGACCCTTTTACGTAAGCCTCCCCAGAGCTGCAATTGCAGGCATACATCACCACACCAGCTCAACACAACTAATATTAAAGAACACACTTTTGCCATGCTAGTAAGATAGTTTTTTGCAGAGACTATGTTTGGCATCGAGAATCATGATCTTGTAAAATCCATTACAAATTATTTGATGAAATTGCAATGATTTTGTGTAGAAAAATACAGTTTCCCATATTGCTACAGAGTACTTGCATTCAATTTTTATGGTCCAAGTATTATATCTGTTTCTCAGCTATTTTTAGAGTATTTTCATGAATCCTTAGTATATTATGGTTTTGAAACTGTTGTCATTGGATATACTATCTGATAAGCCATAGATAATGAAATATATAAATTAACTAAAATTTAGAAATCAATGCATCTTTGGGCCTTTCCAATGTGGGAAAGCATTTAGATTGGTTCAATAAATTATCACTTCCTTACTCTCTAAAACTTGTAAAGCAGTAATCGTGTTTACTCTTCACATGTATTATTTTATCCTCACATGTGAAATTTTAGGGAAGAGTTTTGTTTATGTATTATTTATATTTTATTATATTTAAGTCATTGTACAGAGGGATTACAATTCAAAATGTTGGTCTGTGAGCACAAAGCATCTTGATCAATCTCACCCTTTCAGTGTTCTCCCCATCTATCCCACCCCACCCATCCCCTCAATTTCCCTAGTTTCATAGGATGCATATTGAATATTATAACTGCATTCTCTCCTCCATCCATTCATTCATCTACCCCTCTCAACCCCTTCCCCTTCACACACACACACACACACACACACACACACACACACACACACTTTCAGTGCCAACTTGCTCGTATTCATTTTGTTAGACTGTAAGTTAGTTACTCAAAAGAGTTACAGTATTTGAATTTTCCTTTGCATGGGGCCATACTGTGATGAATGTTACATTTGTGTACATGTGCATATGACCCTGTATATGTGTACATTTTGCTCTTTCTTTCCCCTATCATTAGAAGCTCCATCTTCCCTGAACCAACCTGTTGCTTGCTCTTTTTCTTTCTTTCATTCTTTTCTCTTTTTTTTTTTTGCCATTCCTGGCGCTGTCCCTGAACCTCTTTGAGCTCAAGGCTAGCGCTCTACCCCTTGAGCCACAGCACCACTTCGGGCTTTCGCTGAGTAGTTTATTGGAGATAAGTGTATCGTGGACACGCCTGCCTTGGCCGGCTTCAAAGTGCTCTCCTGAGATCTCAGAACCCTAAGTAGCTAGGATGACAGACAGGTACGTCTCTGCTTCTCCATCATGTCTGTCCATCTTTGTGTGCCTCTTCCCAGCCTTCTCTCTCCTGTTAAAATGATTGCATTACTTGGGTTCCAAGAAAACCTATGCCCATCTATTCATGAGTTAGGACTCACATGCTAGAGCATCTTATTGGTAATAGAAATACTACCCCTAGAATAGTAGCGCTCTTCCATGTTGACTGACTGCTTAATCTACAAAATTGACTTGAAGCCAAGGTAAACCCACTTGATCTACTCACTGCACGTTACCAGAAAGCAGCTTTCTCTGCCGTCAAAACTCAAAGTATGGTATTGTATCCACTCACACTGTAGCAGGCCCTGGCCCTGCACACTCTCACTGCAATCTTGAGTCTGTTTCTCTAGATCCCTGAGCCTCTGCTTTTTTACCAGGCACTTGGCATCTATGTCCCACTTCACAAAATTGTCGCACCCAAGAAAGAAATGTGAAGGAATGAATTTTCTGAGAGTTCAATTCCCCACATACTCTAACTTTAAATATGCTCCTGATTCAGGCTCCGCCCGCCAGCTGGGTAGATGACTCTGGGTTTTCCTTCTCCCTGGACACATGCTGGATGCCCTTCAGAATTTATGTTCAAAAACATCAATAATACATTATTAAGGAAACAAAGACGGAGCTCATGGAGAAGCTACGGCTCTGTGGGTAAATAGAACCCCACTGTGTATTAAACAAAAATTAAACCCTATTTTCTTTTTTTCATCGCTAAGTTGCCATCAATGGAAACACAGAGGACAAGGCATGGACGTACTTCATAGTCCGCTGACTGGCCAACCCGGGCTTTGAAACCATTTAAGCTTTTCTGAAGTGCTGCTTATGTGCAATTATAACTCACTACCTACCATCTTCATAATTTAAATCTGTCCACCCCTTAGGGGAAGAAATTTTTTGCTAATCAAAGCCATGAATGCACCTTTTTCTTTTTGACAGCATTCAATTAAAGCTAAATGGGCGGTTTTGAATGAGTTACTGTGGAGAATAAAGGCATTAATGAGGTAATTTCATTATAGAGACTAGTCCAAGACTATGTGAAAACCCGGGGAAGTAAGTGGAGGAGAAAGCCGCTGAGGAAATTAGGGTTCCTTCCACCCTAATTAATGTCGGCGGGCATTTAATACAGGCAGCAAATTAACTGCTCCAAAGAACTCTTATTGAAAAAAAATACATTGTTGCTCTCCCTTGTAATTAGAAGATAGTACAAGAAGAAGGCTTGGAGAGTATAAAGCCAGCCTTTAACTTATTTGGCCAGCCACAGAAAACACACCATTAGGGAGCTGGAGTTTTAAGGAAGCTTGGGCATACAATATAGGATTGTTTAGGTCCTTGGATTCCCTGAGCTGTAAACAGGTAGCCCCTGAATGAGGAATTATGAGACTCCTGTCGGGGGGCCCGTCTTCCCAGCAAAACAGTCTTAAATGCATCCAAAAGGAATAAAGAAAGGTGAATAGGGCCTGTATGGGTCTCGAAGAGAATGCTCAATGCTTGTCTTAATTGATTACTCTGTGTGGTTAGGGGCTCTCACTGAGTTATCTTTATACCGCCTTTGTCTCCTCTAATTGGAGCTGATGAGGTGCTAATTGGAGGCTTTTTTAAAAAGCCCACTACTTTAATCATTGGAAAAGCAAGCAAGGCTGAGGGAGTGGAGTTAATGAGATGGAAAAGAGAGAGACAGAGAAAATGAATATAGGGTAGCCTGACAAAAATAAAGCTGTGGTTTGTGTGTGTTGGAGAGGGTAAAAAAGAAGTTGGATGGGAGAGAAAGGGAGGGGACACATTTTAGTTTAAAATCTTCCCACAGCATCTTTCACAGATTAGCAGGGAAAGGATGAATCTGGTTAGTCAAAGGCTTTCTGCCCCTTAATTCAATAGTAGGACTGCACCTTTATGTCCCAACCCTGTGGTTTGCTTTTTGAAACTATTTGAAGAAATCCTATGAAAACAGGCAAGTCTCTGGCTGAATCTTGTCTTTCTGTTTAATGTCATGAGCCCTCTGGATTTGAGTTAATGTCCCTTCTGATTGTGGATAAAACTTCTCAATGTAGTTTCCTCTGTATTTATGGTATGAAACAGGATGACAACAATCTCCTTAAGGAATATGAAGTAGAGAAATCTAGGCAGATTTGACTTACTCATAATGACTCTAAGGGTGTGGGTGTGTATGATTTGGGGGTTTTTTTTCTGCAGGGGTGGGGACGGGTTTTTGCTTCTTCTTTATATTTTCAGTTTTTGGTTGGTACCAAGGTTTGAACTCAAGACCTTGTGCTCACTCTCTTGCTTGCTTGCTTGCTTGCTTGGCATACCACCACTTCTCCACTGCAGTTTTTTGCTGATTATTTTGAAGATGAAGTCCCCAAAACTTTTCTGGCTGGCTACAAAGTGCGATTCTCCAGATCTCAGCCTTCTGAGAAGCTAGAATTACAGACATGAACCACTCACACCCAACAATTTTATAATCTTATAAACTTTCCATATCCCGATAAGAAAAAAAATTTCCATCATCAGAAAAGCAACATTTTACTCCTTGATGAATGTAACTGTAACCCAACAATGAAATTACCCCAACAAAAAAAATAAAGTAAAATTTTAGTATTTTCATATCAAGGTAACTTGATTTAAACAAAAAAAAAGGGGGGGGGAGAGAAAGAATAAAAATATAGACTGCAGGCCAGGTGGTATAAACTGCTTGCCTAGCATGCACGAAGTCTGGGTTCAATTCCTGGGTACGACATGTTAGGGTCCGTGATCAAAGGAACGAGTCTGACACAAAAGCAGAATGTGGAAGTTAAGTTAAACAGAGTTTTATTCCGCGCCTAGCATCAAGAATCATACTGACCGGTCAGGGCCGCCTCTAAGATGTGAGTGAGAGAGAGCGACCCCGCCTGATCTTACAGGCTACTTTTATAGGCCCCAGCCATGTGGTTGGGCTGGCCATATACAGGTGGCCAATGGAATTCAGCATGGTTGATTGATGGCTGGGGCAACCACTGACACCTTTGCTGTTTGAACTGACCTATCATTTCGGTGGGCTTCTGGCGCACTGTTCTGATGACAAAGGAAGGGGAGGGAATTCCCTGGCAGGCCAAGGGGGATGGGGTGGGAAGGAATTCTGGTAACTCCACCTGGTTTAGCTGCTCTTGTAATCTGAGCTGTTCTCAGAGATTCTGCAGCCCCCACCTCAGGTCAAGTCCTTTGTCATAAATATGGGAAATGCCTAGAGTGGATGGATTTGGGGGAAGTCAAGAAAGGGGTCCCTTCACCACATACACAGAAAAATTGAGTAGTGGTTTTGTGGCTCTAGTGGTAGAGTGCTTGCCTTGAGAAAGACCAAGGACAGTGTCCACACCCTGAATTCAAGCCCCAGGATTGGCAAAAACAAAAACAAAAACCAGACTGGGGAGAGCCATGGATATATGAGCTTCCAGAAACATCTTGCAGAGTCAGTGCTTTCAAGCTGCACCTGAGTAACTAGTGGGTAGAGAAAGTACTAAGAGACAGACTTGGTTGTGTGCAAGGAAAGATGTAGCACTAGGTTGGAAAACTGAAAGTGTAAGGAAGAGCTTTGTTGAGAGGAGGATATTTATTTATTTATTTATTTTGCCAATCCTGGGCTTAAGCTCAGGGCCTGAGCACTGTCCTTGGACTTTCTCAAGGCTAGAGCTCTACCACTTGAGCTTCAGCACCATTTCTGGCTTTTTTCTGTGTATGTGGTACCCAGGAATTGAACCCTGGTCTTTGTGCATGCTAGACAAGCACTCTACCACTAGGCCAAACTCCCGGCCCGAGAGGAGGATATTTAAAAGAACATCACTGGCAGCCTGCCAGTGTCTGAGCTATCTTGGGGTCTCAGTGCTAGCAAAAACCTTCCTCACCTGCTCCAGATCCAGGCTGCTGTTCTGAAGATGAAGGGATGGACAAGAAATCATGGAGGTCAACCCTGTTGGCGAAGTGTGCACCTGACTCTTGATCATTCTAATCAGACTGGTGCTCTTTTATCCTAATGCCAGACAGGTTAGTGGGATGAAGAACTGGCTAGCTCTTAGATTTCTGAGTATATTAGATGAGAACAGAAGAACTTTGTATATATGTATGCATGCATGTACATACATTTACACACATATTCTGACACCTAGACAGGCCCACATCAGAGGAGGAAGAGACAAAATTTAAATTGTACATCAAGAAAAAAGCCATTGTGTGTCTATTAACCTGCCTTTACTTGTCTACTCCTGCAACCATGCACCTGCCATCCAGCCAAAATTGGGACCCAGAGATGTGACATTAACCCGGCATACCCTTGAGGAACAGAGTATTCTATGGGCAGAGATCATGCGTAAAGACCAGTGCATAAGTTACCCAATCATCCAGAAACAAGGACATACTAAATCCACCAGCACAACCATGTTCATTGCAGCATAGCAAAGATATGGAACCAACCTAGATGTCCCTCAGTTGATGAGTGGATCAACAAGATGTGGTATTTATACACAATGGAATTCTATGCTGCTGTCAGAAAGAATGACATTGCCCCATTTGTTAGGAAATGGAAAGACTTCGAAAAAATCATATTAAGTGAAGTAAGCCAGACTCAAAGGAACTTAGGCTCAATGGTTTCCCTCATTTGTCATAATTAGTAGAAACCTTGGACTTTTCTAACAGAGATTTGCAATAAAGCAAAACCTTGATACAAAAGGCCATATAGTATGACACTAAATGAAAGGATCTCTAGGATATAGAAACATAAGCCATATAATGAATGATTGTTGTCCTTAAGGTATTATGTTATCTCTTATCTCTTTTGCTGTCTCTTGGTTATCTCATATTGTCACAGTATCTCACTTTGTTACCTGATATATCGGATATATTTGTATTTGGTTATTTGAAATTGGATAGGGAAGGGGGGAAAACAAGATGAGGGGTGGGGGTCGGATGGAGGGAAATGCGGACCAAGACATGAAAAAGGTTATCAATGTATGTGAATTAATGCACCTTCTATCTGGCAAATATGATGTAACCCTTCTATTAATTACAATAAAAATATATGAAAATAAAAGACCAGTGCATAGAACACATTGGTTCCAGTGCTGTAAAAGGAAAGCAGTGCATCTGTGTGCAATAGGGACAGAATAGATGTGCATAATGACCCATCTCCAGGTGACACTCAGACAGAGGCTTGAACCCAGACAGCAGCACCTCCTTCAGCTCCCAGTTGTGGTTGAAGCAGCTTCTAATGAGTTAATGAGCAGCCTGAGGATGGAGGGGAATGGGGCTGTTGTGGGGGACAGAGGGGAAAGGGTAATGTGCAGAGCTTTAGCAGATGCTGCAGCAGGAAGCGGGGAAGCTATTTGCCAGTTGACTGCAGCTTCTGAAAGAGCAAGCAGAAGGGTCAGTGCATGTGGCCTTCATCAGTTCAGTGACCATATTTTAAATAATAGTAACAAACCTCAGAACATGTCATTAACCATGTTTTTATTTTCCAAATTAATTTGATAAGAAATAGCCTACACTGACACAAAATTAAATTAAACTTAGTGGTATATGAATGAATTCAATCTGTTTTATTTACAAAAAGGAAAGTCATCTTTATGGGTGGTATGTGAGAGCTAGACATTAGGATCTCAGAATTTTAGGTCCAGAGGAAGATTTAAAAATGATCAAGGAACACTTCCTAATTTAATAAGGGAAAAGAAAGATCCAAGAAGATAAGTTTCTGATTTCTAGGTCATGCCAATGGCAAGATTAGAGCATAGTCCCCTCTTGCATATACCCCTCTGCCTACCTTTGGCCCATAGCATGGAATTGTCAGTTGTAAACTTGATACACACAGTGCAGTGAGAGATATAGAAAGTTCCTTCACATCACTGCTAAGAAAAGAAATACAAGTAAATACACTCGCCTTCAGACTAGCATCCACCTACCAGATTGGAGACATTTAAGAACACCAGTTATCAAAATTCTGGGACTGCTTTTCTAGAACTCAGAAGCTCCCACTGAGATGGTTGGAGCATTATTAAAACTAATGATTTATGTAGATCAATATCCACCAAATATGTTAAAACCTACAAATTCAAATGACACGAAGCACTCAAGAAACAGGGAGAGTCACAACAACAAAAACATGAAGGTTCTTTCTAAGGATGCCTGACAACAAATTTTGTTGAAGGAAGAAAAGAAAGGAAGGAGAAAGGGAGGGAGGGAGGGAAGTAATAAAGTAAAAGGAAGAAGAAATGAAGGGGAGGAAGACAGGGACAAAAGGAGGGAAGCTGGAGAGAGGGAGGCCCCATAAAATACGTAGTTCAAAGTAAACAGCTCATAAAAATGATAATTCTTTTTATGAAGACAAACCACATATCATGGAAGGAGGAAATGACAAGTGAAAATGTTACCATTTTATCCCACCTCATGAAATACTGGCTGGCAGGAAAGAGGGTTAGAGACTTTCACAACCAGATTTGTGCCTCTGGATAGAGGTACATCTCCACTCCTATGAGCTTTTCTAGCCAAAAATACCATCTAATATGGTCGGTGTTTCTGATGATTCAGATTACATTCTCACAGATTCAGCTTTGTCCAGGCCTGTGGGTCTCACTAGCTATTTCAATAATCTGCTAACTGGTCCTCCAGCATCTTACTACTCCTCAAACCAACAGAATGACTTCTGGAAAATGGAGACCTGTCAGCCTGTCTACAGCGCACTCACTGGTCGGGCCCTTGTTGTCAGTTGACTTATGTCCACCCCAAAAGTATATCTAAATTCTAACTATGAGTGTGACTTCATGTGGAAAAGTAAGTCTTTCTAGCTACGATCATGTGAAGATGAAGTCCTACTAATCCCTTAAGTAAAAGGAAACTTAGGCACAGAGACAGAAGAGTGATGTCTATGTGGAGATACAGGCAGAAATTAGAGCATGCCAATGTCAGCTGTGGTTGAAGTCTGGAATCCCAGCTACATGGAAGGCACAAGTAGGAAGATTGAGATCTAAGGCCAACCGAGGCAAAAAACAGAGGACCTCATGCAAAAAATTGCTAAATTACTAAAAAGTAGAGGGCTGGGGGGCTTGGCTTAAGAGGTAGAGTATCTATTTAACAAGCACAATATCCTGAGTTTATACCCCAGTACCACCAAGACACATGTGTACACATACTAAACATGTAACAATGATATGTGTATCCAAGCACATATGCCTGTGCATCTATTCTGATGTGGTCAGTGTGGGGTAGGAGACAGTGAGTTTCTCTCCAGCCTCCAGATGCTGGTACCACTGGCCTCCTTAGACTTGATCTGTCTGCAGAGATAATCCAGAAAGATTGCAGTGATCACTTGGTTGAAATCCTTCAGTCATTTTTTCTTGTTTCAAATTCCTTAGTATGTTTAGAAAGCAACGGACAAACCCCCAGGCTGTTCTCTAGGGAATTTTCTTCTTTTTGACCACCTTGCAGTCATGCTGGACTTCTCTGCTCCGTAAGCATGTCAGGGCTTTCCCACCTCAAGGCCATTGCACTTGCTGCCCCTCTGTGTGGGACATTCTGCTGTGTGCTCACTTGACCACTTCTTACCCTCAGGCCTCAGATCAAATGTCTCCCCCACAGAGAAGCCATCTGGGAGCTATCTCCTGAACTACCAATCCACTTGCCCACCAACTGACACCAACCACTCTCTCCCACCTCTCTGTTTATTTTTACAGACCTTAATCAGTTTCACAATTTGAAATTTCCTTCACCCTGATTACACTTGTGTGTGGGCACGCGCGTGTGTGTGCGCATGAGAGAGATATGAAAGCAATACCCAGAAGTGAGAGCTACAATAATGAAGTTTTTCTTTGCCTTTCCTCTGGTCTCCTATTTCCATCCTTCCTCTCTTTTGCCTAAGCCAAGACACAGACAGTAGAATTCCTCTTCTCTAAAGTAAGTTATAGAAACTTTCCCCCCATAAAGTCTAAAATTATTGCTGTAACCAAGTTTCTGTTTTAGAGAAGACTCCATCTTTCTATCTTGAAGCTGGCCATGGAAACATCTTCTGGCTTGCCTTGTCTGATAATAGAACATGAGTGCTCCGTTTCTGGAAACGTTAACAACTCTTCCTTGCTGGCTTCTTCCCAAGTCTATTTCCAGTAGTTCAGACCCCTTGGGTCGAGTCACATTCTACAAACCATTACAGCTTTACTGGACCTACACAAAAACACATGTAGTCCTCCTGTGCCTTTTGGTCTTTATTCTGGACAGCCCTGTGTTGTACAAAGCTCCATCAAGGACATACAACATGCTTTCCTCTTGTTGACCTGACTTCTATTATAGGAGTGTTAAGCTGTGACTTTATGATCAGATAGGAAAACGATCACTCCTTTTTCCTCCTCACCAATTGTCTAGCTCTCCTCACTGCCATTTAAAGTACTAGGACATGGGCCAGGAGTTTGGCCTAGTGGTAGAGTGCTTGCCTAGCATGCACAAAGACCCGGGTTCGATTCCTTGGTACCACATACATAGAAAAAAGCCAGAAGTGGTGCTGAGGCTCAAGTGGTAGAGCTCTAGCTTTGAGAAAGTCCAAGGACAGTGCTCAGACCCTGAGCTCAAGCCCAGGACTGGCAAAAAAAAAAGTCTTAAAATACTAGGACCCCAAGACTTCTGCCTCATTCATTGCTCTATCCCTGGTTGCTAAGACAGTGTTATCCGTTAGTCAAAAAGGTACCTGAGACCAAAACACCTTAATACCTAGGCCTCTGGAGGCCCAAACTAGAACAGATTCAATCTGGAAATTCTTTTATCATAAACATAATTCCCTAAATAAACATTGAACCATAAAAACTGTGAGACACAAATCCCAGGCACATCATATGACTAATAAACACAGAAAGAGAACATACAGCTCAGTACGCAATGTGGCTCAGAAAGTGCTTTAAGAAGGGTGAAGAATAAGGACTTAGAGCAATACAGAAGAATCTGAAAAGAAGAGGAGCCCAAAGTGACTTAGAGTAGCCAGGCATGGTGGCTCACCTCTGTAATCCTAGCTACTCAGGAGGCTGATATCTGAGGATCGTGGTTCAAAGCCAGCCTGGACACTAAAATCCATGAGACTCTTATCTCCAATTAACCACTAGAAAACTGAATGTGGCTCTGTGGCTTCAGGGGTAGGGCAGTAGCCCTGAGCTGAAGAGTTCAGGGACAGTGCCCAGGCCCAGAGTTCAAGCCCCACAAAAAAAAAAAAAAAAAGACTTATAGTAGGCTTTAAACCTGCCCATTACAAAAAAGAGATTAAAAAAAAAAAAAAAGAAAAAGAAAAAGGACAGGAGAGACAGAGAGAGACACACACAGAGAATCAGAGAGATAGAGACAAAGACCACACTTGTAAGTAAGTAGAGCACAGTTGAATTTTCCAGTCTGGCTCTCTGAGGTTCCTTGCATGCATGTTTTATATTTCTTTTCACTTGATCGTAGTGTCTCCCTGGCTAGGTCTCCTGTACTCTCCTCTTTCACTTTACCAATCTTGCCTAAAATCCTCTTGTGCTATCGCCGTGTCCTGTATCCTGGTTTTTAGTTAGCGGGAGGTTATACAGAGTCTGGAAGACAATGCCACTTTTGTCTGTTTCATGGTCCCTTGAGCCACTCTCCCAGCCCAGTGTGATCTCTGTGGTGCCCCTTGAGGAAAACCAGGTTGTGGGGTAATTAGGTCATAGAAAGTATGGAAACCAACAGGTCCAGCTGGAGCCTAAGCAAAATTTAGAAATAAGATTGGCATGAACGTGTAGGCTGAGTTTGGATAGGCAAGCTTGATCAGGGCGACAGTGATCATTAAATCCATCCTGCGAGTGTTTTTCCTCCACTGACTTTTTAAAAGCAGTTATTTTCTAGCCCCAAACCATTCAATAGTAATATAATTGTTGTGTCCATTTCCCTGGCATGAAAGGGTTTGAGGGCCAGTTACCTTTCTCAGTTCATTAACCAACTGGCCTTCGAATTAACAGCGCCTCCACTGGGGGGTTGCCTTGGAGACAAAGCTTCCTGTGAGTAATCCAAGATTATCTAGCTCTTTGTCCCACATGTGACCCATAATTACTTGCTAAGTTAGAATGGTTTTCTGAAAAATCACAAGCAGAGGTTAATATGTTCTTCCAGAACTGGTCAAGCCAAGATGACACTGAATTCACGGGGAATTCAAGTTAGGTGATCCCTGAAGGAGTCTCTTTGAGTAAGAAGATGAACTTTCCCCCAAAAGCTCCTGTCACTCACAGAATCTCTGCCTGCTTTCTGGTTGTGGTTTAATCTCAAGACAATTCACTATGTCAATATTGAGTGGACTCATTCTGGTGCAAGATTTTGCATCCATCTGCCTTTGGTAACTGACTGATTTAAATGTAAGTACATATGTAGAGAATACTTGCAGGTTGTAACTCTGCATATACAATTAAATGCACCAATTTGGAAAATTGGTTATAAAGGAAAAATAGGTTAAAATAGAAAGCAAATACTAGATTTTAAAAAATGGTTAAGCACTGCAGAGTTCTTCCTAATAATTTACAGGTCTTAGAGGAAGATCAGAGGGGAAAGGGGGAATTTGTGGAAAGCATCTAATGAGATACCTTGTCAAGTACTTCCTTGGAAGCAAGTAACATATGAATAAATGTGGTATAGAATGAGAATTGTCATGAGAGATTCTGCATTTATTAATATGATCAGGTGTTTATGAAGGAAGCTATTGAGTAGAGTTCACAGAGGTAAAACAATGAACTATTGTCTTAAAATTATAAGTATTATGAACAGTTCTTCACATTAAAGTCTCCAGTTAAGAATGGTAACAGAAGCTGGTCTTGGTGGCTCACACCTGTATTCCTAGCTACTCAGGAGGCTGAGATCTGAGGATCAAGGTTCAAAGCCAGCCCGGGCACAAAAGAACCTGAGACTCTTATCTCCAATTAACCTCTAGAAAATGGGAAGTGGGATTTGGCTCAAGGGTAGGGTGGTAGCCTTGAGCTGAAGAGCTCAGGGACAGCGCCCATGCTGAGTTCAAGCCCCATGACTCACACACACACACACAAAATGGTAACAGAGCCTGGAATTTCTCTTCTCAAAGTTATGTATCCAAAAGCCATTTAGGAGCCAGAGCTGAACTGGACAGTTCTAGAAATAAGTATCTTGGGCCAGGCACTAGTGGTTCACACCCGTGTAATTCTTTCTATTTAGAATTGCAGTGTGAAGCCAGCCCAGGTAGAAAGTCTATCTTATTTCCAATTAACCACCAAAAAACAGGAAGCAGAGCTGTGGCGCTGGTCTTGGAGGTGGGGGGGGGAACTCAGGTATGCACCAAGCCCTAAGTTCAAGCCCTCGACAGGACCAGCATAAAATGAAGGAATAAATAAATAAATATCCTAGGTAATTTGACACTTCAAGTCATTCATTCCAATTTCTGAAAGAGTCATTGGCAGATTGCCACAATCTTTTTTTTTTTGCCAGTCCCAGGGCCTGAGTGCTGTCCTTGGGCTTTCCTCAAGGCTAGCACTCTACCACTTGAGCCTCAGCACCACTTCCAGCTTTTCTGTGTATGTGGTACCGAGGAATTAAACCTGGATCTTTATGCATGCTAGGCATTACTCTACTACTAGGCCAAACTCCCGGCCCCAGAAAGCTACAATCTTGACCAATCAAAATGTTTGACAAATTCCATATCAAATATTTTATAGTCATAATTATGTTCCTTAGTTATATAGCATCTTTTTAAAAATGTAAGCATCTACTGTGTTTAAAGTATCCAGTAAACTATATTCATTACCATTGAATGGTAGTAATATAAATACAAATGAGCAAAGAAGTCCTATGAAAACATTTGGCTGCACTGCTCATATCTTAATGATACATGAGAAACTTCAGGTAACTGACTATGGTACACTAACATTAACCATCAAATTGAATTGTAGAAGATAGCTTGGTAAAAGCTCAAAGTAGTTACCAAGGAATTGGGAAACTGTCTTTGTCATAGTTCTAAATGATTAGCATTCAGCATTTCCTAAAGTATAGTCCACAAGACTAAAGTCTTGTGGACTATATATATAATATATATATGTAATATATATATATAACCTTGGGAAATGTGATTAAAAGGTCAAAGTGAAACTCAATCTTCACACTTGCAATGAAAATAAAGGGCGGTTAAGGAGATAGCAGTAGTAGAGGGGTGACTCTGAGCAAGGAGATTCAATGCATGTATAGAAATATCACAATGAAACACACGCATTATACAATATGCACAAACTAACCTTGAACAAATGGCCTTGATTGAATCAGTCACCATACTCTGTTGTTTCAAAGAAAACCATGTGCTATCCTCAGAGAGTGCAAGCCTGAAGAGCAAATGGACATGAGGAAAAAAGCCAGAGCTGGAAGGCCTTAAGTCCCCACTCAACTGTGCCTGGCAAGTAACTAAGTTTGGAAATCAGACATGTTGTGTTTTGTTTATATCTGGACTTTCCTTTAAATTGGAGATAACAACAACAACAAAAATGAATGCCTTAATCGTTGAGGTGAGACCCTCTGACAACTCTACTTTTAGTACGTAAGAATCTTATGAAGAAGGAGAAGAACTTATGAAAAAAGAAAGAATAAGTTGAGGACTGGGGTTATGGCTCAAAAGGTAGACCACCTACCTACTTAGCAAACACAAGGCTCTCAATTTGAACATCAGTTTTATCAGAAAAGGAAGTATAGTTTGAGATCATGTATTAAAAAATGGTGAGAGCAGGATTAATCCACCTTTTCTGTGCTAGGAGAAAGTGACTGGAATTCCAGAAGATTAATAGGGCTTCCCATTTATGCAACAAAAGGACTGTTCATAGCACAAGATGAGGCTATTTCTTTGGTTGAGCCAAAGAGTAAGTTCCACATGGAGAAATCCTCCTTGATGACTCCCACTGGCTGAGAGAATCCTAGGACTCAGTAAGTTGCTTTTGAATAATGGTGATCTATTTCTATTTCTTTTCCTGAGTGATTAAAGGTATTTATAGTAGCAGAAAACCTGGGAGCAATTTGACTATGTGTCTATATGAGATCTGTTTAATAAATTGTAATAGGTATATTCAATAAAATAGTAATAAGTAGCTAAGTGCTTTGTGGATAGCAGTATGGCCCTCTCCGTAGGAATTAGGAATACAGGTGGATTCAGTCTCCAGCCTGAGAGGTGATGTCTTTGATATCCACTAGCTAGCTTAGGACACAGTGATAGGGGTACTACTGGTTAAATCCATGCTTGTAAACATACAAGGCTGTCCAAGTTATGGTTCTTGTGTTCTTTTATGTTTGGGGTTGATTTTGGATTTTGAGGCAGGGTCTTATAATAGCCAAGGCTGGCTTTGAACTCTTGATCCTCTTGCCTCAGCCTTGTGAGTTCTAGAATTGTGGACATGTGTCACCACACTCAGCCCCAATTATATATAATAATAAATATTAGCCCTACTGAAATTTAGATAAAAGAGAAAACGTTTCAACATGCTGAGATTTAAAAGAGTATGGATTTACTAAACATTTCAGTTTCTGTTTTCTCCAGAAAAGTAACATGTAGCATAAGGCTTTATCATAAAATTTCATGTTTTTAAATCCAAGAGGATATACTTACAAATGCATCAAATAGAAATGATCTAGAAAATGCACATTTCACTTAACCATTGGCTACCACTGAGGAATGGTTTGAGTGCAGTTCTTCAATTTTTAAATGTTTACAATAGCATAGTTGGTATTTACAATTTTTCATCAAAGAAATGTACATACATTAAAATTATTAAAGGGACTCTAAAAACAACCTACTTTATAACCTGCTTTGAATTATGCGCTAGACTTATTTGCAAAGAAACTAATAATTTCATAAGCCAAGAAGATTCCATTCAGTTCCCTGTTCAACTTCCCTAGGAGACTTAACAATTTATATCTCTGTTAATCAGAAATGAGCTAGTTCAGCTGGGTGTGGTGGCTCATGCCTGTAATCCTAGCTATTCAGGAGGCTGAGATCTGAGAATCCTGATTCAGAGCCAGCCCAGGTACTAAAAAGTCCCTGAGACTTTTCTCTCCAATGAATCACCAGAAAACCGGAAGTGGAAGTGGCGCTGTAGCTCAAGGTGTAGAGTGGTAAGCCTTGAGCTGAAGAGCTCAGGGACAACACCCAAGCCAAGGGGTAAGGTAGTAGCCTTGAGCTGAACAGCTCAGGGACAGCACCCAGGCCCAGAGTTCAAGTCCCATGACTGACCAAAAAAAAGAAGAAAATAATGGGATAGTTGACCCAGAACATAGTCTCGAATTAAAAATTCCTTTTTCTTTTTTTTTTTCATGCTGTTATATCCTTCATAACATGAACAATACCAGCACTCTTCATTTTCTTGTGCTTTGGCACACATTAATTCATCAATACAATATTGAATTTATTAAAAATTTTGCACAAGCTAATATCAGTAATACAATATGAAAATGCATAGACTATAATTTTTCTATGAAATTGTCTATTATCCCTGAGTAATAGGTTAAAATTATTATTTCTCAACATACATAAAGAGTTCTAGCAAGAATAGTGTTCACTTCAGATTTCTGATAGATCAGAAAACTACAGAATTCCCTTTGACTCCTACATTGATTGCTAAAACACTGTATCACATGAGAATTTTTTATGTTATTCTGCATCACATAATGTACATAGTCTACTACATAACATTTCCTAGCGTGGAACTATCCTTGAATTATGGGATGATAAAGATGACTTAATAACTTATTTACAAGCATGTTTTGAAGTTCACCTGGTAAAACTTCACTTTGCATGACAAATTGGATTGAAGCCATTTGTTTTAAACATTTAAAACAGCATTGTTTACCATAGATATTAACAAGATATTGTCGACATCGTTAGAAATTTTTTAGGCATGCACCTTTATGAATTTTAATTATAGATGTAGAAATACAGTAATGTTTTAACAACCAAAGCAGTAAGTCTATAATTATCACCATACATTCTCCTGAATAATTAGTAGGCTAATATCCCGTTTAAAAAAAAACAAAACTTTTTTTATCTTTTGAAATACTTAAAGTTCTGCTACTAAATGCTTAGCAAATATTCACTACTAAGCAATATAATAATAAATATATCCCAACTGAAATTTAGATAAAAGAGAAAATGTTCCAACATGCTGAGATTTGAAATAGTATGGATTTACTGAACATTTACTATTTTCTCCAAAGGATAGGAAGCAATCCCAAATTCTTCCCTTCATTGGTGACACACTTATCTGGTAGAAAATTTGCATGGCTAATATTTATTATTGATCAGTCATTGTCTTTCCAGTGTCATCATCCACAAACTTTACATTCCAAATGGTCTAAAAGAAGTAGGTAGAAAAATACTTTGCTCAGTGATCTGACCAGTACTATTGCCCCACACACCACTGGAATTTTTTTGTGATTCCAGACTAAGTATGATCCAGCATTCCAAAAGTGTGCAAAGACTTTGTTTCTAAGAAATGGATTAAAAGCTCCTACAACCTGTGGCATGATTTTCTACTGTATGGTAGAGGGCTCAGCTTCTTCTTCCTTTACATTTAGGTTGATCCACAGTTTAAAAGTTTTGTTGAAATTCTTTTTTTTTTCCTATCCCTTGTCATGTTGTGTTGGGAAATCAGTATCTGTAAATATTTATTTTGTGGGCAAAATGCTACAGAATACCATAGTCCAAGTACAAAACAATTCCTTTCCTCTCCAAATATTTCTTTCTTGGGGAGTTTTCTCTTCTCCTGCCTCCTTTTTCATCTCAACTGTGTTTTGAATTTGTTAAAGAGACAAAAATAAAATATTTACCTCCAATAGAGATACAGAAGATCATATCATTGCGGGTGTTTTCTAATATAAAGAAAAATGTATTGGCTGTGTGGAACTTTTGTCTGTTGCTTGGTTAGTCGGTTTTGGTTTTTTGAAATATGGTTTCATGATGAAGGCTGGCCTCCAATCTTCCTGCCTCAGCTTGTTACATGTCAGGATTGCAGACATAAACTATTGTGCCTATAGTAACAATGTAAGACCTACTATATATGTTTTGGCAAAAATAAAATCTTAAAAAGAACGGTCTATAGCTCAGTGGTTTGGTGCTAGCCTAGCATAAGGAAGGCTCTGAGTTTGATTTCCAATACCGCAAAATAACTGAAATAAAAAACAAAAAAAAATCATATTTGAGAGCTTATGGGTAAAGTGATATATTACACATCAAAAGATAACCAAAACCAATACAATACAAATAAGGCGCCATTCTCCCTCCACTCTAACCAAAATTACATTCCAACCAGTTCCTAGTATTTACAGATTTAGAGGAAAATGGGAATAGATGAATCTGCCAATTGACTGTAAGTGGCAAATTCCTTAGTAGTACCATCATACATTCCAAATGGAAAATGTATCAATAAATTCTATTACTTCTGATCTTCTCAAACCTTTGAGATGGCTCTTAGACTACTCACACAATATCTGCTGCTTACTCAAGAGGGTTAGGCAGTTTAATCCTAATCTAGAGTCTGCTCATCCAAATCTCACCCCACTGGGGCAAGAGTTCCTGTCTGAAGTTGAAGAGACAGATGTGGTGAAGGGGACTGTGTGTTAGGGTGAATGCACCTACAACAAACCTGTTGAGTGTCTGGGGCTGAAGTGGCCTTTTCATCCTTACTGTTGGGAAGGTGTTAAGTAAACATCATAAAGTGGCCAATAGTTTGTAAGGCACTCTCTTCAATGAGTGACATAGATTTTACTAATTTCCATCCTTCACGAGAGCACATGGCGCTTTTGAGTGGCTCAGATTCTCCTCTTAAGTGGCAGGAGGAAATCTCCCACCCTCGCATTCCCAGGCAGGTAGAAAAGGTTCCAATCTTCCCCGGGACCCGGGCACCAGACAGTTCGCCCCGCCCACGACCCCCAGCTCCGCCTCACGACCACGCCCCCCAGCCACGCCCATCGATGCTGGGAGCCAGAGGGCTGACGGGATTCTGGAGCCGGGGGCGGGGCTCACCCCTTGCCCTCGGGGTCCTCGGGCTCCACCAATCAGCGAGCGCCCTGTTGGCCATCCGCGGACTCTCGCGCCCCTCCCTCTCCCGCCAGGCTCTGCGTCCTCGTATCCAAGATGGCGGGATCCAGGAGAAAGCGTCCCCAGGCCAGATCCCGACCGTTTGTCTACGCCCTGCTGCTGTCTCTCAGCCGCTTCGTCGGGGGAGATGGCCTGGAAGGCGACGCCATGGCCGCCGGCGCGGCGGGCACGCAGGCCGAGCTGCCACACCGTCGTTTCGAGTACAAATACAGCTTCAAGGGACCGCACCTGGTGCAGAGTGACGGGACCGTGCCCTTCTGGGCCCACGCGGGGAGTAAGCCGGGGCTGGGGTGGGGGCCTCGGGGCGTGCACTCCCCCCGCCGCCCTCGCCGGCCTTCCCCGACCTCCGGACCCGGCGTCGCTTCTGGCGGCGTTGAGTTCCTCGCTGACACTGCCCCGGCTCCCTGGCCCTCCCAGCCGGCTGCCGGGTGTCGCGCGTCACCCGCCGCCACGTCTCCGAGGCGGAGGGACGCGCCCCCTCCGCTCCCCACCTCGCGGCCCTCCGCGGGGGGGGGGTCGCCCCCGCCGCCCCTCCCTCCCTCTCCCGCCTTTCCTCTCCGGGGCGTCGGGTTGGTGTGGGAGCCCCGGGGCAGCTCCGGAGAGGACGCGGTGAGGGTTCGCCTCGCCCTCCGGGCCTCGGCCGTGCGCTCGGTTCCCCCGTCTTCCCCGTAGGTCCCGGGGATTTCGTCTGGGGGGTGGGGGGCGCTGCTTCTCACTTCGAGGAGGGGGGAAGACACAGGCGACACGGGCATAGTGTCCGCTGCGAATTTTTGTGTGTACTCGGAAATCAAAGTCCCGCCAGAGCACTTGTGTTGGGGAAAAGAAAAACAACCGTCCCTGCGGTCGTAGATGCTGATGTGTCAGCGGCTGGCGCGGCCATCAGCCTCAGCCCTCGGTATGTGATCCGCTCCGTGCTGGGAATGTCGCAAGTGAGGTCTTGACCGAGGAACCGTGTCTCCCAGGCCCTCTAGACGTTCATTTTACATTTTTACCCCAAAGCCTGAACGAACGGTGTTGTGTTTATGGACATCAATTACTAAGATAGGAAGCCACACTTGGAAGAATTAATGTGTCATTACAAGGTTAAAGTTAATGACCAAGTCATTAACTTGTTGAAGCAGGGTGTCATTATGTTGTTACCTGGCAGTCACTGTAAACCTGCTGGGTATATTTTTAAATCGAGATAACATTGTTCTCAGTATGCACAAAGACGATACACAGGATATCAAATACAGGTTGTTTTGTTTTGTTTTAATTTTGCCTTTTGGAAGGATGATGACTTTTATTAGTGTTAGATTTATTTACACTTTTTTTTTTTTAGTTTTGTACCACTCCATTACCTGTTGCTTTTATCTCTTCCTCACACTTCCACCTCAGGAACTTAGAGACAGCAACCTGAAATTCACTACTTTGATTTAACTCTATGGAATCACAACCAGTTAGTGTGTTGCAAAAATGTCAGGATAATTACCTTCGAGATTTAAGTTGTGTGACCAGACAATTTAAAATAGGGATGAACAATTGCAGTGGTATCTGACTGCTGTAGACTCTGGGAATTACTGCTATCTATTTATAGTCTCCGTGCTCTTAATGCCATTGTTCATCTCAACTCTTCATTTACCCACAGATCCATTCAAAACAAAACAAAAATAGAGAAATTAAATCTGGTTTACTCATATCACTTTATGGCTTCAAGTTCAAGATAAATCTGTGTGTTTCTTTCTTAACTCTGTCCTTTTGCACTGTACACAGGTCCAAAAGGGCATTAAAAAAAGAAAAGATAACATTTCTAACTATAGCTCTGAAAGCTCTTTCACCTTCCTACTCTGAGTTGATTCTTAGCAAGCAGAGCAGGTATTGTCTGTTTATAGGGAACAGTCTCTGTTAGGAAAGGTTGATGTTCTTAGAAAAGGTTACATAGTTGACAAGTGTCAGTGAGAACAGCTGAGCTCAAACCTAGGTCTTCTGCCAGGTGGTCACACCTCAGGAGGCTAAGATCTGAGGATCGCAGTTCAAAGCCAGCCTAGGCACTAATGACCTGTGAGACTCTTTAACCACTAGAAAACCACAAATAGTGCTGTGGCTCAAGATGTAGGGTGGTAGCCTTGAGCTGAAGAGCTCAGGGACAGCGCCTAGGCCTAGAGTTCAAGTCCCATGACCGACAGAATAAAAGGTCTTCTGATTGTCAGTACTCTTTCCAGGTTGTCCTCTCTGGCCTCTTAGTGCATAGAAGTGATAGTAGCAGACAGTGAATGATCACACTAGACATGTCTAAACTTCTTTCCTACCTGTAAAATGATTTGCAGTTGTTTTACTTCCCAGCATAAATATAAATGGTTATTATTTGGGAAGAAATGCTGGCATTATTCAAAAACTTTAGGATTTATTAGTGCTTTGATAACCAAGTCCAGTAATATAAAGATTGAAACATTTATAAGCATATCTAGTCTTGTCATACATCAATTTCTCATACTTCACAAGTTGAAGTTTGGTGATGCCCCTGTGCCTTGCAAATGTATCACACTGTTCTTCCAATAGCTGATAATCACTAGTTTTTTTAGAAGTGAATTATTTTTATTTAAGGCATATGTAGAGTCATTTTAGACATAAAGATCCTGTACATTTATTAGATTCAGGCATAGTATATAATTTTGATATACACTGAAAATCCAAAACTATGTGACTTGCTAAATTATTCTGGTGTTTTGAAGTTGTATCAGTATCCCCAGGACCTGTATATGCATTTGTGTAAGCTCTCCTGTGTCCATGAAGTTGGTAGGGAAATGGAATAACTTGATTAAAGCTACCAACTGGTAACTGATAGAATTAAGACTTGAACCTAGCCTGGAAGTACCAATCACTGGTGGGAACCACAATTTTCTCTGAGACTTCTCTATAGACAGTTTTCCTCGAATTGAAATGCAAGCGCTGGCAGCATACATAGTTCAAGTGATGGGTTGCTTGGAGGCCCCCAGTACAAACTCTAGTACCTCAGAAACAACAAAAAATCATTTGGCTCTCTCCCTCGGAGCACATATTCTGTATACATGATGAATACTTTGCACAGAACTTTTGGGATGTTTATGGAAGGAATCCCAGCTTTTCATTTTACACATAAACATAGGCTCAATCCAGGAGAATAAGAATTATTGTTCATAGTTGACCTGAGATTAGGAACAAGTGTCTTTGATTCCTAAGGGTATGTGTATACAATGTTTGAATTTTTAATTTTTCTAAATTGGTACAATACATTGCAGCTGTTTTATACAAAAGTAAGCTTTTGAAGTATTTATAAAAGGTGTGAAGATCAGATAGACAGCTTACCTTATAAGCCATTCCCTTCATCCAGCCCTCCTGCCCTGCAATTTTACTATATGGTTGTAGGTGTGTGTGTGCGCGCGCGTGTGCATGTATGTATATTTGCAGAGATACTTCTTTGTATAAAAATAAGAGAGCTGGAGACATTGCTCAAGTGGTGTAATGCTTGCCTACCATATGCAAGGCCCTGGGTTCCATCCCCAGCCCTTACAAGGATGAAAAATAAATAAGAGAGGTTAGCTCTCAGATTTCAAAGTTGTAACTTTCAGCCTGAAATTATTTTAACAAAATTATTCTCTAGATTACAATTTGTTCTTTATAGGTCTATATACAGTTCAGTGAGGATGTGTTGAATTTTACCTAATTATAACTTAAAGTTTTTCTTCTCTGCTTTCTGCTGTAGATGCTATTCCAAGTTCAGATCAGATTCGAATAGCACCATCACTAAAAAGCCAAAGAGGATCCGTGTGGACAAAGGCAAAAGCAGCCTTCGAGAACTGGGAAATCGAGGTGACATTTCGAGTAACTGGAAGAGGTCGGATTGGAGCTGATGGCCTGGTATGATCATTTCTGTTTTTGAGAAGATACATATATTTGCATTTATCCTAGCATAATGTACAGCGGTCTAAGTGCACATAGCACTAGCTTCTAACTTGTTTGTTTCTGTTTTCAGGCGATTTGGTATACAGAAAATCAAGGATTGGAGGGCCCTGTCTTTGGATCAGCTGATATGTGGAATGGTGTTGGAATATTTTTTGATTCTTTTGACAATGATGGAAAGGTATATCTGTTATAAGAATCCATTTTTTCTCCTAGCCAGGCTAGACTGTGAAAAGCATAGCTTATCTGACACAGATGCATTTGACAGTAGAGAACGCCTCAGGTGATAATCTTTATGTAACAACACCTGAGAACTGTGCTGACAAATTTTTCATACACCAACTTAAAGTTGTAATGGAACCCTAAGTCAGAACTTTGCAATGACCTCTCTCCCTATCCAAGTTGAACTTAGTAATTATGATAAGTAAGCATGAGTCAGTCTTTAGATGTGGCAGTGAAGCCAGTATAGTGTGTAGAGACCATAGTAGTTTGCTTTCATAGCAGTATTCCTATGTATTACTATCTCCAACTAATTTACATATTCATATCTTTGCTATGTTTATGTTAACCCCTTATATGACAATGTCACTTTTTTGTTTTTATTTTTTTTTCTTTTTTTCCTTTTTGTGCCAGTACCGGGACTTGAACTCAGAGCCTGAATGCTGTCCCTTCATTTTTTCACACAGGGCTGGCACTCTACCACTGGAGCCACGGCTCCCTTGTTAGATTAGATTTTTTGCTAGTTAATTGGAGATAAGTGTCTCATGTCCTGTGCTGGCTGGCTTTCAACTTCAAATCTCAAATTTCAGCTACCTCAGTAGTTAAGATTATAGGTATAAGCCACCAGCATCCAGCCCAGGTCAGTTTTTATGATGATTTTTCCTAAAACAGTTAAGAACAAATGTATTTACATATTGGAAGCAATAACTTGTTTTTATGCTGTTTTTTTTTTAACATCATTGTTGGCAAGGTAAAGAACTTTAGCAACTTCATAAATGCCAAGACCATCCTATTTTAAAATCTTGAATCCTAGAATCCCAGTTATAGAAGAGACACATCAAGACTTTAAATGTTTTGTTTTGTTTTTTAGAAAAATAATCCTGCTATAGTAATTGTAGGCAACAATGGCCAGATCCATTATGACCATCAAAAGTAAGTATGTGATTTTTACATTATTTCCCATTTCTGCTTCTCATTGAAAATGTCATGAACTACATCACATTTGAACACTGAACCAAATCTGAACCATAAGAAATGAGATTTATTTTTTTGTTAGTTCTCTCTCTCTTTCTCTCTTCCCCCTCCCTCTCTCTCCCTCCCTCCCTCCCCCCTCTCTTTTTTATTTGTCTGTTGTGGGGGTTGAACTCTGGCCCCAGGTGCTGTCCCACAGTTCTTCATCTTAAGGCTGCCGCCCTACCCCTTGAGCCACAGCCCCACTTCCGGTTTTCTGGTGTCTGTGCTGGTCTTCCCTGGCAAGGAGGTCATTCCTCTTATCAACCTGTGGTAACATTAGCATCTTGTGTTTTCACAGGAAACACTTGCCTGCCATCTTTGTGTCTTCCCAGTAAATAACTTGAAGTATCCAAAGACTCAGTCATACCTTGCTATTATTTGATTTTTCAGATTTTTAAATATGGAAACACTTCCTAAGTCTATTTCTTATTTGTTTTTCTTTCTTCCATGCTGTAGTGATGGTGCCAGTCAAGCTTTAGCAAGTTGCCAGAGGGACTTTCGTAACAAACCCTATCCTGTCCGGGCCAAGATTATCTATTACCAGAAAACATTGACAGTAAGTGATAGTAAACAAATCACTGCTTTCTAGTATGACTTTTCTTTTTGAATTCTTGAAATTAAAAGCACTTAATATGAATGGTGTCTGTGTACGTGTCAGTGTTTTCCTGTAAGAATGTAATTGTGGCTTCGGAGCCAACAAACCTGAGCATCTCATAAAACTTTGCCCGCAGTAACTTTGATCAGTAGGTATTTAATTGTCCTTCTGTATGCTATATGTTACCCACATAAACAAGCCTTTAGGATGTGCAGATGAGTCAAAGGTTATTGTCCTCAAAGAACATATAGATCAGTGAACAAAACATATACCATTACTATTGTGACAAAGACACAGGTACCATTAAGGAATCCTGGGTTTGGAATTTTATAATCCTGTAGGATTATAAGAAAGGTCAGGAACAGTTTCTCAGGGTTGAACTACAACCGAGAGCAAGAGCAGAACGAGTATGTGTATGCATGTGCATGCACATGTATGTTCTAACCACAGAAAGCAGGCACAGGGCCTTGAAAGAAGCTGCAATATTTGAGGGAAGAAAATAGTTTGGTATTGCTCCAAGATAAGATCTAGAGGAGATGAGACTGAAAGGTTGATAGTAGTAGGCCTTGAGTGGAGTGTACTACAGGAACTTTTAACATAGTTCAGGGTTTTAAGCAAGAAGTAAAATGATCCAATTTGCAATTTTGAAAGATAACTTAGGGGTGGCCCAACATTGTTAAAATGGTGTGTATGAAAGGAGCAAAAGGTAACCTGATGTAGACACATGACCCTTAAAGTGTCACCTTTAACCTCCCAGTAACTAGAACACAGGGAAAATAAGTATGGGAGAGTTTGAGTACTTAGACAATGCCATACCAAGTAACTAACGAAACTGTGACTCAAACCCAGCTCCATTGTCTTAACTGTAGTGTGAGGCCACATGAGAAATAACAAATTACCCTGTATAATAATGAAAGGAAGATTGAATATTGCTAGTCACAAAATTGACAAACTGAAATTCACTCCATAGTGTCTGTTATAAAAGCTATGTCTATAATTTTTCTTCCTAGGTAATGATTAATAATGGCTTTACACCAGATAAAAATGATTATGAATTTTGCGCCAAAGTAGAAAATATGGTTATCCCCTCACAAGGACATTTTGGAATATCTGCTGCCACGGGAGGTCTTGCAGGTAAGTTTACTGTCTTTTATTGGAAATGTATGGGTGTGTCTTATTGGTAATAGTATGATTTGAGGACATATATACTTGTTTATGTAGAGTTATGTGGATTAGTCTGCTGTGCCATTCTTTTGCTCTATTGGGACTGCTTAATTCTCTGCCTTTGTTGTTCTGTAAGTATACGATTTGCCTTATGTACATACAAATATATAGATTACAGAATCAGTGTGGGTGATCTTTTATAGCAAAGGAGCCATGTTTAATAGAGAGGCTATAAGAAGCCATAAACAATTTTCAGTTGTTTGAGAACTCTGCAGATTTTCACATCACATATAAATGAATTTGACAACCTTAGGAGATGCTATATAGGAACCAGACTTTAAGCAAAGATATGAGATAAATGAAGTTATTCCATACTGATTCAGTTTTGTGTTTATATGTTACACTGTACAATTTTAAATAACATTCAGATGTATGAATTATATAACCCAGAAACATGAGGAAGAAAAATGGTGCATGCGTGCACACACGTGTGTGTGTGTGTCTGTCTGTCTGTCTGTGTGTCTGTGTGTCTGTGTATGCTTTTAAGCCACAGCTCCTCTTCCAGTGTTCTACTGGTGAATTGGAGATAAGAGTCTCTACCTGGGCTGACTTTGAACCAGGATCCTCAGATCTCAACCTCCTAAATAGCTAGGATTATGAGTGTGAGCCACTAGCTCCTGGTGAGAAATCATATTTTCTCAATTTTTAGATAATTTTGTCATATTGTAAATGAAAGGGGTTTCTGATGCTCACAGTAATGTTATTCTCAGGAAGTGGTGGTCTGATTCAAGTACTGTAATAGTGTATGTCTTCCTGTAATCTGTCCACATCTCAAGATCTCCATAAGAGTGCCAAAAAATATAAAGATTACTGTATACTTGAAATTTATTGCTCTGTGGATATGACCAGCCTGAAATGAACTTGGATTTCTATTATTTTAGATAAAACAAAATGGTCCAATTGAGAAAAGTAAATATGAAAGGCAAAAAAAATTGTGTGCCCCTTGAGTCAGAGCAGTATTTCATCTTATTTGGTTGGTATTAGTGGTCAAGGAGATTTGAAGGGAAATATGAAAGAACTGTGGTTCCAAAATTAGGAGTTTACAATTGTTTTGACCCGTTGTTTATGTCTCAATCAGACATTTATTAAACATCTGTTATATGTTAAACACGTAGCATGTTGAATAAATAGATATAGAGAAAGTGAATGGACATCATTTCTGCTTTTGCTGTATTAGAGCTCATTGCTTTATGAAGAGCAAATATTACATAGTAAATTGACAACTATAAAAAGATCTGTAATGAGGGCCGGGAGTTTGGCCTAGTGGTAGAGTGCTTGCTTAGCATGCACGAAGACCCGGGTTTGATTCCTCGGTACCATATACATAGAGAAAAAGCTGGAAGTGGTGCTGAGGCTCAAGTGGTAGAGCTCTAGCCTTGAGAAAGTCCAAGGCCAGTGCTCAGGCCCTGAGCTCAAGCCCAGGACTGGCAAAAAAAAAAAAAAAAAAAAAAAGATCTGTAATGGAACGTTTTCAAACTGTTTTTTGGTTTTAATTTGTAGATGACCATGATGTTCTCTCCTTTCTGACTTTCCAATTGACTGAGCCTGGAAAAGAGACGGTACGTGAAGACAATGTTTTTCCACCAGTTTCTTTTCCTTTTTCAACAGTGTTGCCTCAGTCTGACCAAGAAGACTGTTTGGGTCTTGTCTCTACTCTTCATTGCCGGTGATCTCCTATGAGATACCGAACCTCTGTGGCACACCATTTCTTCCCTGGTTAACACTTCCTGGCGATGCTGTCACACTTAAGCTAGACAGCGCATTTACAGCAAGCGCAAGTGCATTTTCTATCAGCCAATTGTAGTGGTTATTGTTATTTTTAGTGCTAGTCTTAGTAACAAAAGTAACTTGGGCCAAGTGCCAGTGATGACACCTGCAGTCTTCACTACTCAGGAGACTGAACTTCAGGGATCAGGATTCAAAGCCAACCTGAGCAGGAAAGCCCATAAGGCTCTTGTCGCCAATTAACCAGCAAAAGCGCTAAGGGGAGCTGCTGCTCAAGTGGTAAGGTGTGAGCCTTGATTGAAAAAGTTCAGGAACAGCACCCAGGTCCTGAATTCAAGTCCATATACCAGTACCAAAAAAGTAAAATTGACTATGATTTCAATAAGGTAAAGTTTCCAACTAGTAGTTGAGTAGTTAGCATGAGAAAGGATGACTGTATTAAGGTGTCTCACAGGTTCCCTTTTCTGTTTTGTTTTGTTTTTAATCTTAAACTGCAAAAAAAAGCCTACACCAGATAAGGAGATTTCAGAAAAAGAAAAGGAAAAGTATCAGGAGGAGTTTGAACACTTTCAACAAGAATTGGACAAAAAAAAAGAAGAGTTTCAGAAGGGGCACCCTGACCTGCAGGGGCAGCCTGGTGAGTCAGGGTGAATCTCTTGTTGGTGCCACAGCTGTAGCCCTAGCCGAATACTGCATGTTTGTGTCTCTATTGCCTGGCTCGCCTTCACTCTGCACTTACACATTCCAAGAAATTTCTGGATATACTGATGAGCAAATCTTGAGTCTAAGGGTCTACAGATGGCAAAAATCAGTGTGGTGTTTATGAAATCAGAGTAAAAAGTACTGTGTATGTAGAAATGAACAGTGAGCCACTAGAATGGAAGCTCTTAAGTGCCATGCATGTGCCTAACAAACCCAAGGCCCTGAGTTCAGATCCTACTACTACCAAATGACAAGAGTCAAAATTTTCTGAGAAAAGAAGTTTTGTTTGCTATGTTCAATACTGTGCTCTTAGAACCCCAAACAAAAACCATACAAATGCAGTACTAGTAGCTGAGGCTCAGTATTTGTTAAGTGAAATCCCTAAGGTTTATGTCTCCTTTTAATCATTACCATAGTGATAATATTTGAAACCTAATCAAAACTGTTGTGAGAGTGATAACTTTTTGTCTTACTACTAAGAATCTTTTAATGGATAAAATTTACAATGCTAGTCTAATTCAGTGTAATTAAGACTCATAACTTATGTCAAAGCTTCATGTTAAGGAACATAGTGTGACTTTATGTTATCTGCTGTGTTTTCCTCTGAGATTCCTTATCAGCATAAATTAGCAAGACTATATAGTAGAGCCTTTGGAGTGCTTAGATCTGCAACAGTGAACAAACCTCATGGAAGTAAAAATGAAATGTAAATTTCTTTAATTTGCTTTAAACATTATAGCAGTGAAGCTGAGTTATTATATCTAAAGATATATATGTACATGTGTCTTCTGTACGGATAAAAAGTATAATCTAACTTACAGTTTGGTATAAGTTAGCGTATGTGTGCACTAAACATAACCATTACCGAGATCACTGTTTTTGTCAGAATGTTTTTTGTCACCCTGGAAGTCCCCTTATCCTCCTTCAAGTGTGAACATCCTTCCTTCCAGAGCCCATCACTATTTTATTTCTAATATACTACACTAGTTCTGCCTAAGAAAATCACACTGTGTAAATGAAAGATAAAATTGCTTTAAAATGGAAAAGTTCCGACTTTATTTGTGTTAAGTTACTGGATACTAAAAACCAAATAGTAACTTAGTTATGGTTGAATCGGTTGTATGCACATTTACTGTTTAGGAGATCATATCACAGAGTTTGGCATTTGTTGGCACTTAAGCCAATTGTAACACTTCAAAACCATCTATGTGGTCTATTAACTTTAATTTGTAATCACTTTTTAGCGGATGATATATTTGAGAGTGTAGGAGATCGTGAGCTGAGACAAATTTTTGAAGGCCAGAACCGTATTCATCTTGAAATCAAGCAGCTAAATCGGCAGTTGGATATGATTCTGGATGAGCAGAGAAGATATGTCTCGTCGCTGTCAGAGGAGATCTCTAAAAGAGGAGCAGGGGTCCCAAGCCAGCATGGACAGGTGGGTGTTCAAATTCACAGATAGGCTTTACCCTTTGCCAGAAGTGAAGGAGGAAAAAGGCTACTGTGTTCAGAGCTCTAGCAGGATGTAGAGTATTGAGCTGTTCATTTCTTTCCTCTAGATTGGTCAGCAAGAACTGGATACTGTTGTGAAAACTCAGCAGGAGATTATGAGACAAGTAAATGAAATGAAGTAAGTATAGAAAAGTAACATCTCACTGTTATGTGGTGCCCTTATCCTAAAGAAAAGCATATATGCATTCCACTGTTGTGATATTCCTCCATAAAGGTAAGAATCACATTCTAAGTTCATTTTGTGAAAACGAGTTTTAATACAAGACATTTTAATATTTAAAAACTCCAAGTAGGCATCTACATTTTAATATTTCAAGCTGAAAAAGCAAAAAGTGAGCATCTTTAAAAACAAAAAAAGTGGTGCCAGGTGCAGTGGCTCACTCCTGTAATCCTAGCTACTTAGGAGGCTGAGATTTGAGGATCATGGTTCAAAGCCAGCCTGGGCACTAAAGTCCGTGTGAGAATCTTATCTCTAATTAACCACTACAAAACCGGAACTGGGGCTGTGGCTTAAGGGGTAGGGCGGGAGCCTTGAGCTGAAGAGCACAAGAAACAGCGCCCAGGCCCATAGTTCAAACCCTATGACCTACCAAAGGAAAAAAAAGTGGGCTGGGAGTTTAGCCTAATGGTAGAATGCTTGCCTAGCATGCACAAAGACTGGGGTTAGATTCCTTACTACCACATACGTAGAAAAAAGCCAGAAGTGGTGCTGTGGCTCAAGTGATAGAGCTCTAGCCTTGAGAAAACCCAAGAACAGTGCTCAGGCCCTGAGTCCGAGCCCAAGCCCAGGACTGGCAAGAAAAAAAAAAGTTTGTCATAGGTACTTGGTAGAGGCTGGCATGTGCTTATATTTAGAGAACACAAAAAGAATATTGAGTTCTGTGTAACAGAGCTATGAGAAATACTAGGGGAATTAAGCATATTCAGCATTGTAGAGCTCCAATAGAAGCAGGCAGTGTGTGTGTTTTATATACTAGGAATTCAGGGCTTGAGCTTAGGGCATTGAACTTGCTAGGCAAGCACTCTACCTCCAGGCCTTTATGTTTTAGTTACTCTTTGTCCCCACTGACCTCAGACTCATGATGCTCGTGTCTCTGCTCTAGGTATCTGGGATTACAAGTGTGAGCTAATGTGCTCACCCAAAGGAACTTTTCTTTTCATGGCATGAGGCTACTTTTTGAAGCAACGTGAGAACCTCTTTGATTCCCATTTTATACCCTAAGAGAAACTAGACAGAAGTTGAAACAGAAGATACAATGCAGTGAATGCAAGTGTTGATATAGCATTCGCATCCCTCGTGGAGAGCCAGAGAAGACAGGCGTGTGCATGCATGCGCATGTTTATACCCTCCCACTTGATCCCTGCCACCTGTTCCCAACTCCACTTGGCTCCCACCCTTTCCTAAGTATTTCCCGTCTTCTTTCTCTATGAAGGGCGGTGTGTTCCAGGTGCTCTTAGAGTCCAAGCTGTGCTTAGGGATTCCCCGTGGAATTCCATGGGGAATGCTTCCCTATGGAAGCATTTGTACAGACTGCCTTTCCGACTCCCACGTAACCAGTAAGCTCAAATGTCATCCATGCCATCAAATTTCTGGGCTAGTGTTCTACAACTTTTTCTTCAGATTTTAGCTTCAGAAAGAAATGTAAAGGGACATGAAATAGTTGCCTTGACAACCTACAAGGATGGCTTGTGTTTTTTTATGGATTTTTATGTTAGGAAATCTTTGTTTTTTGGGAGTTTTTTTGAAGACAGAACCTTTTAATGTAGTTTGACCACCTCACTGCTCTAGTTCTCCATCTTGAAACTTTTCAAGACTTCTAGCATACTGTCTTGTTTCTGGTCTTCTCCGACTTCTCTGTTTCCATTAGGTGTCTTCACTTTTTGCTCTACCTTCCATCATCCCTTTGAAGGAGCTTTCCCCTAGATTCTATCTAGCCATCTTTCATTTGGCTGTTTCCCTAAATTAAATATGCCTCCCACAGCTCAAATACACTCAGCCCTGCGTGCCCAGCTCAGTTAAATGTGTTTTTCTTGGTAAGACTATTCTTCTAAGACAGTGCTTCTAGACTGTTTTTCTCAGCCAAGCAAGAATTACATTTTTCTCACACATATTATTTTCTTAAAAATTGCTTTGCAACTCACAGCATGCCCAAGTAAATGTCAACAGGATCACAGGTGAATGAATGATTGAGTAGGAGAACTTTAGGAGACTCAATCTGTGTACATTTAAAGGACATTTTTTTTTTTTTTGCCAGTTCTGGGGCTTGAAGTTGGGGCCTGAGCGCTGTCCTTGGGCTTTCTCAAGGCTAGAGCTCTACCACTTGGGCCATAGCACCATTTCCAGCTTTTTTCTATATATGTGGTACCAAGGAATCAAACCCGGGTTTTCATACATGCTAGGCAAGCACTCTACCACTAGGCCAAACTCCTGGCCCAACATGAGACTTTCTTTTTTTTTTTTTTGCCTGTCCTGGGCTCAGGGCCTAAACACTATCCTTAGACTTTATCAAGGCTAGAGCTCTACCACTTGAGCTTTAGCACCACTTCCAGCTTTTTTCTATGTATGTGGTACCAAGGAATCAAACCTGGGTGGGTATTCATGCATGCTAGGCAAGCACTCTACTACTAAGCCAAACTCCTGGCCCTCAAAGGACATTTTTACTTAAGCATATTCTCTTCTGAGAAGCAGTATTCTCAGAATATTAAATATAACTGCATTCATGTAAGGAAGTTATATTTGGAAGGAAGCATTTTAGTCATGGTGAAATGTAATTCTTAACAGGATTTAATTTACAAGCTTAGATTCATGACAGTTTTCCTGAGCACATGGAATTAAAAGAACACTTAGGGTAAAATAGTGTGTGTTGTCAGAATTAATCTTTCACCAAGATCAGTGTGCTGGAGGACGCCATACAGTCCCTCAGCTTGCCAAGCTGTGCTGCTTTCACATTCGGCCTGACAGATGCTTCTTGGCTTGGCTTCTGGTTGAAGCACTAGATTTATGTATTAGTGTCATTTGATAGAACTGCAGAGAGAACTAGGCACAGTGAACTTTTGTGTTTGGGGATTCTGTGATTTGCTGGAAGTATTCACAGAACTCAGGAAAGCTGCTTCACACAAAGTCAAGTCAGAAAAGAAAACTGGGGCGTCTACAAGGTGGAGTCGGGGAAGAACAGGAGCCCGCTTGTAGTTGTCCTCTCCAGTTGCCTCATGGTCCCCTGAGGAGGCTTTGTTTTTTGTTTTTTGTTGTTTTGTTTTGTTTTACCATGGTTTGAGAGCAGTAGGCATTCATTAGAAGCATTGATTCCAGTTCTGAGCTTTGCTCTTTTCTTCATCTACAGTATGTGCTGTGCTGTTTTCTTACAACAGTGGGCAGTGGTATTTAGCAAAAACCAATGGTAGGGCCAGGAGTTTGGCCTAGAGGTAGAGTGCTTGCCTAGCATGCAGGAAGACCCGGGTTCAAATCCTCAGTGCCACATACATAGAAAAAAGCCGGAAGTGGTGCTATGGCTCAAGTGGTAGAGCTCTAGTATCATGACAGTTTTAACAAAAACTGGGCAGAGTCCAGGCTGACCTCAAACTCCGCATCCTCTGGCCTCTGCCTGCCAAGTGCAGAGATTATAGGCGTGTGCCACTATGCCTGGCTTCTGTTTTGGTTGGTTGGTTTGGGATTTTTTGTTGTTGTTAATACCTACTATGTTGAACTTTAAAAGGTGTAGCCATTTAACCTGTGACTGAATATGGCTTCACCAGATAACGGGATTTTCTGTTGCAGGAACTCCATGAGTGAGACTGTCAGACTGGTGAGTGGGATGCAGCACCCGGGTGCTGCGGGCGCCTACGAGTCGACGCAGCACTTCATGGACATCAAGGAGCACCTGCACGTGGTGAAGCGAGACATAGACAGCCTGGCACAGCGGAGTCTGGTAACCTGTTCCCTTCCTTTGTGACCGTCCTTGTCTCTGCAGCAGGGAAGCACTCTCTCCACTGCAGTACCTCATGCTGGAGGATGCTGACGATGGCTCTCATGTTTAAGTTAGAATTGTCCCGTGTCCCCCAAATTCCATGTATTTTGGTTTCCTGGTTGTCTGAGAGGAATGTGGTTCCTCTAGCCATTAACCCCTGCTGGGTGGAAACTTGGGAGTTGTTTTGTTTGCAGCCAATGAAAATATTTTCTGATTTCGATTTTAGTATTGTCTCTGATCCATGGGTTTTTATTATGTCTTTGACATGTCTTTCCCCCAAGATTCTGATCCGATCTTTCTTGCTATTCTTGTTAATCTGTCCCAGTTAAATACAGCTTACTTGTGGGATTGGACTGGATTCTCTCCCCACTCTGCAGTTGCCTTGTGTAAGACTGATGCTACACTATGATTAGTCCATAGTTCCCAGGCACACTTACTAGAAGAAGACCTCGCTGCTTACATTGTATTTGGAACTTTATCTTTTTTATTTTTTAATTAATTTACTTACTGACTTATTATCTTCTTTACTTATTCACTAGGCCTCCCCACTACTTGAACTGTGCTTCTAAATTTTGGGGTTTTTTTTGTTTGTTTTTGAGACAAAGTCTGATGATTATGTTTATTCAAACTGGCCTTAAACTCTCAGTCCTCCTGCCTCCCAATTAACTGGGTTCACAGACATGTACCACCATGCCTGGCTAGTTTTATCTCCATAAACACCTTTTTTTTATTTGCAATTCTTTAAAAAATAGGTTAGGTTAATGTTATTAATATTTAATTAAAGTGAGTTTTTCAAGCATATTAGTTAATAAATGGTAAAACGTAGGTCCTCAACTCCACTTCTAATCCTGCTTTCTTTATATTTTTGGATGCTGACTTTTTTTTAGTCAGTTGCAGGTTTGAACTCAGTGCTTGATTGCTGTCCTTGAGCCTCTTTGTGCTCAATGCTGTCTGTGGCAGGAGCCACATACTTCTGGTTTTTGAGTGGCTAATTGGAGATAGAGTCTCACAGGGTCTTTTCTGGCTGGGCTGGCTTCAGACCATGGTCCTCAGATCTCAGCCACCTGAATAGCTAGGATTAGCTATAGCCAATAGCACTCAGCTATGATGCTGACTTTTTAAAATTATTTTGAGTACTGGGTTTTGAGCTCAAGGTCTTATGACATGGCCTTTCCATGTATAGACCACAAATATATAACTTATTTTTGTAAATTTGACTTACTAAGTTTCTTACTGAGTATGACTTCTCATCCAACGCATTCTTGCCCTGACTCTATTTGAGTTTATTCCTTGCTCCTCCTCCTCCTCTTCCCCTTTGATGTGATAGTTGATGCCACAGGTAGCACACGTGTCCTAGAGAACTTTGCCTAATAAGAGGTAATCATATTAAAAACAATTCATCTTAGAAGCCATCTAGGTCTGGATAGACCTAGATGAAATCTTTGTCCCTGATATTTAATTTCTCCTTAAAATGTTAGAAATAGGAATTAAAGCATCTGTTTTAGAGGTCAGGGTTGAATGCTGAGAGATTAGAGGGTGGGGGATCTAAGGAAATGCCATCATTTTGTCAAGTTTCTTGTTGGGGTAGCCATGCGATTTATTGTCCAGACTAGAACACATAAGTAAAAGTTAAAGGGATAAAAGGTAGTTTGAAAAGTGAATAAATGAAAATAGTTGTGTACATAGTAAACTATGAGTTTTGTAATCGTTTGCATTTGTGTCTTTTAAAACCTACCAATTCAATTGTAATCAGAGTTTTTTGTCTTATAGTCATCCAATGAAAAGCCGAAATGTCCTGAACTCCCACCTTTCCCATCATGTTTATCTACCGTCCACTTTGTCATATTTGTCGTGGTACAAACGGTGTTGTTCATTAGTTATATCATGTACAGGTAAGTCCTAATAAAATTCACCCTCATATTTTCTGTTTCTGTTTTATTTGAAATACTGGGGTAAAATATGCCCACAAAAACAGCTTTCAACAAACCTTTAAATAATTTTATACAAAGTATATGTTAGTTCTAGTCATACTGGAAGTTCACGTATAGAATATATGCTTTCCTTAATGTATTTTATGCTTTCAAAAGCATCAGTATCTTAATATGAAGTCAGTTATGTTTCTTAACAAAGTCAAGTATATGAAACTTTTTTAAATTTTCCTTCCCTTTCTTTTGTTTATAGGACTCAGCAAGAAGCAGCTGCCAAAAAATTCTTTTGACCATCCTTTTTGTATGTGTACATCCTGTATGTATGCACAGAAAGTTGTCTTTTGGGGGAACTTAAGTTTTTCAGTTACTTCACAGGCTAAATTATTAAATTTTGTACAAAAGAACTGTTTAAACATTGGTTTTCCGTCAGAATAAACCTTAAAGACAACACATGTAAATGCGTTCATAGTTCCTAAATATGTTTAAATCTCAGTGAATTTCTGGTCAGTAGAATGCTGTCACTGATCAGAATATTGGAAAGTAAAAGGGTAACTAATAGAAAATGGGGGCGGTCCCTGCATTAAGAGTGTTAAGCTTCCAGTAGTGGAATTTATTTCACACAGATGCACTTGCCTCCTACACCCCAAAATGAAAGGTCTAATTAAAGAAGCCGTCATCATTTTTAGAAGTTATTTTGGGGTTCTGAATCCTTAAAATTACCCACTCTGAAGCCGATGTCTGAGAGCTTCAGAATGTTGACAGTAGGCTCAGAACACTTAATGAAATGCTTTTTCCCTCTGCTATGTTTCACTTTTAAATTTGGGGGAAAATTTGAGAGCTACTTTTTTTTTTTTTTTTTTTTTTTGCCAGTCCTGGGCTTGAGCTCAGGGCCTGAGCACTGTCCTTGGGCTTTTTCTCAAGGCTAGCACTCTGCCACTTGAGCCACAGAACCCCTTCCAGCTTTTTTTATGTATGTGGTACCGAGGAGTCGAACCCAGGTCTTCATGCATGCTAGGCAAGCACTCTTACCACTAGGCCAAACTCCCGGCCCTGAGAGCTACCTTTTGCCTAAAAACATCATTTAGGTGGAGGCATTCCTCTGATAATGATTTTTTGTGGACATTTTACCTAGTAGTATATTTATTTCATGATGGCCCATGTTTTTGAATATTTTCATTCCAGTAGGGTCAGTTCAATATTATAAAAATCATTTTTATATTTTCAGTTAAATGAATTTATTTCACCCATTTTGTCTGTCTGCCTCCATTATATGGCCTGAGGATATTTAAATTCACGAAACCTACCACTACATTGTGGTTACATTCACATGACCAGAGTTTGTAACTTCTTGGAGACTATTGAGTCAAGGAAGCTGTTGTAGAATCAATATTTGAAGGCAAAATTTGGAGAAAAAAAAATCACTGAAATAATTGGACTTTCTTCCTTTTAATGACCGATCTAAGGTTGTTTTAAAGGCCTTGTGGGTGAATTTAGCCATGAAATAAGAGACTGAAGATTTATAGTCTTTGTACATATTTCTCAGTATTAGAGAAACATCTGTAAATGACATTTTTAACAATGTAGGTTTACTTTTTGTTTTCATAGCTGATGTAGATTTTTGCTCTCTTCAAAATTCCTTTACCCTTTAGGTAAGGTGATTGTCTGCCATAGTATCAGAGCACCCTCTGTTTATGAAATGGTATTTTTGACTCTTCCAAGGCTGAGTTTTCTCTTAAATGTCATTTACAGATTGGGCTGAGGGCCTAAAATGGATGTAAAGTCTTTGTGAAGAGCTGAGCACCGGCAGTGCCTAACCCGTCCTGTGTGTACAAATTGCCACACTGCTGTCTGTGTCGGCACTGGCTGTGTTGACCAGTCAAAGAGTATCCTAGTGGTCACTCTACTTCAGCCATTCAGCATTCAGAACGCTTCTCTCATTGGTTTTTGTTTTTGTTTTTGCTTTTGTAATGTTAAATATTTTGAAATTCATGTTGCAAAGACATCGGCATCAAAGAATTTACCATTTATTTTATGAAAAAAAGTACCTTTAGAAGAATTTAAATGGTACAGTACAAAGCTGCCAAATCCAGTACTACTTTAGAGTCCCCGATCACATGTGCCTGAACAGGAAAGGAACTCAAGATCTTTGCAAAACCCGTATTTCAGGCTAAAATTCCAGGGGATCATCCTGATCGTTCCTGAACACATGCAGGCGGAGATACTGGACATGAGCTTGCAAGTTGCTTAGTAACTTAGTTCACACAGGATCCTTCTCTTACTGTTAGAAGCTTGGTTTGTCTTCAGAAATCATTGACTCGAAGCTCATTTCTGAACAAAAGTGTTTGCTGTATGGAAAAAGTGATCACTGCCAGAATTTCATTTTCTTTATTGTTATATGTAATTGAACTAATTCACTTCTAGCTCACACCAGCAAGTATTTACAGGTGCCTTGGATTAAAACAAACTTTTTTTTCAATGTTTTTGATCTTAAATGTAGGTCATTGTGTTTATGATGCCACTTTTTAAAAGAAAATGCAATTCCCCTATGGCTAATGCCCTTGTTTAATGTACGTATTAGTGTTCTAACTGTTGGAATGTTTTATTCAGCTTGAAACTTTACCGTGAAGTCACAAATGATAACCAGTGTTTTATTATGTATTAAAGATTTGTCGGTGTTTCTCAAAATATGGTCCCTAGGTCATTTGGATCATGGAGTGTTTGTTAAAAATACAGACTCCAGGGTCCTGTTCCAAGCACTACTTCAGACTCCGAGGTAGGGCTTCAGAGCTCATTGTTGAGTGACTATATTGAGTGGTTCTGAGCCCACTAATGGTTGGGAAGCACTCAAATAGGTGTGAAGAGAATAGGTATTGTTTTGTTGAAGGTCCAGCTGAGAGTCAGGCACTGGTTGTGCACACCTATGGTCCTAGCTTCTCAGGGGGCTGAGATCTGAGGATCATGGTTTAAAGCCAACTCAGTCTTTAACTAACCACCAAACAAATCTGGAAGTGGAGTTATGGCCCAAGTAGTAGAGCACCAACCTTGAGCAGAAAATCTCAAAATCTAGGCCAGCAACCAAGCCCTGAGTTCACTCTCCAGTACCAGCACGAAAGAGAAAGAAGGCCAGAAAAGAAGGCAAGCTAGCTGAGGCACTATTCTTTTATACTTGGCAGTTTTATTAGAACTCTTGGTTTGTTAGCAGATAGAAACTAAATCCAGATTGTACATTGGGTGATGACTTTGAAACTTAGAAAGTCATCTTGAGATCACAGTGATATTGTGGGCAATCCACTACAAAGCCTTCCTGCTAAAGCTGCTGCTTTCCTGATGTGATTGTGGTAACATTCTGTCTCAGACAACTATTTTCTTATAACCTAGGGAAAGTAGAAATTACTTGAATAGGGGATTGCCTGCCCCACTGCTCTGCAGAGATACAATCTTTGTAAAGAACACAAATAGAGGTTGTGATACTAAGATGTGATTATCTTTCCCTGTCCGCGTGTTTATCGAAGGGAGATAGTGAACAAATTATTATATTGGGAATTTTTTATTTATAGAATCTAGTGTAAAATCAGCACTTGCAACTTTTGAGATCTGTATGTTGCCTGTTTAATATATTTCTCTCTGATATTAAAGTTTAAAAATGTTTTCTATCCACTGTCAAGTTTTAATTGGATAACATTTTGTCTACTTTTTTTTCCTGATTGTTATTTGATGCTAGCTGGAATTTAAGAAATGACATTGACCTTATTCAAATAAAGAAATATTTTAGTAAATTCGCTTTTTTTCTCCATTAATATTGGTTGTGAGTAGCTATTTCTTTTCCAAATAGGTCCTGATTTGTGACAATGTTTCATTTGTCTCTGCTCCACAGCCTGCCTGCCGCAGAGAAAGTGGACATGGCCAGGGTTAAACGGCCACGGGTGAACAGGTGAATACTTGGTACAACAGTGCTTTTCATGTTTTCACTTTCCATAGTGAAATCCTGCATAGACAGAAGCACGTCTTTAAAAATCTGTCAGCTGTTTTAGCCAGTACCATTGAAGCCACTGGTAGAGACTTGGAGTTAGTCAAACGTGAGCTTGAATCTTGGCTCTGCCACTTTCTCAAGTCACCTCATCGTATGTGATAGCTTTATGTAAGAGTCTTCTTAAAGAGGCTTCAAAACATATTGTACCAGGTTTTTAACCACCTGCTGTAAACACAAATGCTGATTAAATACATAGATTTTTAAAGTTTTTAATTTTATTTTTAAAAATTATTTATTTCTTTATTTATTTGCCAGTCCTGGGCTTGAGCTCAGGGCCTGAGCACTGTCCTTGGACTTTCTCAAGGCTAGAGCTCTACCACTTGAGCCTCAGCACCATTTCCAGCTTTTTCTTTTTTTTTTTTTTTTTTTTAATATGTTTGTGGTACTGAGGAAATCAAACCCAGGTCTTCATGCATGCTAGGCAAGCACTCTACCACTAGGCCAAACTCCCAGCCCTAAGTGTTCAATTTTTTAGTTGAATTTTCTTGTCATGGTATTCAGAGGTTACATATAAAAGGTAATGAGCACATTGTTAAACACTTTTGCCGCCTCCCTTGTTTTTCCTCCCACTTTCCCTCCCCCCACACTCCCCACGTTGTAAAGTTCATTTTCACTGTTGGCTCACCTTTTGTCCTTTTGTCTCACCATTTTGTTGTTTCCCTTCCCTTCCCCAATTGAGATAAAAGTATATACAAGACACAAGTATATAAGTCAAATACAGTCACAACAAGGAATAAACCGAAGGAGAAAAAAGAAATCATACAATACATTAAAGGCAATAACAACAAAGGAAAATCTCTTAAATATATCTAAGATAGTCCTGAAAGAGGATCACAATAGCATAATAGCTACGTACATATGACCATATAAGAAGCAGCTAAGCAAAATAAACTCCAAGATAATGGGGGTTTTTCTTAAACGCAGGCTTCCTATTCAGGAAGCCTGTTAAGAGTAGTAGCAAAAACTGAGCTGAGGCCCTAGGCACTACAGCTCTGTTGGTTTGGGATTGTAAGAGATGTGACCTGAAACCCAGAAAGCCTGGCAGAGCAGAGCATGAGACCCTTGGACAAAGCCAAGTGAAGCTGTTCTTTCAGTGGAAGTGCAGTGCTAAAAGAATGTCTTACCCAAGTCCTGACAACTTGAGAAGGGATAGAACTTCTCTCAAAAACACACAGAATTCCCTACCAGAAACTGAAGCCCCAGGTGTATGCTTTATGTCTTTATAGCAGCCAGGCAATCTGCAGGATGTGGAATTTTCCAAGCCAGAAACTTTAAATTAGTTCTGGTCTGGTGAAATCCAGGACACAAAACAAAACACACAGTTAACCCCACATTCAAAGTACACCAGATAACCCCACAGCAGACATTCTTAATGAAAGTGATCCAGAGATTGTATACCAAATAGCATGGTTGCCTAGCATGCACAAAGCCCTGGGTTAGAATCCCCAGACCCTCATAGACAGAAAAGGCCAGAAGTGGTGCTGTGGCTCAAGTGGCAGAGTGCTAACCTTGAGCAAAGTGTCCAGTGCCTAGGCCCTGAGTTCAAGCCCCAGGACACACAAGCAGAAAACGGCACCTCCAAGAATCTAAGAAACAGCATCAAAGACAACTGATAGATACTTCTAAAATGAGTAATACTGAAGGGTAAAGGAATGGAAAGTAGTACATTTAAAGCTCTAAAGAACCACCCACACGAATAGGAGAGGAGGGATTCGATTTGGATGCCAAATGGCACATAGCTAAATAGTTGAGAAGTGACTAGCACAGAGATGAAGATGAGGGGGACATGGCAGCGGCAGTGAGGAGGTGCATCATATACCTAGCAGAGAAGGAGCAGCACGAATGGTGGAAGCACTATTCAGAAGTATGGTGTCATCGTGAAGACTATTCTAAAATCAGTGTGGGGGGGGATGGAGGAGCTTGCCATAGAAGTTTTTATCTGAACCCAGTCCTAATGGGAATATCCATAGATTTTCCACACCAATAGGGACCCTGTAAGAGAACCTACTCCAAGAGGGGGAAACATTTTGTGTGAGAAGTGGTAAGCAACTGTGCTAGACAAGGAATCTGAAGCTGAGACTTTGCACAGAGCAGTGGTGGGGCAGGAGAGTTTTAAGGAGAACATTGGCCTTTCTAGTCTTCGTAGAAAATGGGTTGGACGGAGGAGATCTGAGACAGAAAGCACTTGCCATGCTTTTGGTGGGAAAAGGTGGCCTGAAGAAAAGGCAAAGACAATGAAGGTACTGTCTCACTTAACTCTGTCAGCTGAGAAGTCCCACATGTGTCTGTTTCCTGGTCTAGTTCAAAGCCTGAGAGCCAGAGAACAGATGGTACACATTTCATTCGAATCTGAAGACTTAAGAATCTGTTTTGTGAGCTAAAGGATGTCAACATCCAGATCAGGTCAGGCAGAGAAAATTCAAATTGCCTCTGACTTTTTATACAAGTGAAACCCTCAGATTAGATGATTGCCACCCCCTCCCTCACTCGGGAGGATCATCTGCTTTACTTCATTCCAATAGTTTAGTAAATACTCAAAGACAAACCCAAAATAACTAGATAGCTGAGGATCCCATGTCCAGTCAAAGAAGAATGACTTTCATGCATTGGCTTGTTACTTCCTGTTGTCAGAGACGTCCTAAATTGTCAGTGTGTGAGCCCCTGTGCCAGAGTTCTCAGAACAGCTGTTAACCTTTAATTACAGGTCTGTTGCTAATGAGTTCATTGGCCTTGACCAGGGTGAGCCTAAGTGAAAGGCACACATTCAAAATACCCCATATCTCTAAGAACTAGGGCTTTGCAAGCTTATTGTTTGCCTCGGTTGAGTCCTCCTTAAAGCCACCTCAGAATCTCATGTAAATAGATGAATCACCAGCTACTCAACAAATGCATTATTTACCAAGCCTGAACCCCAAGCTTGTACCTAGCTCAGGTGAAACTGGCCAGCCCTCCACATAAGCAATAAATTTGGGAATTGGTCTTGGTTCCCAGCCCATTGTCCTCTTCCATGCAGAAATGAGGGAAATTAGAACTAGATCCTAGAAACCAACATGTCCTGCTGAGAATAAACAGTTTCATCCCAAATCACCACTTTTCTCCCAGCATGGAACTTCCGTGACTGAGATAGAGAAAATAATATATTTATTACCTCACTAACATGATAGCTATGATCAAAAGGCCAAAAGTACTGGCCAGAGAAATATTGTGGGGATTTATACAGATTAAGTCTAACAATGCTGAATGGTACTGTAAGATTGAAAGGGCCAACCTAGGGTTCGTTTCCTAAAAACACGTTATTTTAGAAGAGAAAGGGTTAAGATGTACCGGGTATCCACTGTCCCAAATGGTGTTAGAACTGATGAAATAACAACTATCCAACCTGATGTAGAAGAGGCAGTAAAGTCCTATAATTGCATGAAAATTAAGTCCTATAATTCAGTGAAATTCGAAAAAATCTGTTTGCATAGATAAAAATCTGTTAGATAACCTTGTGTCTATATAAATAATAGTCCTGTAGAAATGAAAAGAAAATGGGCTGTGTGGTGTAGTTCACTGATAAAGCATCTTCCTAGCATGGGAAAGACTCAATTTCTAACCCAAGCACTGAAAGAGGGAAGAAGAAAGGGAGAGTGGGGAGGATGGGGATGGGAGAGAAAGGAAGGAGGGGAAAGAGAAAGAAGGGGGAAAAGAAATGTGCTGTTTGGCATATTTTGATACAGATTATTAAGTATTAAGTATCTGTGTATAAAACAAGAGCCACTAACATTTCTCTTGTAGGTACTTAATCTGATTAAGACTACGTATTTGATTTGCTTGTTGTTCTATAATGATCCTTTTGGTTCCCAGCACTTATCTCTTACTTTAGTTTTTTTTTTTCCTTCTAGTTCTGTGATCTTTAGGTTTAGCTATGTACTAAGAGGACAGAATGACTGAGCCAGGACAATCTAAAAGCCAGTTTCTTAGGAAAGCCTTAAAAATTAAAATGACACCACAAACAAACCTTAGTTACTGGCCAAAATAATTGAACTTTAATGTAAAAAGAAACACCCAGAGTGAAGTACCTAAATTGATTTATGTTATTTGAATGTGATAACTTCCTAAAATCCTCTAATGAGATTATTATTTCTCTAGTAAATTCTTTGGGTCAGATGCCATCAAAATCTTTCAAGCCGAGTAAGTCATAACTAATCAGTATTTATAATAGTGATCCATTAAATCAGGGTAAGATATCACTTTTTAAAGCTATAGCTAGTACTTTGTTCCTGGGATATGGCAAAGAAGTCAGCAACAGTGTAGCTTTGATTTGCTGGGTGCTAAGATGATAGCCCTGCATAAAGCAATAACTTCATTAACCTCCCCTAAAGATGAAATGGCTTCAAATAAGCCATTACACCTAGAAACAATCATTCACTCGTTTTTTTCCCCTCCAGATTTTAATCAACCACTTACTATGGTCTGAGCATGATTGTAAGAGATGAAAATGCACAAAAGTGAACAAAACTGGACTAGCTTCTCTCAGAGCTTACACTCTAATACTGAAGTGAACGACTGATTCAAGGAAAACATAATGTCCAGTAGGTTGCTGACAGCAGATCTGGAGACTCTGTCCGTACCTCTGAGTATGGAGTGGTGGAGGTGGGTCAGGAAATTCCCTCTAAGAAGAATGTTTAAGGATGTGCCAGACTGAGATGTGGGAGAAGAGCAATCCAGGACTGGGGGCCCACACCACTGTGGTGGAAGACACACGGGCGAAGATCCATGTGCTGGAGAAGCTTGGGCCCATCTCGTGCAGGGCTCCCAGGCCCCAGGAAGGAACAGAGGTTTTATTCAATCCTTGGAAAGAGCTTTTGGAAAGGTATCTGTGATCCTAGTTCTTAAATCCTTGAGTATTTGATTTCACTTCTGGAGGAAGGGAAGCTTCTAGGAACAATTCTATAAAGCTTCTACACTCAGAAGCAAATAGTGACTAGATGTCTACATGAAAAGGGACCATTGTAATACAGGGGAGTTAAACATGTTTTCAGAAAGGATTCAGTTCACAATGAAATAACCTGTTGGGGAGCCGGTAAACCACAGCAATAGCGAGTGATAGCTCGCATGCTGATGTCATCACACTCCTTACATGCACACAGGAAATGTCCAGGGAAGCGGGGAGGGGAGGGAACTGCCTTACAAACCGATTTTAGAGAATAGATACTATAATGAAATGACAATTTAGGTAATTATACTAAAATGAATTTTTATTATTATTTCATTCTTTAAGAGAGAATAGCTACTAAGACTCAGTCTGAAAAGGTGGGTGAAACCAGTGTTAGCAGCACCCCTCAGTTTAGATGGAGATGAAATAAAACTCATTATAAATGGAGCACACTTAGAGATAATGTTTGGAGAAGTGAACGTGAGTGTAGATGCACGCTTTGAGCTGGAGTTCACTGAGGAATGAGTATAGCTCATTCCAAATTATCTCCATTTGTCTTTCTTATTAAGGCCATGGGAGCAGAATTTTTAAAACATTAGTAAAACAAAAAGCAGACCTTTAAAATATACAAAAGAAGCATTTTATGTATTTTTTTAAAAATCCAGATCATATCATTCTATGCTATCCGAGGGGTGGTCATTATCTTTTGAGATGATTTCTGCCTTATGAGAAAACAGGGAGCTGAGGTTACAAACAGCTCCCAGCTCTCCCTCCCCACCTCCCTCTCCTGGTGTGCCTTAATTAGAAGCATGCTAACATAGATTAAAGTCTTAGCCATCCCCAGTGCTTACCTTGACCTGAAGAAAACCAGAAGGAGCGTTGAAGCTGCTACATTAGGAAACACTGTCCAAGTTGTATCCAGACAAATGAAGAAGACCCAGGAAGTGACCTGTGTGTAAGGGTGCATAGAGAGGACTCACCTTGAAAATAGCACACACATCCTTCCCACAGAGTGTACACGAAGAGCCAGACTGGCTGAACTCACCTTCCAGTGGGACCCCAGGACCTCGGCTCGGACCACAGCTCGCACTTCAGACGCAAGTGTCTAACTTGTGCATATCCCATCAAAGCTGGACAAAACCCAAGCAAATGGAAAAAAAATTAATCTTTACAGTCCAATGAGATAAAAATATGGATCAAAAGGATTATTTTTGCTTAATGAAGCATTCTGGGTTTGAGTCTGATTGGACTAAGGTTTTCGACAGGATGTTGAAACCAAAGACTGGAATTTGGAAATTCCACAACAGCTATCTAATCAGTGGGCTCTGAGTAATTGAACTGAAAGGAGACTCCTGATGAAACCCTACTGGGTTTATAATTTGAAAATGAGGGTCTTGGGAACACAGCTCAGCAGTGAAGCACTCACCCAGCCAGTTCCATCCCTGCATTGCAAAGGCAATAAAATTGAGAACTGTTTAGAGAGTCGGGGACTGAGTCTATGAGGGGTATCTTTGCTGGGAAATTAGCTGAGTGCATTAATCAGAAGGTCTTCCGTTGCATCTGACCATGGGCTTTGATAATCAGAACATCTGCCTCTATACTAAGAGTTTACCCTTTAATCCAGCTTACGACCCACAAACCACTCTCCCCTATAACCATGCCCTTGAACAGAGGCAGCCCTGCAAATCCTTTGCTCGTAAATGTGTGGTTGTCCGGGAGGATATTTGGAGTTTTATCTTTGTCTGGTTGGTTGGTTGGTTTTCTTTTCTGTTTTACTTTTTTCCTTAAAGGTTTTATCTGTGCTTGAGGTTTCATTTTTGCAGGGCAGCCATAATGGCTTTCTTTGTGAAAAATATGATAAGTAACCAGGTAAAGAATCTAGGATTTGGAGGTGGGACTGACGAGAAAAAAGAAGAAGGAAGTCCTTCAGACCCTGCTGCAGCCCAAGGGATGACTAGAGAGGAGCATGAGGAATACCAGAAGCAGATGATTGAGGAGAAGTGAGTACTTAGAGCCTTTGCTTCCTGCAGGCCACAGGATCTCCAGCCCCCGAGCTGATTGCTCTTTGTTTTGGGGTTTTTTTTCACCTTTAAGAATTCTTCTCCTACCGGGCACACGCAGTGGCTCGTGCCTGTAATCCTAGCTACTCACGAGGCTAAGATCTGAGGATCAAGGTTCAAAGCCAGCCCGGGAACAAAAAGACCCGAGCCTCTTATCTCCAGTTAACCTCTAGAAAACGGGGAGGTGGGGCTTGGCTCAAGGGTAGGGTGGTAGCCTTGAACTGAAGAGCTCGGGACCATGCCCAGGCCCAGGGGTAGGGTGGTAACCTTGAGCTGAAGAGCTCAGGGAAGGCGCCCAGGCCCAGTTCAAGTCCCATGACCCACCACAAAAAAAAAAAAAAAAAAAAGCTTTTCCTTGGACAGTTTACCTTTAATCACAGGAAACTTTGTTCTGCTAAAATGAACTACCCATAGCCCTGCCTCCCCCTACCCAAGTGGAAATGGACAATGGAAAAGGAATGTATCTGCCATTCTTAAAGCAGCGTCACACTTTCCAGAAGGATGAGTTTAACTACCTTATAAACTTTCTGAAATGTAGCCTCTTGACAAGTTTTTAATTTGTCAGGATTCAGATTTAATTCCTAGAAGACCGGGGAGAGGAGGGGAGAAAGAGATACAGAGGTGGAAATACAATGCAACTTTCTCAGTCTCTTACTAAAATACCCAGAATATGTAATGCAACAAATGTATCACAAGAGGTAGGTTTGTAAAACTATGACAAAATTGTGAACTATTATTGGAAATGCTAAACATACAGAAAAGAAGGGTATTTTGAATACTCGTGTACCAATCATGTAGAGTCAACTATTTTCCATTGACTTGTAGAGTAAGCAAAATGATCTTAAAAAAAATTACACTACAGATATGATTGTTTAAGCCCCAAATATTTTAGCTCTATACTTCTAAAAATAAGGCATTGTCTTGGCGATCTAAAACGCAATAAATAAGCATTAAAATATTAATAACATTTTCTTTGGATATTATAAAATGTAAATATCAATAATTTTTCATTACTCAAAGATTAATCCTTAAATAAATATAATCTATACTTTATTTTTAAAAGGTTAAAGTGAAATTAATATAAGAGTTTTCTAAATAATCAAGAACTAATACTCTAAAAGTGTCTATTTTTGTCTGGATTATTATAAGCAAGCATGTGCATTCCAAATGAGAAGAATCATTAGGTCATCCATAGCTCAGAACCCTGCTCTGGCAAGATGGAAATCTAACCTAACTTGTTTGAGTCTACCTTCTCCCAGCCTGAAGGAACTACTGTGCCTAAATTGGCACCTGAAGAGGAAGACAATGAAGGGAAATAGCCTTACATTATTTTACTTTAATACCTGTGGTATTACTTTATTACATTACTTCATTATATAATACTATATGTGATGAATATGTTATGTAATATATTCCTTTATTATATTTAATATATTGCTATATATTATTATATTTTATATGCTAATATATTACTATATTTAATATATTACTATAATATAGATTATTCTAAATGATTTTATATTATCTATAAAATGTAGCTTCTCTCCCTCTCCTTCTCCTTCCCTCCCCTTCCTGAGGGGTTCTGACACAGCATGGCTGGAGTCAGATTTTGGACCTTCCTTATATTCCTCATATAATTTAAGGTCCTGGACCATGTGAGCAGTTGCACCAGGAATGAAAACACCATCCCTCTCTTGGTTTACATCACAAAGAATTTCCTAGACCCAAGGAGTGTTAGGGATTCCTGTACCAGTGATGACAGCAGAGTAAAAGAGAGGCAGATATTAGGGGGTACAATGGAAAAGGTTCAAAATGTTCAGGTGTCTGATGATGGAGAATACTCTGGGGTATCCTAGAATCCAGATCTGAGCAGCAGCTAAATTGTCCTGGACTACCTATGTCTTTAAGATTCTTTGTTCTATTGATTTACCTTTCAGGATGGAAAGAGATGCTGCATTTACACAAAAGAAAGCAGAGAGGGCGTGTCTCAGAGTCCACCTCAGGGAAAAGTACAGGCTTCCTAAGGTAAGACCCTGAGCACAGAAGTACTGCATCACATCCTCACTAATAAAAACAGTGTTTGATTAACCAAAGGCCATGTTCACGAATATATATATATATATATATATATGTGTGTGTGTGTGTGTGTGTGTATATATATATATATATGCGTATAGATGTCTTAATTCACTATCATGAAGTAAGCATTGAATTAAGAGCTCATAAAACCTAGTTCATGTTATTTAACTCGAGTAAATTCCATTTCCATGCAAAAGATGATGTCTTAAACTATAGCAGATAGGATTATGTGAATATATAAAGAAAACACATTTTATACACAAGTGGAAATGGGCTCAGTTGACTTTGGTGAGTGGATTCTAGACCCCTGGCCCCATTCTTTACCGTCACTTGAGTCTTCAGATGGTTTGGGGAAGGCCAGCAGATGGCCTCAGTTTCCCAAAATGGCAATGATAATACTTAACCCAGTATAGGTTCAACTGAGGTAACATGAAGATGCAGTAGGGTTGTCTGATAGCTGGCAGGATCTCAACAGATGATAGCTCTGATTACTGCTGCAATGTGCTCGGTGTATAGGAAGCTCTCTTTTTTTTTTTTTTTTTGCCAGTTTTATTTTGGGCTTAAGCTCAGGGCCTGAGCACTGTCCTTGGATTTTTCTCAAGGCTAGAACTCTACCACTTGAGCCTCAGCACCACTTCTGGCTTTTTCTAAGTATGTGGTACCAAAGAATCGAACCCGGGTCTTCGTGCATGCTAGGCAAGCACTCTACCACTAGGCCAAACTCCCAGCCTGCGGAAGCTCTCCTTTTTTGATGGAAACCTGCAGAGGTCCAGAAAGGTCTAGGCTTGACACATTCCTGTAGTGTTATTGATTCATCAGTTCCAGACTCGCAAACTGAAACAATCTGAGCCTTCAACCCTTTCCTTCCCTAGTAGTGAGTCAATTGTTCTTGCTCATGTCTAGATTCTTAGGGGTGAACACATTGGACTTAGGAGCCCAGAGAACTGATCTCAGTTCTCTGTGCCATTCTGTGAACAAGAGCCATTCCAGCTATGGACAGAGGAGGAATGAGTTATCATCGTGAGATGGGTAACCTCAGATTGGCCTGGAGAACAGAGCGGCCTAGGGAAGGTGGTAAAGGCAGCCAGCTGAGTTACACACTGGCCCAGTAGCTTCCATGGTGGGCTTCTTACCTCTGCTCATGCGCCCCTCTTCTCTACCTGTTTCTAATGCACACTGTGTTTGAAACCTCACCTGATTGTTTTCATAGACCTTGGGACGGGGTGGGGGGAAACATTTGAAGTTTAGCTAATCTAAAGTTGGGACCCTCTTCAAAACCTGGGGAGATTATAGTCCAAGAGGGTAAAATCATATAAGTTAATAAAATCTCACAGCTACCCATCCACAAAATAAGGAATGGAGGTCAGGTCCCCTGACACGAAAAAGAGCAATGTACAAAATGATCTGAATACAGTTCCCTTGAGTTCTATACAAGTTGTCCATTTTAGAGCAGTTTTGAACTCGATTTGAAACAGTGCTAAGAGTTTGGGAGCAACCTGTACTGCCTCCATATTTCAGGAAAATGTCCCCACCTCAGTGGCCAGGGAAGACTCTCTTCTGTCTGTCTCCTGCTGTCTAGTGTTTTACAAGTGGCCGCCTGAATTCCCCATGAGAATTTCCCTGAAAGCAGTCTACATCTTCTCACTACCATCCTAGTTCGCTGCCAAGCTTCCTTTCACAGGCCGCCCTCCTATAGTTCCATATTACAAGTGCATTTTGTAAAAACTTGATTCTACACACAATCTTTCAAGAAAAAAAAAGTTTAAAAAAGAAGACATTGAAATCAGTTATATAATTGTATGGATTTTGAAAAGCACATAGCTTTTCAACGCATAGCTATCTGTCAAAATAATACTTAATAGAAACTACAGAATAAAGAAAAAAATCAAGCAGATCACATTTCACAAAGCTCCAGTCATCACCAGATGTGGCTGTCTCCAAACTGGGTAAGCACCCTGCATTTGCAGGCCAGCACCCCCTTCGCCTCCCATGTGTCACCTGACACATGATCCCTCATACATTCCCATCTTTTCACCCACTGATGAGCCCATGAAGGTTCAGAGAGGCTCTGGGAGATACATGGAGACAAACACCAGGACTGTGATTCCAGCAGCCACCTGCAAGGAGACCCACACCTCCAACGCCCCCTGGTGGCCAGCACCAGAAAATCATGCCCCGAGGGCTCAGGCGAAACCTGCAGGCTTTTTTCTTTTTCTTTTTTTAAATTGTAGTTAATAGGGGCCGGGAGTTTGGCCTAGTGGTTAAAGTGCTTGCCTAGCATGCACGAAGACCCGGGTTCGATTCCTCGGTAGCACATACATAGAAAAAAGCTGGAAGTGGTGCTGAGGCTCAAGTGGTAGAGCTCTGTCCTTGAGAAAGTCCAAGGACAGTGCTCAGGCCCTGAGCTCAAGCCCAGGACTGGAGGGGTTACAGTTATATTCTCCAGATAGAAGGTCACACACATTGATACCCCTTCTCATGTTTTTGTCCCCATTTCCATCATCCCACCCTCTTCCCCTCATCATGTTTTTCCTCTTCCCTTTCCTATTTCAAAGAAATAATCTTATATACAATACACCGGATAACAAGGTAAGATATTGTAACAATATGAGAATAACCAAGGGATATCAGAAGAGATGAGAAATAACACAGTATATTAAGAATAGCAATCACACATTATATGGCTCTTGTTTCTTTTACTTCTTAATATCTGTTCATTACATGAATCCCATCTGTGGTCACCTCTGGAACATGACATCCATAGCTTCCCTCCCTATCCCTTCAATTCTCTTCTTAGAACTAATGTGCAAATTGAGAAGACCCTGGTACTGCAACTCCTTGACTCCTGGAGTCCGAGTGGCAGCTTTCTATTACAGAACGTTCACCAAATCACAGGCCCTAGGTACAACACTCTACCTCGGCCTAAGAATCATGTGAACCAAGGGACAAAGCTTACAGTGACAGAAGAGACTTGAGCCTCCTTATTCTTTATGAATCCTCTACTTTTCCCTGCCATGTGCTTTCTCCTTGAACTCCTTCTGAACTCTCTCCTCTATGGAGGCAGATGTAGAATTGGACAATCTCACAAAACAAGTGGCACTGGGCTAGAGGCAAAGGTCACTAAACTCCAGTGGGTGCCAAATGACCCCCTGTCCTTGCCAGGTTTGCAGGATGTGGTAGCCTGTGTCATAAAATCCACATTGGCCCAGCAATAGTATTAAAGTCTACAAGAACTAGACAAGCCCAGCACATCTTCCTATGAACAAAGGACAGTCCCTGGGTACTTCATTTACAATCTCCTAGGGTCCCACCACAGAAATTACATAACTTTGGGAGCCAGTTCAGACCCTTCCCCTCTCCAAGTCTCAACAGGGAGCAGATTTGAGAAAATATCTTCCCAGGAACTGCCAGGTCTAATAAGGATAACTAGGTCATATCTTGGAATTAGAACTGTATTTTCTTTTCTTTTGTCAGTCCTGGGGCTTGAACTCAGGGCCTGGGCACTGTCCTTGATCATTTTGGTGCTCAAGGCTAGCACCCTGCCACTTGAGCCACAGTACCACTTCCGACTTTTTCTTAGTATGTAGTATGGAAGAATCAAACCCAGGGCTTTGTGCATGCTAGGCAAGTACTCTACCACTAGCCTACATTCCTGGCCCCTGGAACTGTATTTTCTTGAGACATTATTTGGCTGATGTTTCCTATGAAAGAAAGTTTCATTCTACTACTGGCTGGTGCAAACAAATCTGAACGCTTTCATAAGGAGCAATGTGGGCCCTGGCCCTTGAGACAGTTAAATGTCTGAAGTTCCAAGTTGGTTGCTAACTACTAATGACTGTACTATGTATCTATGTCTTTTTAATGACTCTTGTTCACTGCAGTAATCAGATGAGTAACTAAATAAGCACAGCAAACAAATTCCAGGGGTCCCCATTATGTATCTATGTGTCCACATCTCTATCAGTTGTTTCCCTGTTCATCACACATCCAGGCTATACTGGCTTCCTCTAGTTTTCAATTATGAGTCATTGTAGGACTTAACAACTTATAGGATCCAATTTAGAACCACATTTTATTAATGCCTCAAGTAATCCAAGGTGCTCAGATTACACTAAATCTTGTCTCTGTGATTCCTGAGCCTCCACCTTCAGTTTCTTCTCTTCTATTGGCCTCCGCCTTACATGTCTCTCCCATCGGTGCTTTCTGAGTGAACATTCCTTGCTAGGCATCTTCCTTGAAATGTTCCCACTCTGCAGGAGCCTTCTTTCTTCAGATGTTCTGCGTTCTGTCTATTTTTTTCTTTCAGGGTCTCTTTGCTTATTTAGCCCTCACTCTCCTGCCTTCGTGCTTCTGTATTTCACATCCTTCCAATTCTTTTTTCTTTGTCTTCCTACTGGGTTGTCTCCAGCATGCTGCTGAATTTTTAGAACTTCCAGCATGCCCACAGTTAGTTCTTTTGCTCAAGTCTTCATATTGTTGCTGGGTAGCTGCATCTGGCTGTTGTTTTCAGCTCCTTACGAATCCATGCTCCTTCAGAGCTGGATCTCTGGCCCACACCTGCTTCCTGAATGACTCCATCTTCCCCTCAGCTGGACATCTCACAGGCAGAGCAAGCTGTGTACAAAACACTCTTGCTTGCTGTCCTCCCCAGCTTCTCCTGTGCCTTCTGTCTGCACGGATGGCTCTCCTGGTCAGCTAGCTCCAGCTGGCATCCAGAAGTAGCCCTGACTTTCCCCATGCCCCCATTGTGGCTTCAAGTCTGGCAAAGAGCAAATCTCCCCCAAATCATCCTGGGATAGTGGCTCCTCCCTATAGCCAGTACACCTCTGTTATTTTCCATCTCTCCTTGCACAGCAACAGTTACATACTTCGAGTGTGCAGAGCAAGGGTTCCCAAATGCAGATCAGAACCTGCTTTTTCCCCTTGTTTTCTGTTTGCTTATTTGTTTGTTTGTCTGTGTGTTTTTTTACACCAATACTGGGGCTTAAATTCAGGGCCTGATCCCTGTCCCCTAGCTGGCATTCTATCACTTGAGGCACAGTTTGCTTGGCTTTTCGGTGGTTAATTAGAGATGAATTTCAGGCTGGCTTCGAACCACAATCCTCAGATCTCAGTCTTCTGTGGAGCTAGGCTCACAGACATGAGCCAGATACCCTCCCCCAAACACCGCCCCCCTTGTTTTTAGAAGGCTGATGGTGACTTTTTAGGATAAAGACCAAAATAGCCTGTGCACCATGCTGTCACTTCTGTTTTTCCAACTTTGCCTCCTGCTACTCCCTGTCTAGCCAGGACCTTCCTCTACTCGGTCACTGCACCCTGTTCCTTATGGCCCCTTTCCTTTCCATAATATTTGTTTTAGTGCTTGCTTCTTCCAGAAATTTCCATGACCTTCCTTTTCCCACATAAGGCTAAATTGGGCTACCCTCCTTCATGTCCCACACTTTGGTACATGTCTTTATTTATACACACTATATGACTCTGGGCAGAAAGATGGAAAAGTTACCCTTCTGGTAACCATCTTGGACACACACACACACACACACACACACACACTGCTGAATAAATGGATATTATTAGGGAAAATATTCAGGGAAAGTAACTTTCTCAAAGAACTATATCAAGAACAGAGGAGAGACTTCAAGTAGATTTTCTCACAAAGAACAAATCAGACATTACATTTTTGCATAACACACAAAACTTACTTTATGTTATTATAATTGAAATGCCCTAGTTCCTCAAATGTAGGAAATCACATGTCTTAAGGCTGCAAAATTTTTTTCTAAAAGCTAATGGACCCTGTCCCCAGCCAATTCAAAAATGTATATGTGAGTCAAGCCAAATTAATAAAGAGAAAAGAGTTCCACAATGAATTCTAATCCTATTAGCGGAATTGTCAGTCTGGGTTAGTCATTGGAGAATAACCTCATGGCCCCTGCTGAGATGGGCGATTTAGTTCCACCTGGTGTTTGTCTGCTACAGGAAGGGCCTAGTTCATTACTGATCCAGTTGAACATAGACGAAACATCCCAGAAAGCTCTCTTTAAATGTGTTACGTTTGAATGGGTTAGCATTGAGTTTGGAATTGATCTTGGCGGGGGGATAAATGGGCAGCTTCCTTCAGAGTGGGATTTCTTGACGTTGCCTTGCAGGATCTGAGATGCGGAGCCTTCCTGTGAGGGGAGCTGCCTGCCTGCACACAGCTCCCCGCACAGCCTTTCCTTCTTCCCCTCCCCAACCTGCCCCAGTTCTTGGTCCATTTGCTTCTCCCACCCAGCCCCTAAATGGAGGAAGCCAGGGATGGCTGGGAAGAAAATGCGGTGAAACATAGAGGGGCAGGTTTCAGTGTCTGTCCCTCAGCCACACAGCCTTCTCATGTAACCCACTCGAAGGTAGGTATAGCTCACCTCTGCTGTGAGAACACTGGCTCAGAGAGGGACTGTAGCTTCTCAACATCACACAGCCTGCATGTGGACAGTAAGATCCCACCCCAAGCCAGCCTGACCCCACAGACCAGGTTTTCTGCTAGGCCAGTCTGGCAGCCATGCTAGGTTAACAGGAGGAAGACATTTCTAACAAGAGGAGTGGCTGTGTGTGTGTGTGTGTGTGTGTGTGTGTGTGTGTGTTTTCTTCTCTTGAGGTCTTGATTTCCTCATCTGTTATGAAAAGCTGGATCTGTGGCCTTTAGAAGCATCTTGAGTCCCTAGAAGAAAAGGAAAAAGTGGTTCATGCTGGTATCTAGAAATTCTTGACTGGACAGCCCCAGGTGTATATGTTCAGTCAACATTAAAAACTGAGATCCAGCCAGGCTTTGGGGGCCTATGCCTATAATCCCAGCTATTCAAGAGCTGAGAGCTGAGGACCTTGGTTCAAAGCCAGCCCAGGCAGGAAAGTCCGTGTGACTCTTATCTCCAATTGATCAGCAAAATACTGCATGTGGAGATGTGGCTCGAGGAGTAGAATGCCAGCCTTGGATGAAATAAAACTGAAGGACAAGTTGAAGCCTCAGGACCTGCACGAGAGGGAGTTGGAGGGTGATTATTTAACAAGACAAATCTCCACCATCTGTCTGGTTTGATGCTGCTGCTGCTGCAGGCTCGTTAAGTAGCTCAGAGCAAGAACCCTAGTGCAGTAAGCAGGAGAAGCAGCCAGAAAAATGCCCACCCTGGAATTGCCTAAGAAACTTAGGGCTGGTAGTGGGGCGTGAACTGAGGACCTGGACACTGTCCCTGAGCTTTTTCACTCAAGGCTAGCACTCTACCACTTGTGGCTTTTTTGATGGTTAATTAGTCTCACAGACTTTCCTGCCCAGTCTGGCTTTGAATCATTATCCTCAGATCTTACCTCCTGAGCAGCTGGGATCACAGGCTTGGGTACTGGCACCGAGCACTCTGGGAAGTGCCTGCCTCAGAATAAGCACAGAGAAGTGGCTTTAGAGGAGCAGGAGCTGCTGGGAGCAGTGCTTTCGTGAAGCTGGAAACCTCCGAACAGCTGTGTGGAAAAACTGTACTCCCCAAATAAGTGACCAATGCTAGCACAGCATTAAATCACACAGCACGGCTTGAACTGGTATTCACTCAAAGGCAAGTGGACAGGACGAAACAAGTGGTGCGCATGCAGCCTTTTGAAGACAAAACCACTCAAGGTAACTTCTCACCTCATCTCATGTAATCAAAGAAGGTCAGCTATCAAGACTCAGGACAGGGCAGGTCTGCAGTCTAGAGTAATCCTTGGTCAGCAACGGGGAAGGACACCTCAGGACATGATGTTTTTGAGTAGAGGATGGCTATTCACGAGACTGGAATTAGAGGATCACAGGTCCAATCCAGTCCAGGCAGGTAAGTTCATGAGACTCTTACCTCCAATGAACGAGCAAAAAGCAGGAAGTAGAGCTGTGGCTCAAGTAGTAGAGCACCAGCCCTGGGTATAAAGGCTACAGGACAGTGCCCGTGCCCTGAGTTCAAGCCCTAGTATTGGAACGCAGTAAATAATAATGAGGAGGAGGAGGCAGTCAACTTTGGCAATAACTATACTAATGAGCCTGTTGAAGAAAGAAGAGTTTAAGGTGGATTCTATCCATTGGCATAAAATAAATAGTTGTTAAATGCACCAAACACTATCCTAAGTGGGTGAGATTTATAGAAATGGAATGACATGTAGGAGAGTCTCCTGTGAGTCCCCTAATGATATGCTCATTCCCTCACTCGCTGACCCAGCCCAGCCCTCAGCCCCCTCCCTGACCTGCTTCCAGCCCCACTGTGCTGGCTCTAACTTCTCTTGGACTGGGAGCTGTGATGGGACATCGCCTTTCCTCAAATGGTGAACTGTATCTGAATATCCCTGTTCTCTCCACTTAAGATTTGCAACTGGTCAGCAGAAATCTGGGCAAGACATTCATTGTGCAAATCATAGTCAAGGGTCCGTCAGCAGGTGGTTTGCAAGGAAAGGGAGAAGCGTGACTACCCAGAGTCCACTCATGCTTGACTCTGTCCTAACTCACACTCTTAAGGCCCGTGGGCTCCCACTCGAGATTCACAATCCAGGTCTTCGAGTGGCAGGGACCCAGACCCAGAGCTGTCTCTTTCCTCTGAAACCTTAGTAGCCATGGCCACCCTGTGCCCTGGGATGGAAGCTCATGAGGCCATTTCACACCGTACCTTCTCCAGCCAGCAGAATAATCCTCTAGGTGGTCTTTGCATTGGACATCAAGCACCGAAGGTGAGTCCCCAAAGCCACACGGAGAGTGAATGACAGCTCAAACCACAGGACTTGAACTTATGGCTTCCGATTTCCAAGTCTCAACTCTTTTTCTCATTGTAGGCCACCTTCCAGGACCATAGTCTAGGGAGAGTGAGGCTTGATTTGAACCCAATGCTAAGGAAGCCAGACACCCACATTCTATCCTATTACTCTGTTACTTTCCTCTAGCCACTCCGTAACCTGATCTACTTGCCCCAGCCTTAGTCAGAGCTATTCATGGCACAGCAACAGCCCGGAGAAAACACTTCTGCAGCTAGAGCACTTAGATCAGCTGCTGTTAGAGGGAAGGCTGGTATTATTGCCTTCCAGTGGACAGTGAGTGAAGGACTCTCTGACCACAGTATTTACTGCATCCAGCTCTGCCTTGAGATCTGCACAACTGAGGCCACCTTCTCTGACCCTCGTACATGACAAGACCTCTCTGCCTTTTCCTGGTCATATCTCTTCGTGGAAAGCCATGGGGCATGCCCACCTGCAGTCTATCCTCTTTTTCTTCTAGCTACTCAGAATCCCGGTGTCCTGTCTGTGTTTCCTAGGGCTTTCCCAGGCCTTCTGGACAGGCCCAGGCACCTGAGTAGGAATGGATAGAACCAGGACTGGGCTCTCCATGGGCCCATGGCTGGCAAAGGCCAAACCATAAGCCAGAGACTTCTGTCAGTCTCATGCTGTACCCTGCTCAGGTTCTAAAGTGGGCCTGACCAGAAGGAAGGGGAATTGGTACCTGACTAGATTTCGTCTAGAAGCCAGGGACTAGTGATGAAAGGAAAACACCTGGATGTCTTGTTATGAAAACCAAAGCCTGTGGAGCAAAGACAGGAGTCAGGGGAGGTTCTGAGGGACATGGTGTGAAGTCCTCTCCACCTCGGGTACACGCTGATGTCGAGCTGCCACTGCTAGAATGCTCTCGAGGTTCTGAAGAACACAGTTACCATCCGAATCCTCCACAGCTCCAAGACACATATCCACGCTTCCGTGTGTGGATAAGAACACCTATACATTCGTTCAGGATTAGGCTGTGGTAGGCTCTGAGAATAGGTTCACTGAATCTCTCGGTAAACCACTATGGACTGTGTCTCCATGCTGGAGATTCTGCTGGGCTCTGACATTGTAGGAGTCCATCTTGAAGAAATGCAGAAAAAAGCTGGGCACATGCCTGCTGTCCCATTTACTTGAGAGCCCAGCCTAGAAAACTAGCAATAGAAAGACGTTGTTTGAAAATGCAAAAAGTGGGGCTGGGAGTTTGGCCTAGTGGTAGAGTGCTTGCCTAGCATGCACAAAGACCTCGGTACCACATATATAGAAAAAAGCGGAAAGGGGTGTTGTGCCTCAAGTGGTAGAGCTCTAGCCTTGAAAAAGCCCAAGAACAGTGCTCAAGCCTCAGGACTGGCAAAAATATGCAAAAAACTAAACAAAACAAAAAATGCTTAAGTGGTAAAACGCCTGCCTATAATGTGCAATGCCCTGGGTTCAATCCCCAGGTCCACAAGGAGGGAGAGCGGCAGGCAACCCTGATGCTGCTGGCCAACAGACCCCACTTTGAGATCTACTTTTTGGTGGAAATTGGGGTTATCCAAATTCTTTCTTGGACTTGTGAGGCAAAGTAAATCCCAGCATCCAACCTCCTCTGCCAGGGAAGGAAGGACGCCATTGCTGTGAAGTTCCCGCAGACTGCTGCAGTCTGGGCTCTTCTGAAATCTGTGATCAGGAGACTCAGCAGCAGAGAAGGCCAGGTCTTGGGTGCCACTGACTGGCTGGTGCGCTGACAGCTGGCTGTCTGAACCTCTGGGCCCACAGCCACTATGGCACTATTCTGGACCAAACGTGAGTGACATGCACTGAGATCTAAACACCAGTCAGGGTGGAGGTGCCACAACCCCCAGGAATGTCTTTCCATGTCATTTTATCTTGAACCAGACTGAAGATGGCATGTGTTTGCACAAACTGAGAGACAACCCACGAAGTATACTGTTTCCATTTCCACTGTAGAAACAGAGGACGATCAGTGAGCAAAGTGACTGTTAGGTTAGGTAAATCACAAACAAACTGAAATACAGAACTGGCTGAGAGCCCTTGCAGATTCACTAGCTAATTCATCCCACTGAGAGAGGGCCCAGGTCCAAACAAGTGCCAGACTGGCAAGGCAACATTCAGCTCCAGAGCACAGCTTCCCCCCCCTCCCCCAGGCCTCCCTAGCTGGTCCTGGGATTGCTGTGGCCCAATTTACAGATGAAGAATAGTATATACATTACCCAGACATGCCACCTAGAGGTGATAGGTGTGGCCTCTAGTTATTTCTACTCAGCATCTAGGCCAGGGAAATCCCATATCTCCCTGAGGAGTTGGCTTTAGCTCAGTGCAGCACCTCAGCAGATGCTGAAATCTTCTTAAGCCAGGGCAATGTGGTGTGATTTAAGACATGGCTCATTTTAGCTTTATGTGATTTCATCAGCATTGGCTACAAATAACAAGACTGGTCATTTCCTTTTCTGCTTTTCTGGTACCCTTTAATCTTTCGAATCCCTGAAGCTCAGTTTGCCACATTACAATCAGATCTCTGAAAACCTATCCGGAGTAGAGCCCGAGCGTTCCAATTTCTGACAAGCTCCTAGACAATGTTAATGATGCTTGATGAGGACTCACCGCCTGACAGCCCTCTGGACTTAGAAGGTTCTTGTTAGCCTAAGGTGTAGCACAACCCAGAGCTTTGGTCTCCCCTATCAAGACCAGACTCTGCTTTAAGCAGCCTCACCTAACTTTTACTGTGTTCACCCCAGTAGACTGCCCTTTTCTGCTGCTTATCTATTTTACATAAGATGGTCATGTTCCAGCATTTTTTTTCTTTCTCTCCCTCTGTTTAATTTTTACTTAGAGTGAAATGGATGAGACTCAAATCCAGTTGGCTGGAGATGATGTCGATTTGCCAGAAGATCTCCGGAAAATGGTAGATGAAGATCAAGAAGAGGAAGAAGATAAGGATTCTATTCTGGGGCAGTTACAGAATCTCCAGAACATGGACTTGGATACCATCAAAGAAAAGGCCCAGGCCACGTTCACTGAAATCAAGCAGTCGGCAGAGCAGAAGTGTTCTGTGATGTGAATGGGAGGAGCAGGGATTGGAGGGAAGGCGGCTCTTCCACCCTGCCTGGCATTCCTAACAGCATGCGTTTTCAACATAGCAAACACAGTTAGGGAAACCATGAGGAGAAAGCTGTCTACAGACCCATGGGCAATAACTTGACCCTTCTCCATGTTCCTAGCAGAGCATCCAGCTATCCTAGCAGCAAGAAAGGCTTTCCTTTTCGTTATGGGGGAATTGGGCAATTTCAGCTGTCAATGATGGTTCAGAACATGTATCTTAAAGATCTTGAGGCTAGCAAGAAAGAAGCAAATAGCAGCGGATGGCATTTCCTCTTCAACTTCCTTCCTCCAGGGCAGGCTCTCACCCTCTGTTCCTACAGAGCAAGATGTGGAGAGAGAGGGAGGCCACTGCAAGCCCAGGAGACAAGACAATCAAAGGTCACACCCCATCATACCGCCCCACTCCGTGATGTCTGTGATATTCCTCAGCCAGTCCGGCAGTCGTACAGTGCCAGTAGCAGGGTTGCAGCCAAAGAACAGAACAGGGAACAGAGGGATGACTTCATCATCCCTGCCCGGGAGAGACCATCCCAGGGCCCATGCAAAGAACTTGAGGAAGTCAAGATTAGAGGCAGGGGATCAACGAGAGAGAGTGTTGCTACAGTGCTGAGTCCCCTCCTCTGAACTTGTAGATAGGCACAAAGGCATAAACAAACAGTGTTAAGAAGCTAAGTCAACCCCTGTCTGTCTCCTCCCCACTTCTCTCATTCTCTCCCCCTGCCCCTAGCTCTTCTTCTCCTGTCTCACCCTATCTCATCCCCTTCATATTATGTCAAATTATGTCACAGTCATCCAATGTAGACATGATACCTTTTCCTGACATTTTCTCTCTTGCAAAGGGAATTTATTTACAGATTTGTCTCTGCAACACTTAGAGCAGTTTAATCAACTCCAACCAAGATGGCAACTTTTCAGCAAGTATGTTCATAGAATTAGTAACCCTCTGAAATTGGATAGGGAAGGGAGGAAAACAAGAAGAGGGGTGAGGATGGGGGGAGGGAAATGGGGACCAAGACATGAGAAAGGGTATCAATGTATGTGAATTAATGCACCTTCTATCTGGTGAATATCATGTAACCCTTCTATTAATTACAATAAAAATATATGAAAAAAAAGAATTAGTAACACTCAAGGATCATTTTTACCAAGAACTGTTCTGTTAGAGGAAAAAAAAACATACTAAGACTCAAAATCCAGACATTAACCAGTTCTAAACTGAGTTCCTGAAAGTGTTGAAGAAGTAGCTTCATGCTATTAAAAAATACAAATAATAATGATCAGAGCCAGGAGCGGTGGCTCACACCTGTAATCCTAGCTACTCAGGAGGCTGAGATCTGAGGATCTCAGTTCAAATCCAGCCCAGGCACTAAAGTGAGACTCTTATCTCCAAATAACCACCAGAAAACCAGAAGTGGTGCTGTGGCTCAAGGGGTAGGGCAGTAGCCTTGAGCTGAAGAGCTCAGGGACAGTGCTTGGGCTCAGAGTTCAAGTCCCATGACCAACAAAAAACCAAAATGATTAGAGTTCCAGAATCTGTAATTCTTGGCAAAGTTCGTCCTACTTGAAAGTTTCTGAGAAATATTGCAATATTTGAGGCCAATTAGTTTTATGGTCCATGACCCCCCATCTACCATGAACACACGTTAGAACACTTCTCTCCACTTAGAAATGGCATGTGACTTGTGATTTGTTTTATAGAAGAAACTTTATAATGCTAGCAGTTTTTAAAACTGACCTAAGCTAATGTGTATCTTTGACCCACTGGTCTATTAGATGAGGCAGCACAGACTAGGCTTAAATTCCCACTCCAGTCACCTTTTCTCCTTTACCAAAGACAGTCTTCATTCTTTGGGTCAGTTCTCTCTTTCTGTACTGTGTACTGACATGATTAATCGATTAGGTAGCCATACTGACTATCTTTGTCCATTGTGACTGTCCCTCCATCTGGCTAGATAAGATGTCTATGCTGTCTGGAAATTTGGAGCTGGATCTGGATTACTTGACAGTGCAATGAACATCAAATGGAGATTTGGCTTATATGAGGGAACACATTACCACACCATCAATGACATAGACAGAGCTCTGCTTCAATCTCTTTCCTGACTTCAGTGAAGCAAAGTGAAAACACTAACTTTTTGCCCAGGCTGGCCTCAGCCCTCAATGGTCTAGATCTTATCCTAAGTATCTTGGATTACAGACAGGAAGCAGCACACATATAACTTTTTGTAATTAGTTTATCTCACTTAGGATAGTCTTCAAGTTTTATTCATGTTGTAAAATGTGTCATAATTTCTTATCTTTTGTAAACTGTATAATATTTCATGGCATGTAGACATTGTATTGTGCTTTGCCACATACTTAGGTACCTCTGCTTTTTGGCTATTGAGAATGATATTAAGAACATGATTGTATAATCACCTAATTGAGTCTCTACTTTCTTTTGAGCTTATACTCTGAAATTAAGTTATTGGATGATACTCAGACATTTTCTACTCTGGAGGAATGTTATGAAATTTGGAATCCATACAAATTAACTTCAGTCACAGAACTCCTATAAAACAAATTCTGTGCCTTTTGAAAACCTTTCTTATGGAATAATTTCGAACCTAACCAGAAGTGTGAATATACATATAACAAATCCACAGATACCAAAGTATAGTGTATTTACCTAACTGTGAAGTGGTATCGTCCTTGAGAAAACTTGCAGTTTCATGGCCACAACTATAAAGATTTCATTCTTACATGGTGGCTACCCTCTGAGCTAGCGTGCATCAAACAATGTTTTCTGGTCTTCTGAAGTAATTTCAGAAACTCTTAAGATTTCCCATTGTATTGAAGATCAAGTGAGCATGCACTGCTGTACACATACAAGTTCCCAACTTGAGTGAAGTCACCTTTGAGAATCTTCTGAAAACCCCACAGAAAGCATTTGGGACTAATTAGATTTCACTAGGACATATGGGATCAGCAATTTTAGGGATTAAAAAGTCAAAGGAGAAAGCACAATAAAAATCAACTATCACAGCAAAAAAAAATCATCCATAAAATCACAGTAAACTGCAGAAGTAAACCGAAGAGTAGTGTCTATAATGAAGAGAAACCCCTGGACAGACTGAGCTCTGAGTAAGATGGCTGTGTCACTGTGTGAGCACGCCTCCCTTCGCTGAATGAAAGCCCACATCAAAAGCGGAGGAGGGAAGCCCACCCAGGGCTGATGCTAACAAGACCAGAGTGAACCAAAATGCCTTTTGAAAGTGATCAAATGATTTCCGTGGCTACTGCAAGAGGAAGGCAAAGCAGTTTAACATTCGCCAAACACATGGGAAATAACTAATAGTTTAGAAAACTCCCGATGGCTGAGTTTAACACTGTGAAAGAAAAATGGTGGCTATGCCAATGACTAGCTGTGTAAAATAGATGAGTTATTAACATTGTGCATGCAAAGTAAAGTTCCTGGTAGTTTATTCATGTAATCACCCATCATCCTTTGCAATGGGGATTCTGGGTGCCAAAAACAAATGGATATCATTTCATGCCTATTGTGATAGCTATGATTTTTTTGTTTTTTTCTCATGTATTTTTATTATAATTAATAGAAGGGTTACATTATATTCATCAGATAGAAGGTGCATTACTTCACAAACACTGATACCCTTTCTCATGTCTTGGTCCCAGTTCCCTCCCCGAAGATAGGTATAATTTTTTAAGGGAAAAAATAAAAGTGTCAAGGACATAGAGAAACTAGAACTGTGTGCTTTGTGGATGTTCTGGAGAAGGATAGCCCTGGTAGATGTAGAACCCTGTGCATCCATTTGTGTCACGGGACTGGTTACTTCAGTAAAACAGTACAACTTGAGCTGTATGATTCTACTTGGAGCTGTTGGTATTTCTGATTTGCTCACACCAAACTTGCCAGGGCTTTTGGAACCCTGCCTCACTCCTTGAATTAAAAGTCAAATCTAGTCTATTAAAATTCATATTTTAAGAAGGAGTTCACCACCACTGGGAGGGGTGGTGAGCTCCTGTTAAGCTGCAGTGCAGGTGGGCAGTAGAAACTTGTGAATAGGACAAGCCCCCGTCAAGAAAGGAAGATGTGAGAGCTGCAGAGCAGAGACAGCTCAGGTGGGGGTTGGGCCAAGGCTGCTGCAAATGGGTGCCCTGGGTTTTGCCTTCTTAGCTCCCTAAGAGGATTCCTGGAGCTTCAAGACCATCATCCCCTCAAGATAAATGTCTCTAGTGCTTCTCCTGGACACTCTGAATTCAATTAGTTTAATTAGAAAACAAGGAAAAAGGCATTATCTTAATATAGCTTTGCTGCTAACAACTCAAAAAAAAGTCCATTTCTTTGGCAGAAATCCAAATTTTCCCCCTTTAATTGACATATTCTGAGATAATTATGTCACTCTATTTCTTGCAGCCTTTGATGAGAAAAGAACAGTGATGTGCTAGTAGATGTTTTAAAAACATGAGCAGGGGCATGCCCTGGTTTTTGTTTTGTTTTATTTTTGGTTTGCTTGGTTTTATTTTTTTAGATTTGTGAATATCTATGATAAAAATACTTCTACTACAGCTCATTTTAAGCTACCAGGATGAATCACAGAATGCTGAGCTGGGAGAAGATGTCAGCTTTCAGCTCTCACAAGCCGACAGGAGCAGATCTCAACACACTCACAGACAGTAAGGAAGGAATAGCCATCACTTACTCAAATGCCCTAAAAAACCTGCCAAGTTACTTGGAAAAAGAAATTCCATTGGGGCTATTTGGATTTGCATTCATTGTCAAAGCAAACTCAGGAACAAAATAATTAGGTTGGCAAATGACATCGTCTTTCTTGAAGATAAGTATCAGGTCAAGGGAGAAGATGGCCCTCAGGTGTGGTGTGCCACAGGTAGGCACTGCGACACATCTGTTAAGATGACAATGTGCATGTAGATAACTGGCTTTGTTTTACACTGTAGGTGACACCCTAGAGGTCCTTAAGCACTAGACAGCGCTGAGTGGAGAAGTTTCTAGAGACTGGCCAAATGGCCTGACTGCTGGCATCCATCTCCTCTCTCATCCACAGAATGAGAAGCTCATCCTTGGAATACATGTCCAGAAATCCAACTTCCTGTGTGCATCCTAGGTAACAGACTAAGACTTTACACATCTGGATGCTCCTGTCTCCAATCCAAACCATGCCAACCTGAATGGAGCTCCATCGATGGCTAAGCTCAGCCCCAGGTGGGGGAGAGGGGAGTTGTCTTTGATCCATCTAATGAATTAATGAATTAAACAGAGGTGGAGTTCAGAAGCCAGGCTCTGAAGCAAGGGTTGATGGAAAAAATGTAGCTCCCTACTAGAAGAATTAGGAACATGGCTGGCTCCATTCATCTTCCCTAATTGAGTTCTTGGGAAATATACATGTAGATTAGCCCCTAACAATGACCGCCTACCGATTGCTTGGAGTACCCTCCACCGTGCCCACAATGGTAGTGACTGGCTCTTTGTGTTCTACACAAAGGCAGTCCTAGCTCGTCCTGTGGAGCTCTGCCCTGGCAGGCCCTCCTCAGTGGCTGTGGAAGTCTTTCTGCCTTTCTCTACTAAACACTAAAGAAAAGCTCACCTCACCTGGACCTATTTAGGGATGAACTGGGCAGTCCAGAGGGAATTAACTTTAGAAAACAAGGCTATAAACCCCTTTGCCCTGTGCAGGCAGGAGCTCAAGACAACCCTGCCAACCTTTGTTTATCAGTGATTATAGAGATCCATTTAGTGTTGGGGAAGTTTACATAGAAAGCATCCTCCATCCGAGGGCAAACAGCAAAGACCAATTAAGTACCCTATAACTGTCTTCCCGTCACCTCACATGGCAGATACTTCATCTACTTAGCAGGCACAGAAGACTTCCTGGGGTACCACTGGGAGGTTTATGCTATGGACAGTCTATGAGGCATTTGCTGCATCTACCTCCCAAGGGTTGCTATGTCTCAGTGGGCATTAGAGCCTAAGGCTCATCTCCACACCTCAGCCTCTGAGATACAGAATCCAGGGATAACTCAAGGAAGGATGAAAGACTGGCTACAGGTGAAATGTGCTTTGATAGGAGGAAGAGGAGGAAGAGGAAGAGAAAGAAGAAGAAGAAGAAGAAGAAGAAGAAGAAGAAGAAGAAGAAGAAGAAGAAGAAGAGGAGGAGGAGGAGGAGGAGGAAGAGGAGGAGGAGGAGGAGGAGGGGGAGGAGGGGGAGGAGAAGCAGTACTTCACACTGTGATCACAATCATTACCAATAACCTGCTACATGAGAACATGGAACCAGGAACCAGCTGGCCTAGGTTCTGGTCCTGCCATAGCTTTCTCCAGCAGGGCCTCAGTTTCCTCTCCTGTCAAACTCTGACAGATTGTCTGGCTCATCTCCCAGAATTGTGAAGATAGATGATATGAACAAGACACAGGACTGTGGACTGGTAACGATTCCATCCGCATGGCTTTTCCTTGAAACTTTTTGAGTCAGTGGTTCCATTTCAGTCCACTGAATACTTACATACCTACTACTGTAGTTTGCCCTCTTTCTCGGTTTCTTTTTTTAAATGGAGTTATTGGTGTGATCAGCGCTCATACTCCAGGAGGATGTTTCTGTCTTTGTCTGGTCTCACATACTGGTCGACAGATTTCTCAAGGTCCTGGTACTGGCCTTGCCTTTTGTGTGTGCTTTCCACAACAGAGCTGGACCAGCAGGAGAACGCATGTCTAGAAGCAAATAGAGGTCCGAATGAAGAAGAGGCCGCTGCCACGGGGATCAGAGTGCCTAGGGAAAGAATACGGTGGAGATCAGGCTAGATCCTTCAGACATCCAGGAAAGCATTCTAAGGCGGTTTCCAGCTAATCCTCCAGGGGAGGCCAGGCGCCTGCTTCGGGTCTGGGCCTCGGATTTGACATGAGAAAACAGACTCGTTTTGGCAAATCATCTTTCCACTTAGCCTTTGAGTCGCTCTGGGTCAGGGAAGCCTCCAGGGGCCCCACAGGGGGAAGAAACACAAGCGGATTAGGACAGTGACCCTAGGACAGCCGCGGACCTTTGCCACCTCCAGAAGGAAGGTCCTTTCCGGTCAGCTTTGGGAGATGTTAGGGGGAGGAGGGATGGCACAGCCTGGCAAATCAGTAAAACACCTTGTTCCCCGGGGTCAGGCTTGGGCCCTTCATCACTTGAGGTCGCTGACTGGGGACGCAGGGGGAGAGGGGGCGCACAGATGGGGTCACGCTGGAGTGGGGGAGACTGCCCGCACACCCCTCGGAGAGGGCCAGGAGACCAGGAGGACCGAGACAAAAGAAATCTGAGCTTTGGGATTCAGACCCAGAAGTCTGGACAGAAGAGGGCTGGGTAGAACAGACAGGAGCCCCGGGAAGAGAGTGGTTGGGGTGGTTGGGCGAGCCAGGGTAGGGAGGCGTATCCGAGGGAGGGAAGCGGCGAGGCGGCGCTAGCAGGCGGGGTTCGAGCCGCAGGCCGGCCGGGCGCCCCGCTGCCAGCCCTCGCTGCGTTCACGCGGGGCGAGGGAAGAGGATCAAGGGGCGGGGGGGTGGGGTTCCCAGCACCGGCTTCGGGTGGCAGGGCTGGGAGCAGGGGCTGGGCGGGGCACGAACCCGCCCTGGCAGGAGGAGGGGCTGAGGGCCGGGCCTGGATCCCCGAGGGGAGAGGAGGGGTCAGGGCTGGCGGCTCCGGGCGGCAGAGCTCGGGTCCCAGTCGGTGACGCCCCAGCCGAACCAGCGGCTCCGCGCGCGGGGACCCGACCTGGCACCCGGCCGAGCGGCCGCACAGCCCGGAGTGCCGGCCGGGCCGCGGTGGTCCTCCGAGTGTGGCCTCGGGTTCGATCCGTGCGCTCGCCCGGTGGTGCACCTTGCAGCGGCGTCGCGGCCCTAACGTGCGCCCTGGGCGTCGAGGTTCCCCGGCCGTCGGCGCAGCGCGCCCCGCCCCCCATGCACCTGCCGGGCTGCGCGCCAGCCATGGCCGACGGGAGCTTCTCGCTCGCCGGCCACCTGCTCCGCAGCCCGGGCGGGAGCAGCTCGCGGCTCCACAGCATCGAGGCCATCCTAGGGTTTACCAAGGACGACGGGCTCCTCGGCAGCTTCCCCGCTGAGCGGGGAACTCGGGGCGCAAAGGAGCGGGACAGGAGGCTGGGGGTGCGACCCGCCTGTCCTAAAGTGCCCGGGGGAGGCGCCGCGCTGCCCCCGCCGCCGGCCCCGGCGCCCGCCCCCGACCTCGAAGGTGAGTGCGCCCTTGGGCGCCGGCAGGCGGGCGAGGGGAGAGCGCCCCTTTCCTTAACTTTTCCCTGCCTACCGCGGTGGGGTCCCTTGGGAAGCACCCGACTTGGAAGCTTAGGGACCTCAGGCCGCCGCCACCCCGGCCTCCCCACGCTAACTGTGTCCCCGCCGGGAGGCCCGGGCGCGCGGGGGGATGGAGAGGGTTGGGGGGGTCGTACCTAGGGGTGTGTCCCTGACCCTCCGGGGCCCCGTCGCCTCCAGCCCCTCGCCCCTGCTGCCCCAAGGAGCCCGGGGAGGCCCGGCCGAGCCCAGCGCTGCAGGTTGGCCCAGTGGCCGGCGAGGCGAAGCCGTCGGAGGAAGAGCAGCCCAAGAAGAAGCACCGCCGGAACCGCACGACGTTCACCACCTACCAGCTGCACGAGCTGGAGCGCGCCTTCGAGAAGTCGCACTATCCCGACGTGTACAGCCGCGAGGAGCTGGCGGGCAAGGTCAACCTCCCCGAAGTCCGGGTCCAGGTAAGGCGCCCGAGAGGAAGGGGTGGGGGCCGGGGGAGGCTGGGAGCCTGCGTTCCCGAGGGCTTGGTTGGAAGACTGTCTCCTGCTCGGCACTCTCCAGACAGCCCCCCGCCCCCATCACCCACCTGTCCCGTTCCCCCTCCAGACGACGTGGTCCAATACACAGTCTACACTAACTAAAATGGGAAATCAGGACCCGCTGACGGCTCATTAGACGCGCCAGGCTGCAGTTGGGGGTGCAATGAGCAGAAAGAATGTAGGCATCAGAGGGTCGCCCCTTGAACTAGGTGGGCCAACTCCCCGCCTCGTCCCTCTGAGTTCAGACTCTGGTGGATTCGTTTAAGAAACTGACTTTTCCTTGGGTACCTCTAACCAAACCTTCCGCCGCAAAGGTCTTTTTAATTATTATTATTAATATTGTAAAAGGATTTTTTCTCCTTTAATTATAACTGAATTATCTTTAATCCCCGATCGTTAAAATATTTGAAAGCCTTAAATATTTGCTAGTCATCTGTGAAAAATCTGGGAGGATTTCCAAATTGGAAGAGTTTACAGAGGCCCGAAAAGGAGACACTGGGAACAAACTGCAGAGCATCGGAAAAGCAATGGAATGAAGATGTGTTGTTTTTTTTTTTAGTGTGCCGAATAAATTACTTTTCTAGAAAAGTAATTATTATGAGGCTACACACGTGTATGAGTGCTTTAAGCTATGCCTTTTTAAATTTTTTTATTTTATTTTAATGCGGGGTTACAGTTATATTCGTCAGCTGGAAGGTGCATTACTTCTTAAGCTATGTCTTAAAAATAAAAGTGAAGGGTTGAAAATAATGAGTCCAAGTCAGGTTTTTTTTTAAGTTCCCGAAATTAACTTAGTTTCCTAAATTATTAAAAATGAACTAACAAGAAGAGTTCAGTTTTCCCTAGGTTGAGGCAGTAAAGCTATGAAGGGGCGGGAATTTGAGCACTTGCTTTCTTGAATGGGCAGAGAGGCAAAGCCTACCAGGGTCCTACAGAGTGTGGGTACAGCAGCCTCTGGCACCGGGGCCACCAGAGCCCCACCTCCCAGCAAGTCCCTGCCCCTTTACTTGTTTGAGGTTTTGGCTTCTATAAATTCTGAAGCTTAAAAACAGTGTTGTTGATTATTTTTCTGTGATCACAGTGCCCAGTACATGCCCATTTAGAGAGGAATGTAATACAGGCAGATGGTGTGGGGGGGGTACCAGAAAAAGAGCCAGAATAGCAGTGGGACCCTTCCCCGCCAGAGAGGCAACAAACATCTGATATTTTCAGGCTACTGGGTCCCTTAAAAGTGATGGTAAAAACTTTTATGGCAAGGGATCAAGAATACTTGCATTTTCGTTCTCTCTTTCAAGTTTAAGCCTCATATATATTTGTGCTGCTCTGCTTAGAGGCTAAATTACCTCGCTCATTTCTCCATTCAGAGCTGGCAATCCTCTCTCCATCTCCCTTCATCAATGGAACGTGAAAGCCACCAGTTTGGCCAAAGTGCTTTCCAGTTTTCTCTGTTCTAGCTGCAAGGGGAACATGGTGGAAGGAAGTTTGCTTGCCTTTTTTTTTTTTTCTGGTGGTTTTAAATCAGATCTGTAGTAGAGAATCTAGGGGAAGAAATGGGTAATGTCTTGGGCTCAAATAGACTAGGGCAACATGAAGAAACCCAGGAGAGATCCTTTTGTACTCTGAGCTGAGAATAGTATGAAAACGAACTCTACAGAGTAAAAGTAAACACCATAAGCTTAAGTGTAATGAATGCCATGTATAAGAAACATAAACTAATTAAAAAAAAACCACCCTTTGGGGTTGGAGGCATGACTCAGTTGGTAGAGCACTAGCCCATAAGCAGAGGCATCAGGAACCAAGTTTCAGTCCAGGTCCCCGACCCTGCCACTCCCCCACCCCCAAGTGAAGACATACAGAACTATGAGGCAGAAAATAAGTAAATTAAAAGTTGTATTAAAGGAACAATTGAAGTATTTTTTTTTTGGTAAAACAAATCCACGTGCTTCTATGTAGTTCTCAGAACTCGGAATCTGGAAAATGAGCTACATTTGAGCCTCAGACTTTGCCAATAATTTATTTATGTCTGTCTTAAAGGCCAAGGGGAGGTAAAGCCCAGAAAACCCGAGACAAAAACGAATGGTAATGGAGGCTATATACACAGGGAGGGTCTAACGTGGAATGGCAGAAAGGGAGGCCGAAATTTGGTGAGATCCCTTTCCAGGTTCAGTGGTGGAGGCGCAGGATTAAATTCATCTGTTTTCAGAGCACTTGCTCCGGTCAGGAGTAAATCACTGCTCTGGGGGAGAGGAGCAAGCTCGGGGCGGAGGGGGCTGGGACAAAGGGAGAGGAAGAAGCCCGAAAGAATCACGGGGTGGGTGAGAGAAGAGAACCGGGAAGGGTGGAAGGGAGGACAATCAAAGGCGAGAGAAGTCCAGCGCGCCTGAGCCCGGGTTTCATTTGGAGTTGGGGAGTCGGGCTGGCCGGGCGCGCGGGGACGCGGCCCCAGCTCCCCCCGCAGCCCGACGGCCGCGTGTTTCCTCTCTTGGCAGGTGTGGTTCCAGAACCGACGGGCCAAGTGGCGGCGACAGGAGAAGTTGGAGGTGTCGTCCATGAAGCTGCAGGACTCGCCCCTCCTGTCCTTCAACCGCTCCCCGCCCTCGGCGGCCCTGGCGCCCCTCGGGGCCGGGCCGGGCGGCGGCGGTGGGCCCCCCGGGGGCGCTTTGCCCCTCGAGTCCTGGCTCGGTCCACCGCTGCCCGGCGGGGGCGCCACGGCCCTGCAGAGCCTGCCTGGCTTCGGGCCGCCGACGCAGGGGCTCCCGGCTAGCTACACGCCGCCACCCCCTCCGCCCTTCCTCAATACCCCGCCGCTGGGCCCGGGTCTGCAGCCCCTGGGACCGCCGCCACCCGCCTACCCGTGCGCCCCTGGCTTCGGGGACAAGTTCCCGCTGGAGGAGGCGGATCCACGGAACAGCAGCATCGCGGCGCTGCGCCTCAAAGCCAAGGAGCACATCCAGGCCATCGGAAAGCCCTGGCAGCCCCTCTAGGGGTCCGGCCCTCTGCCCTACGCGCCAGCACCTCCTCTTCCAGGAAGCCCTCACTCGGCCACTGTTTCCCAGTGCGCGCGCGGGGCCAGGCCCACACACCCGGGAGAGCCAGCCTGGAGCCAGCCACAGGGCCCTCTGTCCGCGCCCACCGCCCCCAGCCTCGCCGCCTGACGGAAGAGGCCTCTGGGTCGCGCCGGCCGCGCTGCTCCCATCCCTGCGGGCCCCGGAGCCCCAGGCCAGCCCAGGAAGACGCGGCTCCCGAGCTTCGCTGCTCCCCCGCCGTAACGGAGGAAGGGGGCGTCGGGAAGAGGAACAGAATCGTTTGAGACGCTGTACGGGCAGTGTCAAGGCATTTGGAAGGAGAATTAAAGAGTTGGCTTGTTTGGATCTGGTGGTTCTGGTTATGTGCGCTCTGGACTGCGGCGCCGGGAGTGAATGTGGGGGCACCGGGGCAGGGGGTGTCCACAGACTGCAGAAGCGCGCACCGGAGAATTCTAGGTTCCCGGTGCAAATTCGGGGACGCCGCGGCAGCTCGTCCCCGTTCCCGAGGCTGTGACTTCCTTCTTGTGCTGTGTTTGCGGCGTTCGGTTTTCCCTCACTCCAGGGGCTACACCGAGGGTTACTACTCACTTTCCCGGGGTGAGAGCCGAGCTCCCCGGGGATCTGGGCTCCCCGGCTCGGCCTACAGGGTGCTCTTCGATCCCGGGGCAAGTCACCGGCCAGTCACTGGTTGTTGATGAAGCAGACTGGAGCGACGCACTTTCCTGTTCGGGAACCTTTCCCTTGTTTCCCCAACTTGTTCTCCTCCCCCCCCCCCCCCCCCGCTTCCCACCCGCCACACCACCCTGACCAGCCTTCGGAAGGAGTCCTGGGGCGCCGCGCCTGCCCCCCCCCCAGGCTCCTCCTCCAGGGCGCGCTGGGTTGGTTGTGCTTCGGCGTGCTCCGATGTTGGGGAGGAATCCAGCCTCAGTCTGGAGCCTGGAAGTTAGACACCACAGGCTTGAGCGAGACTCTGCTGCTCAGGTCCGTGCGCCACGGTGTGCCGCCCGCATTGGCCAGGGGGACCCCCTTTTTCCTGGTCTAAATGGACCCTGCCTCGCTGAAGAGTGCGATTGGGGAGTTCTGGTCAGCTGCGAAGGACCAAGGCCTAGGTAATACACCCAGTAATCCCCCCTCTCCTTTCTCTCTCTCTCTCTCTCTCTCTCTCTCTCTCTCTCTCTCTCTCTCTCTCTCTCTCTCTCTCTCTCTCTCTCTCTCTCTCTCTCTCTCTCTCTCCCACACACACACACACGCACCTGGCTGTTCTTGTTTCTAAAGCCCGCACAGGAAACGGACATAACCATAGTAGGCAAGTCATTAGGAATTTATTGAGTACTTCCTTCCTTTCTCCATAGAGCTACCAGGGGATGTCCCCAAGAGGACCGGTCTGTAGGCACATGGATGGAGTAGTGGGGAATGACGGTAACTACTGGGGGTGGGGCCAGTGAGGAATGTGTAAGTCTCTTTCAGTTTGGCCAACCTTCTATTTCACCCGAAATGGCCCGGTTTTACAGGAGATGGTTTATTCTGGGGGTGCCCACTGTTCCATCACCCCTCTTCATTTACCTTATCATTGCCATGATATTCATTTTGTCTTTCTCCTCCTCATCTCTCCTTTTTCCTAGTCACCCCTCCTTTTTTCTTGAAAAAAAAGGGGGGCAATGAAACTAAAGACAGCAACATTTACTTAAAGTGCACTGCCTCCTGGAAGTGACCTGATTATTGCAGCTCCAACACTTACCAACAGTGTAAACTAAGGCAACCTCTGTGCCTCAGTTTCCTCATTTGTAAAGTGAGGCCCATTGTGTCTTTCTGATAAAGTTATTGGGAGGCTCAGCTGAGTGGGTGTGAACTTCTCAGGAACAGTGATTTCACATATAGCAAAGCTTTGATAGTAGTTCTCCCTCTGTGTGTGTGTGTGTGTGTGTGTGTGTGTGTGTGTGTGTGTGGCTGAGGATCTAACCCGCTAGACAAGCTCTTGACCACTGAGTCATATCCTAAACACAGTTACTAATATTTTTGTGGTAATTTCCCCAAGACTTGTCTCAGATCCCAGACTGGTCTCTTAAGTCATGACTCCACTACTGCTAGAAAGTTGGTTTGAACCAGCATCCATTCTCAGATGAAACTAAACAGAAGAGGAAGGGGAAGTTGTAGACAAACTGCCTTGGGGGGGGGTATGAATAGAAGACCATCATAAAGCTCTGGGTTGTCCTTATTTCAGTTCCTAAGTAGAGCTTTCCTAGGGCTCTTGGGGGTAAGAACCTGAGAGTGGGTGCCAGCTGTGGGACAAGGGGGCTCTCTCCGCTGAAAGGTAAGGAGGGAGGGAGCGGGAAATCCAGCACTGAACTGATACTGGAGGCTTGGGACAAAGGGAATGAAAGTCCCCAGAGGCCTTCAAACACTGTGGTGCACCATAGCTACTGAAAGCTCTTCTTAGGTCACTGTGGCCAAGGTGGGGCTCAGACTTCCAGAAGCTAGCTGCTAGTTCCCGTTTGGGGTTGACGATAGCCCTTCGGTGATCCCAAGGGAAGGCCTCCCCAGGTAAGCCTACATCCCTTTCCGGAGAACCGCATGCAGACCGGATCTTCCAAAGGAGGCTGCAAGTTTGGTTCATTCTTGCCATCAAAGGCAAGCAAAAAGCCGTTGGGAGCCTCCTCTTGATGGTGCGGTTCCCAGACCTACACGGAGGCAGCTTTTGTTTGGAAATCCGCTTTTCTCCAACTTCTCATCTGGAAGGTCCCAGAGCCCAGCGACGCAGCGCGGTCACAACAGCGGCTTTTATGCCAAGGGGAAGCCCAAGTTGGGCGGGGCCTTGGTCTCTGTAAGGGAGGAGGACGCGTCTGATTGGACGGCGCCGAGGGGAGGCGGAGCCAAGTGCCGCAGATCCAGAGCCTCCGGGAGTTCGGGGAAGGGGGGCGGATCCTGGTCCAGGAGACGCGTCTGATTGGGCGGCGCCGGAGGGAGGCTGAGCCAAGTGCTGCACTGAGAGGATTCAGAGCCTCCCGGAGCTGTGGGGAGGAGGGGGCGGATCCTGGTCCAGGAGACGCGTCTGATTGGGCGGCGCCGGAGGGAGGCGGAGTTAAGAGCGGTAAGCGCTGCAGCCGGTACCTCGAGAAGCTCCGGGCCTCGGATCCGGTCCCGCGGATCCAGGTTCCGAGTGGAGCCGCCACCGGCCGGGCCGCACCACCTTCAGTGAGCCTTGCGGCGGCGAGACCACTTCTGATTTTTGAGCATAAAAAGTCTCATGGACTTTCCTGCCCAGGCTGGCTTCAAACCAGGATCCTCAGATTTCAGCTTCTTGAGTAGCTAGGATTACAGGTCTGACATACCGTGCTGAGCTCATGTTGCCTTTTTTTTTAATGAATGCAGTGATGGCTTCTCAAGCCAAAGAACTAGGATATATGTGATTCAGTCATGGCAGTGACATGGCCTGGTGGAGTGATTGAATGTAGTGCTTCAGTCTCACTGCAGGGCAGAGATTTCACATTACCCTTTCCATGGTTGCCTAAAATGTAAGGTCTCATTTTAGAAGTTGCTTTCCTATGCTTTGTACTTGTTATGAAGTAGATGTTCTACATGAATTATGTCCAAAAATGCATTTCCTGCCCAAAGCTGTTGTGGAAAGACTCGTTTTCCAAATTTAATAGTGAATAGTTGCTATGACCCTTGGGGTTTTCTTTTTGTTTGTTTTTTTTTGTTTCCATTTTACCCCACCTTTACAAGGAATGGCAGGCATGTAATGATCAAAGTTCCAGGATTCATGGCCTGGCCTGTGGAGGTGGGGTGAGACCTACGCTGTCTCCAGACGCCTGCTGGCACTCTTCAACTGAATGCACTGAGGGCCACTGAAATAAGTGGGTTCAGAATGAAACTACTCTTTATGGCCTCCCCCCAAAGCTCCTTGAAACTGTTCTCCTTTCTGCATTTGTATCAGATTGATGGCTGTCACTCTTGACCCTTGGGATGGAGTTACAGCTCAGTTTCCTCTCTGCTCATTTCCTCCTGCCCACGGGCACCCAGGAGGCACAGCACACCTCCCAGCCTCCCCACCATCAGTTCAGACCACATCCTGACTGGTGTTTGTCAGAGGAGGTGGTGCTGAGGTGCTGAGAGTATGGACTTTCCCCCGTCTCCTCCTCCACACTGGCTGAGAGAGAGGTGTGATAGGACACCCCATGTCTTGCCCAAGCTCCGAAGCCAGGAGTTCAGCAGGATGGAAGGCCACCATTCCAACCCTAGACAGGAACACTTCTGCAGTTTCAAAAATTCAACAGCATTTCTTCTTTCAAGCCTTGTCTATACCTCTCATCACTCCCCAACCCATGTCCTATTATCCTCCTAACAGCAGAGCCCTCTGGTCAAGAAAAGAAAAAAAAGACAAGACAAAATAAAAGAGAAAAGAAAAAAGGAAAGAAAATGAAAAGAAAAGAGGAAAAAGGCCTTTTCACACCCAACTCCTTTTACGGGGTATGAATGTAGGACCTTGTAACATTTGAGGCAGGCACTCTCCCACTTGAATCCCACTCGTCCTTTTTATTTCACTTTAATTTTCAGATAGCGCCGTGTGCTTTTGCTCAGTCTGGCATGGGGCTTAGATCTTCCCTCCTCTGCCTCATGCACAGCTGGGGTTACAGGCTATCTCACCTCTGCTCATCCCCTTCTCCAGCCTCCTGACCTCCTGAGATTCTCTCCTTGGAGTCTCTGGGTGTACACAGTGCATTCTGTCCAGTTGCAGAGGCACAGCAGTAAGGGACATCCACTTCTTTTCCCTTGAAGATGTCAGAGCTGGCTAGAAACCCTTTCCAGCCAGTGAGAGTTCAGCGGGGTGCAGTGGGGTCCTAGGCTGAGATGAGATGGGAGATCCCCTCCCCCAAACTTACACACACCCAGAGCCAGGCAGTGGCCACGTCACTCCTGTTGTTGATTCTTCACAGGGCAGGTGGATGCTTCCATTGCTTTCTCTGTCGTTGATGACTCTCCTCCTCACCTTGCACTTTTCAGTTCCTGATTCAAGATGCCCCCATTTCTGTCCGATCCCCTCCTCTCCTCCTTGCTGTCCCCACTCAGCAAGTGTGATGTGAGAGTTGGCCCAAGCTCTGCCCTAATATTAAAAGCTCAGGCTTGAGCCTGGGGTTTCTGCCTTTCTGATTTCTAGCACAGAGCCGATTGTGGCAGGAACCCCAGTCTGCTTCTGCCCCTGCAGGGGTCTTTGGGCCAGGTGGTCCTCTGGGGTGGAAGTTCTTTGCTTAGGACTCAACTTTCATCCTCCCAGGCAAACTCTGGTCTAAGGAATGAACTCCCATCAGTAACTTGGCAACGGGAGCCCCCTCATGGCCATTTTTAGAACAGCATCTTTGCTTGTGCTTGTGGGAGTTTCCAGCATCACCAGCAGCCAAGTAACTGTTTTCTCCCCAAACTCGTGTCCTCTGCCGACAGAAATCCATTACGTTTCCATCAGTTTCCCACCTAGGTCACGTGAACCCCACCAGCCGGCCTCCTACCACTCAGGGCAGAGAAACCAGGGAGTCAAGTGCAGTCCGGCTGACTCAATGTCTATTTTTCTTCCCAGTGGGATGAATTCACCACTTGACCCACTCAGGAGGAAACCTTTGCGTGTTATAAATCAAGTGATCTCTGAAGTAGGGCAACTACTGATTCAAGTCCAAATGCAGAATTTAGATATCAGGACAATAAAAAATTGATGCAAGACAGCATTACCTGTGAGTTCACAGCAAAGATAAAAATGTTTAATTCTGCCGACAAATATGGTATATATAGGATTCCTTCTCAGGCTACTCTCTAATACTTGGTATTTAATACCTAGGTATTAATGACATACATATTCTAATATATCATCTGTTAAGAAATTTCTTTATTCATTCACTGCTTCCTAGAATAGATAGTAATCAGGAAAGGAAATATCTTTTCCACTCCAAGATATCATTAGGTGACAGCTATAGTACGGTAAATTGGGACTTGCCTTGAAATTTAATTTTTTGGTATCATTCATGCCTTCCAATTTATAAATAAAGGTTCCCTATACTTCTTAAATTATTAGACGTCCAATGACTACTTTTGGGGGTGGTAGTTGGGTTTGGCCTCAGGGCTTCTTGCTTGTTCAGCTTGCTTATTCAACTGGATCTCTACCACTTGAGCCTTATCTTTGGGCTGGGTTTTTGCTAATTGTTTTGGAGATTAAGTCTCATATACTTTTCTGCCCGGACTGGCTTTGAACAGCAATTTTTGGAATCTCAGCCTTTCACTTCTGGCTACATGCAGAAAGTCACCCCCTTGCCAGCAGAGGGGCGAACAGCAAAGCCTGGCTCCACACTATATGAAGGCCAGAACTGATCCTTACATTTACTCATGGTCTTAAAAGTTTCACATTTTCCCTCCTCCCTCCTCCCTCTCCCCCTCCCTTCTCCCTCCCTTCTTCCTTCCTCTTCCCCCCTTTCCCACTTCCTCCTTTTTTTTTTTTTTAACCAGTCCTGAACTCAGGGCCTGAGCACTGTCCTTGGGCTTTCCTCAAGGCCAGAGCTCTACCACTTAAGCCACAGCACCACTTCTGGCTTTTCTATGTATGTGGTACTGAAGAATTGAACTCGGGGGTCCGGGAGTTTGGCATAGTGGTAGAGTGCTTGCCTAACATGCAGGAAGACCCGGGTTCGATTCCCCGGTACCACATACATAGCAAAAAGCTGAAAATGGTGCTGAGGCTCAAGTGGTAGAGCTCTAGCCTTGAGAAAGTCCAAGGACAGTGCTCAGGCCCTGAGCCCAAGCCCAGGACTGGCAAAAAAAAAAAAAAAAAAAAAGAATTGAACTCGGGTCTTCATGCATGCTAGGCAAGCATGCACTAGGCTCTCCTTTTTGTTTTTTAAAAAGCATGTCATCCATCAAATCTCCTCAAGCATTTATGCAAATTTAATCTCCATGAGAAGTAAAAATCAGTCAATAATAATGTTTGTTCTGTGAGAAAGGTATCTCCAGTCACTTCACAAACACATAAAACAACACCAAAGGAGATGGCAGCTTATCTACAAACCAGTCAGACCATGAAACAAATGGCTTCTCACATTATTGACACATGGATCTCCTTGCATCCCCAAGAGTTCAGTGAGAAGAGAGAGCTCCACTTGCCTCCCAGACTGGACCTTGTTCTTGTTTTGTTTTGTTTTTTAAGCATCAACTAATTTTACAAGGGGTGGGGAGGGTTTAGTGTGATTCACTGATGTGGACAATTTATCTTGATCAGCGTCCCCTCTCCATCATTCTCTCTCCTTCCTTCCCCTCCCAAACCAGCCCAAACTTTGTTGTTCCATCTTCACGAAAGTACATAAAGTATTTTGATCATGTTTTCCTTGACACCCCTCTCTTTAATCATCTGCACCCCTCTCATTAGCATCTAGGAAATATACCTCAACTTTATTCAAGATTTTACATCTGCATTCATCAAAGAGATTGATCTATAATTCTCTCTCTGTCTCTCTCTGTCTCTGTCTCTGTCTCTCTCTCTCTCTCTCTCTCTCTCTCTCTCTCATTGTTGTGTCAATGTCTGGTTTTGAAATGAGCATCATAGAATGAGTTTAGAAAGTAATCCTTTTTTTCTGCAAAAAGCTTTAGGAAGTATCGGTGTTAGTTCTTTGAAGGTCTTGTAGATTCAGTTGAGGATTCATCAGACCCTGGACTTTATAGTTATAGATCTCCTTCAGTGGTTTATAGTATCTGGGTTTAAGTTTGGCAGGTCAAGTGCATGCAGGAATATATTCATTTCATCTACAGTCTTTTGTTTATCTACACAAGGTTTTCAAAGTGGTCCTTTATGCTCTTCTGGATTTCAGTAAATGAAATTGTAAAGTGGTTCCATCCATGCACAGCATGGCTTTAGCACTGGGGACAAGAGACTCTGGTAAGTGATTCCATCCATGCACAGTGTGTCTTTAGCATTGGGGACAAGAGACTCTGGTAAGCGGCTGTAGCCATGTAGGACCAGGCATGTGGCACTTGACTCTGTTTCTAAATTTCCCACCTAGGACCGTACACTCACACACACCGGGCTGGTGTACTTGAGCTGCATTCTGGGAATGAAATGGGTTAGAGACAAGCTAGGCAGTGTTTGCTGCTGGGTAGCTTCTGTGATGGGGGAGTCACACCGCTGCTCTGTCCAGTCTCACCTTCCAGAGCTACGCTTCTGGATCTTTTCTTTGTCATCAGCTCCTCTGGCTTCCTATCATGGGGCAGTACACTCAGCCTTTGCTTTGAGTCTAGCTGGCTAGCATGGAATCCACAGGTGTTATCTGATGTGCCAGTCTTGCTCTGGGCAGAGGGATACAGGTGCTGATCTGTTATTTGAATGTTTTTGTTATTATTATTATTATCATTATCATCATGATTATTATTGTCAGTCACAGGGTTGACTTCAGGGGCTGGGTGCTGTCCCTGGGCTCTTTGGCTCAAGTCTTAAGCTCTGTTACTTGGACCCATAGCACCACTTCCAATTTTCACTGGAGATGAGTCTCATGGGGACTTTTCTTCTGTCTGGGCTGGCTTTGAACCACGATCTTCAGATCTCAGCCTCCTGAGTAGCTAGGATGACAGGTGTGGCAGGTCTCCATGCAGCTGCACTACTCCACTGCTGTGTCATGTGGGTGACTTACCAGGCAGTGTGGGGGAGGAGAAGGAAGAGCTAGCACGGGGTCATGCTTTTAGGCTCTGTCTGCCCACTCAAGATTTTCCTTTCATCTTTTTTTTTTTTGAGAGGCTTAAGATTCCATCATTTTGATTTCCATTCATCCTTTTCTGCCTACATGTTTTCTGGTGTCCTCGCCTAAGCAGGGGCCTTTCTCTTAAGCTGTGCCTGCAGATGGTCCATGGAAACAGAGGCAAAGTGGCTGTCAGCAATCTGTAATTCCCATGCCCCCCATTTCTTGCTTTGTTCTTTGTTGTGGTTTTTAAAATTCGAACTCAGCTCCCCACTTGTCTATTTAGCCTGTGTGGAACTGAGGCATTTTGGAGAGCTGCCAGGAGGAGCTGAGCAGCTCGAGCTCTCTGTTCTCTTTCATTTCTGTTGATCCCAGCCATAGATTTAGAACAGTGATTTTTGTTCTTGCAGTTAGCACAGCCATTTGTCTCACAAAGAGAAGGGAGGAATGAGGGGCCAGGGGGGCAGGCCCAGGGAAATGGGCTGCTGCATTCTCTGAAATTCTCTGGGTCTTAAAACTATCCAAACAGGACTTAGCATTAGCCTAAGAGTGGAGTACAGCTCAGAATATTCACACTGTTCAGTGTGAATATTAAGTTCTGATGGTTGCTGTTTTGATAGGACCTAGGCTGTGTGAAGTCACACACACACACACACACAAATAAAAATAAAAAGAAGGAGTAGAAGAAGAGAAGAAAAAGAAAGAAGAAGTAGTAGTTGAAGGTGTTGTTTATGGTCCGTGTACCCTCTTTCTTGCTGGGAGTCACAATTCTGTTTAGGTCCCTAGTCTTTCACTTTGATTCAGTATATATTGGAAGAGGCTGATCTCAGTTATTTGGTCTCCTTTCATTAGTGATGAATTTAGGAAAACATGTAACTAAGCTGGTCACTGGATGTGAGGAATTTAGAGACCTTTTGGCAATAATTTTTCCTAAGTAAGGAAGGAAAGCCTAAAAGAGATTCTCTTTCTTCCTTTGAATGCGATGCCTGACGTGACACCCAGAACTGAGCAGCTATCTTGTGACTATGAGAGCAGTCTACTTAAAGACAAGTCTGAAAGGCTGCTGGCAGAGTGGGAAGCCAGAAAGACACTCATTCTGAAGTTATATTCAAGGCACGGATTTAACTGGAACCAAAACATCCCTGAAGGGAAGCTCCCTCTTCCTCTGGAGTCTAAGTCTTTTCCTCTCTGATGCCAGTTTGAATGGTGAGTTTTCTTTTTTCCACAGCACAGGAATATTGCTAGGGTGTTCATTCCTGAGGGTCTACAGAAGTCATCTCCTTCCATCTAGAGTCACGTGGGTCATTCGTTCATCGTCAATTAAACAGATACCTAGAAAGAGCGCACTGAGGATTTAACTTTGGAAATTTAAGGTGACATCTAAACTGTAGCACGTGGTAGGAAGCATGAGTTTTCAGAGATGGCTTCGCAAGGCAGTGAAGAAAGCTCACCAGAAACCATGAGCCTCTGGCCCTAGAATTTAGATTGGGTCAGGGGGGTGGTAACGGTGGTAAAGCTGTGGACCCCTGTTGCTCAGAAGGTTTTTATTTCTGCCAGAGGAGGAGACCATGAATTCCAGAGCCTGGTCCTCTCCCAGGATCCAAACTCATCATGGCTAGACGTCCATCCTTCTCTCTCTCTCTCTCTCTCTCTCTCTCTCTCTCTCTCTCTCTCTCTCTCTCTCTCTCTCTCTCCCTCCCTCCCTCCCTCTTTCTCTCTCTCTTTCTCTCTCTCTCTCTTTCCTCCTCCCTCCCTCCCTCTCTTCCTCCCTCTTTCCCTCCCCCTCCCTCCCTCCCTCCCTCCCTCCCTCCCTCCCTCCCTTTCTCCCTCTCTCCCTCCCTCCCTCTTTTTCTCTCTCTCTTTCTCTCTCTCTCTTTCCTCCTCCCTCCCTCCCTCTCTTCCTCCCTCTTTCCCTCCCCCTCCCTCCCTCCCTCCCTCCCTCCCTTTCTCCCTCTCTCCCTCCCTCCCTCTTTCTCTCTCTCTCTTTCTCTCTCTCTCTTTCCTCCTCCCTCCCTCCCTCTCTTCCTCCCTCTTTCCCTCCCCCTCCCTCCCTCCCTCCCTCCCTCCCTTTCTCCCTCTCTCCCTCCCTCCCTCTTTCTCTCTCTCTCTTTCTCTCTCTCTCTTTCCTCCTCCCTCCCTCTCTCTCTTCCTCCCTCTTTCCCTCCCCCTCTCTCCCTCCCTCCCTCCCTCCCTCCCTCTCTCCCTTCCTCCCTCCCTACCCCACCCTCCTTTTCCTTTTTCTGTTGGTACTGTGATTTGAACTAAGGGCCTGGTGCTCGGCTGTACTTGAGCTACTTTTCCAGTTCTCTTTGCTTTAGTTACTTTTCAGTTAGATCCTCAGGCTTCTGCCTGGGCCTACCTTGGACTGTCACCCCCTGTCCAACCACCTATGTGGCCGGGATTACAGCTGTAATACTCCACCACACCTGCTTCCATTTGCATATTAAGAGAAACATGCCTGATTGTTTGTGGGCTTTTTGTAGGGGATGTAGGAGTGTTCCTGCCTAAAATGAACATTTCTCAGTCTGACAGCTAAGAAGTAGTCACATGACATAGCTCTGACCCATATAAAAAGGTGAAGGATTTCTGAGAAAGCTTTGCTTTGATAGTACCTTTTTTTCCTTTCCCTTTCCTTAATGAAGCTTTGGTGGGAAAGCTGGTCCACAGTTGCCACGATGTGATTGATCATAAAAGAAAATCTAAGAAAATCACCAAGATTTTGAGTTGAATGTTTGAAGCACTTCACTGGCCTCTATCATTAACCTTGAGACATCTTATCACATGAGAGAAAATTCAACTAAACCTCTATCCTCTTTAAGCCATAGATGTTTAGTTCGTTCAGTTTGGTCCCTTGCATTTAAATATAATCAATAATCACTACAGATGCAACCAATAGACAAACTGCCACATATTGAGGAAGAAGAGTCCTGGTCTGTCAATTATGAGTATAAAACTGAGGGTGGGGTCCCTTATTTGGAAACAGTAGATAAAAGCAAATGCTTTTTTAATATTTTAAAGTGAATGTATAGTTTTGCATGTTAAATGGATATAAAACCTCTTACCATTAACTATATTAGGAGTCAAAAGTGGCCTTTTAAAAACATTAGAAAAAAATCATATAACCAAGTTCCTTAAATATTTGAGTATCACTTGGCAGATGGCCGTGGTGGGGCAGTGTGTGGCTCTGACATGGAGACTGGCATGGCTGTAAGTGCTTTTTTTTTTTGGCCAGTCCTGGGCTTGAGCTCAGGGCCTGAGCGCTGTCCTCGGACTTTTTCAAGGCTAGAGCTCTACCACTTGAGCCTCAGCACCACTCCCAGCTTTTTTGTATATATGTAGTACTGAGGAATTGAACCCGGGTCTTCGTGCATGCTAGGCAAGCACTCTACCACTAGGCCAAACTCCCCGCCCCTCTGATCTGTTCTTTGAGAATGTGTGGTGGTTTCCTTTGGACTCAGACACATCTTTCTATTGTTTGGTAGTTTTTGGAGTACCCCTGGCGGCAGCCTGCCTGTAACAACCAGGCCACATGTCCTGTGACTGTGTGGGCCGCACAGAGTGGAAGAAGAGGCAGGGAGCAAGTAGAAGCTTCCACGCTTTATCTGGGTCTCATTTAAGTGGGTGAATTGGAGACATAAAGTACGAATGACAAGAAGTCTGCTGCTGTGGGTCTCCCTGGAAGACTCACTTCATATTGTCTGAGTGAAGCAACCCGGGGCCAGGAAGTGAATAAAACAATTTTCACATTCCTCTTCGATTGCTGCCGATGCATCCGAGCTGGGTTGCTCAAACACCCACAATGGGCACTGAAAGGTGGGCTTTTTGAGGCTAGAAATTGTACCACACTGCTTGAAATGTCTGTTTAGTGTGTTATGAACCACTGATCATAAGCAAAGATTGCTAAATTACCCAGACCAATCCACTTGGCAACACTTAGGGGAAAAAAACACTGTTTTTAAAGGACTAAATTTGAAGGCTATTATTGTCTTCTTTCCTTTCAGATCCTTCCTCTTGCCTGTCCCGCTTTACTGCAAAGACGTTTGCTGCAAAGATGTTCCTTAGAAGCAATCTCCAATTCTTGCTGGATACTCCCCTGGCCTGTGCCCCAGCATGGGCTCTTTCAGAGCTCCAGGCTGGGTTCTAACTGGATTCCAGTGAAAGACTATGCAGAAATCAAATGAAAACTTATCTTTTAGACAAAAGGGGGTGGGGGGGCATCAGTGAGTGTGTGGTTGCCTATAACTATTGCATCCTCCTCTCCTTTTCCATAGGTTCCTAGCACTTGAGTCCTATGGTCCCAAAGTAGAATCCTAAAACTACATTTCCTAGCTGCCTTTGCAACTAAACATGGTCACATGATCTAGGTTTCACCAATCAGACAGTCTTTCAAGAGACTCATTTGGGAGTGAGCTCCCAGTTGAAAATACTTTCAATACACCTGTCCCTGGAAAGGCGGTGGGGTGGGCGAGCCGAAGGGGCAAGCATGGACTCGTGGACTCTTCTAGCCTGGTCTTCCCAATCGAAAGCACGTGGGTGCGAGTGGCTGGGGTCAAGTGGTACAGCATTTGCCTAGTAAGCACTAGGCCTTGGGTTGACTCTCCAATACCACAAAACTGGCTGTATCTGGGAAGGAAGCAGGGAAGGAAGAAGGAAAGAAGGACATATGCTACAGGTATTGAACCTGTAAGATGAGACATGGGCCTATTTTTCTGGTATTTCCCACCTAATAGCCACTCCCTTTTCTATTTGTTATCCAAGGTCCGTGCTGTTATGTGCAGCCAAATATCACCAGACTCAGTGGGCATGTGCAGGTGCAAACAAGTTCAGGGATGCAGTCCTGAACTTCCAGCCAAAACTCATAGAGATGTGATCTGCACTGAAATGCATGATTGAGTGCATTATCTTAGCTGCTTTGTCCCATGTCTAGGAATGTCTTGCAGCCTGCCTGAAGTGTCTCCATTAGAGAAAGCTTGCATGGGACTGGGGGAAGGGTGATTTTCATCCTCCTGTTGGAGGGCAGATCCTTTGCAGGAAGTGTACCCTCCCCTATCAGCTTTTGCTATGGAGCTCATGCTGATGTTCTTGAGAGAAAACTCAAATGGCCCTCAAACAGAAGACAGGGGCGTTAAAAAGAAACTTGGAAGGACACTGAAAATATGTTTTGCACATTCCACTGGTCTCTCTTGGTGTAAGTTAAAAACCAACATGGCTTGCACAAAACATAGAAAACATTCACCTCTTTTGTGCCCTGACAATCAAAGCAAGGGTGAGATAAATCTCTGTAAGGTTTCGTATGTGATTTTCCTAAATGAAGACAGTCTAAACATATGGAGAGATAGCATCAGAATCTGTTCATGTACAAATGTCAGGATAAAAATGGAGCTGGTATGTGTTAGCAAACCGCCAGGCCTCATTGTTTTAAAATTGGAAGGAAATTTCTTGAATTCGTCTTTTCTGTTATATCTGGCATGAGGGACAACTTTCCTTTCAAGATGGGCAAAGACATTTTGAAAAGAAAAAAGAAAAAAAAATGCTGATGGCTATATCTGCTGACTATGAAGGGTGATGCAGACATCTGAAGTCAAACCTCATCTCCTATGTGGGGGTGGGCAAGTCACTGGCTGCAATCCCCAGCTAGTCAAGGAGCTGGTAATTCTTTTTGCCAGATCACAGCATCGGCAGCATACCCGGTCATGGTAAGGGTTGAAGTGACATAGAGAGCTTCTATCTACCTCCAGCCAAGCCCATCAGATGACAGTAGAAAGAGCTTGAGGTTCAGCAAAGAAGGACTCAGTACGTGGCCTTCAGAGAGGAGTTCTGCCTTAATCAACGAGCCCTTTGTTGATCTCTGCCATACTGCCCACTCAGGTAGACTTAAATTAAGAGCAAAATCTGTCTTTTGGACAATGTGATTAAGCTTTTATTTTGAAAGATAACACATCAGAGCCCTGAATCTAACCAACAAATAGCCTAAGATGGCAAAAGCATTCATTGGAAAACTCTCTGGAATGGTGATTCACAGCAAACAAAGTTCAAACCAGAAGCTGCTGCTTGAAAATGATGAGTCTAGGCAAGGGAAAAAAACACACAAGAACAGCTAAGTATTTTGCACAAAGGACATTTTGTAGATGACCGGATAGAATTGATGCTTGAAGAATGTAGTCTCTTAACCATTTTATTTTTCTTCTTTCAGCTGGATGGCCTTTCTTCCCCCTTGAGAGCCTGGAGCAGAGAGTCTGCCAACTTAAAAAAAAATGTGTTAAAAGTTAAGTGCACATAGGAACAATGCTGAAGCCATCAATCTACTCCCAACAAAATGTCAGCCTCATCGGGAAGCTTATTAGAAAGATGAATTTTTGGATTCACCCAGGTTTTCTCAGCATGGGTGTCTAATAATCACAGTACCCCAAGGAGAAAGTACACACACACACACACACACACACACACACACACACACACACACACACACACCTTAAAGCTACTACATCTTTTGGATCTTTCTGTAGTGTCTGTTAAACATGTCCAGTGATCTGATTACTCAAGAATCTATGAACCAAGGTTGGCAGTTAATTCCCAGAATTTTAATTAGCATAGCAGTGAACAGATTGGATATGCGAGGGAAATGTAGAATTTAATTCTTTCTGGGATTACTTAGGCAAATTTCTCATCATACAAAGTTAAATTTGGTTCCTGAATTACCCACAGTAAACCTAGCTTAGAAATGGTAGTACTGTAGGCAACTCAGGAAGAGGAATTAACTTCGGTCTCTGCCAGAATTTGAAATGCATTGTGATTTGCTTGCTGTGACTTCTCCTGGTTTTACTGAAACTGAAGGAAGAAGAGCTCTAATTTAAAATGACTTCTTTATTTCCATACGCCAACCTTTCTACAGCCAGATGAGAAAGTAGAACTTATTACCCTCCCATAGCCCAGAGTTTATTACTCTTCCCAAGATTCTCTGGTAATTTGGATTCCCCAACTTCCAGACTGGTCATTTTGGTTCTAATAAAGGAGCCTCTGCTACTCCGGGACATGTGGTTGGTTACCTGGGCTGCAGCTGAACTCTTTTGAGCAAAGTGCTAATGAGCCCAAAGCCTGGCTCTATTCCCACCTTTGCCAATTAGCTTTGCTCTCCTGTGGCTCTGCTGAACAAGCCATGGGACAAAAAAAAGAGTTACAGAAATCATCCATTGACTGAAAATGTTGAGGTTTGGCTCAAGGGACAGGAAGTAACTCTAAAGGCAAAAGAAGGAGCTGTGTAAATGTGAGAAGGCCAGGATCCTGGGACAGGAGTGATTGGGGGTGGGGAGGAGCCACATTGAAGATGGGAGGAGTCTCTTCTTCCACAGGGACACGGCAGGGGTTATGCATCGCTTCTCTCTATACGGAGGTTACTTGAGAGCATTTTATAAAATATCAAGAAACAAAACCTTCCCATGCCTCATATTGACTTGACAGGGCGATGAGCGGGTCCCTTAAGTAAGGAAGAGGGAAGGGGTGTGCATCAAGAGTTTGAGCACTTTTCTGGTGAGCATGAGGCTTTTAAGTTCAAAACCTCAGTCCTACCAGAATGAGGAGCAGGAGGAGCTATAGGAGCAAGAGGAAGAAGAAAAAGAAGATAATGAGGAGGAGAGGAAGGAGAAGGAGGAAGGGGAGGAGGAGGAGGAGGAGGAGGAGGAGGAGGAGGAGGAGGAGGAGGAGGAGGAGGAGAAAAAGTCATTGAGAGTGAGGATAAGAGCCAGGTACAGTAGTGTATATTTACAATCCTAGCCTAGACAGTCACTGGCTTTGATTAGCTATTCTTGCTAGTAAAGTTCTAGACCTAGGTTGCTATGATATAGGAATCTAGATTCAGGATATATTTCTACATGTCTTTGTGAATTAAGTAAATATTATTGCCATCAAAGCATAAGAAATGCTCAGGGTTTCTAACTACAACTCCAGGAGAGTTGGCAATGAGACATGGAGTGTCAGTATTTCAGTAGGAGAGGAGGACATGCGAGGATATTTTTTTTTTCATTGTAAATGAAGTCCTTCAGTCTCTGAAAGCTCCTGCAGCTAATTCTGGCAATGCTTAGCTATGTGATTAAATTTCTCTCAAACACTGGGAGATATATGGATTTCTAACAGACCTGTTTTCATGGTACTCCTGCTTTTTGAATAAGGTAATTATAAGATGTTTTCAATTTTCATAATGGCTTACTTTCATTGAGGAGGAATCTCTGAAGCCCAAGGGGTAATACACTGTTCTGGTTTTTGCAAAGCCTATTCAATTTGTCTTCTGCATTACTGGGAAATATACCCAAGAGAATATGATCAGTGTCTATAACAGCTAATTATTCAGCTTGAGGTGGAATGAAATGAGATGGGTTTTCTAAGCTTGTAAAAAGAAAAACAGCACAAGCCGGCCATGATGGTTCAAGTGTGTAATCATAGCTACTTGGGATCAGAAATCAGGGATTGTGGCTTGAGGCCATCCCAGTAAAGTTCATAAGACTCTGTCTTAGTCAATGGCTAGGAATGGTGGTGGGAGCCTATTAACTCAGCCAAAGGAGAAGCACAATGTGTGGGCCAGCGATGTTCAGCTGTCACCCCCAGTGACACAGAGAAGCACAGTAGCCACCGAATTGGCCTAGACATAAATTGAGACCTTACTTGAAAATGACCAAGGCAAAAAGGGGCTGGAGGTAAGGCTCAAATGGCAGAATGCCTGCCTTGCAAGGTATTCTGAATTCAATCCCCAGAACTACCAAAAAGAAAGGAAGGGAGGAAGGAAGAAAGGAAGGGAGGAAGGAAGAAAAGAAGGAAGGAAGGCAGGAAACAAAGGGGAAAACAGTGCATAAAAAGCAGAAAGCTAGAAAAAAAAGAGTAGTAGAGTAGCAAACCCCAGTACTTTAAAACAAAAGATTAAGAACATTAATTATGCATGTATTAGATGGTGACATTTAATGAGCTATGTGGCCAAATCCATTTTCAATGTTTGTGGATTTTTTTTAAATCCTTCTAACAAATGAGCAAGACATTCTCATTGTCATAAGAATTCCAGAAGAGGGCCAGGAGTTTGGCCTAGTGGTTAAAGTGCTTGCCTAGCATGCATGAAGACCCGGGTTCGATTCCTCGGTACCACATATAGAAAAAAAGCCGGAAGTGGTGCTGAGGCTCAAGTGATAGAGCTCTAGCCTTGAGAAAGTCCAAGGACAGTGCTCAGGCCCTCAATTCAAGCCCAGGACTGGCAAAAAAAAAAGACTAAGAATTCCAGAAGATTTGGGAGGGGACTGGAAGAAGGAAAATGAGAGAAAATCATGGGAAGGGGAAACAATGTGCAAGAAGTAATGTACTCACTACCACATGAATGTAATTGTAACCCCATTTTTTAAAATTCCAGAAAATCACTTGACCAAGAAAAGCCCGACTAGGTGGGGCTGAGAGGCCAAGCCCAGGTTTACTTTACAGAGTTTCCAGATTGTGTGTCCACACATGGTCACAAAGGAGGTGGTGGGTCTCTTGAAGCTTATGACACAAATGTGACAGGAGATTCCCTTAGGGCTGTGGACAAAGTAGGTCTGTATGTCTCTACCAACTGACTTCATTTTGGTTTTTCTTCCTGAATCAGAGCCACTAAAGGTTTCTACATGCTTAGTGTGGCAACTAAGCTTTGTGCTTGCATTTAGCAACTCAAAAAGTCCCCTCTGGATGGAGAAGAGTGAAGCGTGAAACCTCACCCCCCAGAGAGGCTGACAGAGGCTCAGCACAGCCAGCCTGAGTCTCTGCATAGGGGCCACCCATCAACGAGCTAAGCACTGTGAATGAGGGAAGTACAGTGCCATGCTTCTTGAGCGCACAGCAGTGCTATTTGTCACCAGGTAGCCTAATGCTGCCACCGCTGCCTCCTATGTGTCTGAGACCAAGAAGGGCCCTTCCCTGCAAGAGATGCTGTGGGGCCACCAGTGAATGCTACGTGGTCCTTTCTCCATCTCCTCAGCGCTGAAGCAGAGGGGTTGGGGCTGTAGCTCAGTGTCAGAGCGTGCATGGAATGTGGGAGAGTCCCTGGACTCCATTCTCAGCACTCAAAGAAAAAGAACAAGTTAAAAAAAATAAAGAGGAGAGAGTAACATTGCTTGAGCAGAAGAACATAAACTGCTTAGGCCAGCATTTGGATTATAGTAAAACGAGCCATGATTACTACTGTCGTCGCTATGTTTCGAGAGAAGGAAGCTGTGTTTCAGATCACAGTTTGGGATTTCAGTCCCTTCATGAGGGTGGCCGGATGGAGTACCCCATCTCATGGTGGCCAGGAAGCACACAAAATGCCTGGAGCTGCAATTATTTATTCATATCTGCTCTTGTACATTTTGGGGAAACTTCTTTTTCTTTGTTTTGTTTCCTTTTTGTTGTTACTGGGGCTTGAACTCAGGGCCCCGAGTTCAAGAGCTTACCCTACCCCTTGAACTACACCTCTAGTCCTTTATTTTTCCAGTAGAGTTTTATTTTTCCGGTAGAAACTCACATTCTTGCCATTCTCAAATAGAGATTCTGTTTATGCCTCCAACATAGCTAAAATTATAGGCACGAACCACTGTGTCCAGATTGTGAATGAGATAGGGATCTCACTAACTTTTTGTCCTGGCTGGTTTTGAACCTCCAGCTTCCTGGTCTCCACCTCCCAAGTAGCTGAGAATATAGGCATGATCTAAACGTGGCCTTTTCAAATCTTCTCCAAAGTGTTAATCACCTCATTTTTTTATTTGCCTTACTTTCTTCCTATAAAATGTATTCAATAATTATACTTAAACATGGCCAGTTTGGGATTATTCTTTTCCTGTCATCAATAAATCACGTTCAGGACAAATCAGCTGACTTCAGACATACTCCCTGAGTTTTGAACGAAACTACAATGAAACCTGAACTAGATGATCTTAGAACAAATGGAAAGAAATACTACTTTGTATATAAACAGACAAACAGACTCTTCTGTAAAAAAGAGAAGAGGCTCTTCCTTCCAGCCATGCTTATCTAAAATAAACACATCCGTAGGCCCAGAAGGGTTTGTGCAAATACAGCTTATGTTCTCACTAGCAACCTACTCTGGTGGAAAGCAGAGTGTGGTGATACGTATTAGTAATCTGAACATCCAGGAGGCTGAGGCTAGAGGATCTGGAGTTCAAGGTTACCCTGGGCTATATGGGCAGACCCTGTCTCAAAACAATACCAACCAGCCTGGAAGGAGTATGAATGCTTTCAATAAATACAGCTACTAATCACATTGCTAAATCAAAATTTGTAATGAACACACTTTTGGTGTGCTAAATATAATCTATTGTATTTTTAAAAAGAAAAGACGGCATCGCAATTGTCTACTAGTTAGCTTAACATATGTTGGTGTTGCCTAACAGAGTGACTATAATTACATCATAAGCAGTTTTAGGCTCCCTGATGAATTTCCCCTACTTCTACTTTCCCATTTTGCAACTATATATTTTTTTATCTTTGTCTGGAACCTACATCTTAAAAATTTTTTTTTGCCAGTCCTGGGCCTTGAACTCAGGGCCTGAGCACTGTCCTTGGGCTTTCTCAAGGCTAGCGCTCTACCACTTGAGCCACAGCACCACTCTGGCTTTTTCTATGTATGTGGTATGGAGGAATCGAACCCAGGCCTTGATGCATGCTAGGCAAGCACTTTAACCACTAGGCCACACTCCCGGCCCCTGGAACCTACATCTTTAACATCACTTCCATCGTCTACATCCCAAGTAGGTTGAAGGTTGTCCAGAGCCTGGAGCCGAGGTGGGTGATGGCTTCTGTTCCTTTTTGCTTCCAAAAGACCCAGCAAATTCCTTGTGGCTTCTTCCCATTGAATATATTTCTGCAGTTGCTGCTTCAGGCTATCTCCCTCCAGAATATCTGGGGACTCCCCTGTGCTCTTTTTCCCCATCAAATGCCCTGGAAAAACAAAAGCAAACCAGAATGCACAAATTTAACCCAGGAGATTTAAATAGCTAAGGCGTTGCAAAGGACAACAATTTCACTTGTGTGGCTTCCTCTTATATGCAGAATAAATAGCATTTTAGCCAGATACTGGTGTCTCATGCTGATAATCCTAGCTACTCAGAAGGTTGAGATCTGCTTATCCTCCCCCCCCCACCCTTTTTTGTGGGCTATGGGGTTTGAGCTCTGGGCCTAGGTATTGTCCCTGAACTCTTCAGCTCATGGCTAGGGTTCTACCACTTGAGCCACTGTGCACTTCTGGTGTTCTGGTTGGAAATAAGAGTCTTAGGGAGTTTTGTGCCTGGGCTGGCTTTGAACCATGATCCTCAGTAGTCAGCCTCCTGAATAGCTGGGATTACAGACGTGAGCCACTGGCACCTAGGTAAAAAAATTTTTTTTGTAATAGTAGTTTTTTGCTGAGAGTGATTTATATATGCCACATGGACTTTACTTTTTGTGCAATGAACAGGAAAGAATTCAGAACTGTGACCCTGGAGCCCTGGGTTTGGCTTTCAAAGCTCTACTGACTAGGTGAATGACCTCTGCCAATTTGTATAGCATCCTTGGATTTTGATTCTCTCAATTAGAAATAAAGATGGTAGACCAAATGACCCCTCAAGAAACGTTTCAAATCTAAAATTCTATCCTCAATTGTGCATGCACCAAACTCAATTTCCAACTGGAAGATGGAATTCAAACATTTTTCTCAGCCAATTTTGAATTGTCACTGAAAATAAAAGTCTTGAGGTATTTCTTTGTGAGAGTGGAAAAAAAAAGTCACTCTGTCCTATTTGCACAGACAATTGCACCCAAGAAATTTTTCATTTAGACTTTCAAAATCTTAGCTGAGATCAAATCTAAGAAATTTTACCTACAAGTTATGGTTTGTTAAGAGAGAAATGGAAAAAAAAAAGCTGAAAACTTGTCAGACAGCTACATGTAGATTTTTTCTCTTGGATGTTTGAAATGTTCAGAGGAAGTCTCTCTGTGACTGTTGCATAAATAAATAAAACCTGCAATTTGTAAGGCCAAAGAATTTAAGCGTGCAAGTGAAAATAACAGGGTTAGAAATGCTATACAAGATCTTTGGTCCTTTGTTTGTTTTGTTGTTTTGTTTCTAGTACTGAACTCTGGGCTGGTTGCTTCCTTGGCAAGCAGTCGACCACTTGTTCCATGTGCCCCACCCTCTAGTCTTTTTGCTTTTATTGTTTTACATATGGGATCTTTGTATTTTGGGTTTTTTGCTGCCCCTGGAACAAGATATTTCTACTTCTGCATCTAGAGTATCTGGGATAATAGCTGTGCAACAACATGCCTCCGTGTTTGCAGGGCAGCTCTCAAGTCAAGATCATCCTGTCTACACTTCCCAAGTAGCTGGGATTACAGGCTGTGAACCATCATTCCTCTCAACACCCTGGTCTATTGCATAAATAGACTTACATTTCCTCACTTTTTTTTTTTCCAGTCCTGGGCTTGAGCTCAGCGCCTAATCACTGTCCTTGGACTTTTGTCAAGGCTAGAGCTCTACCACTTGAGCCTCAGCACCACTTCTGGCTTTATTCTATGTATGTGGTACCAAGGAATCGAACCCGGGTCTTCCTGCATGTTAGGCAAGCACACTACCACTAGGCCAAACTCCTGGCCCATTTCCTCACTTTTGTAAGTTCATCTTTCCCATCTCTCTAAAACCTGGATGAGCTCTTTAGGATTTCTCATCTCAACGTTGATGTTTTTTATTTAAAGCATACAGGGGAAGAAGGTCTTTGAAATGATTGATGTCCACGTTGGCTAACATTAGACAGACGGAAGGCAAACAAGATGAGAATAATCTTGGAGAGATCTCCTGTCACTTAACAGTGAAGGAGACCCCCCCTCCATCCCGCCTGGGCAGCTCTGTTCCAGAGATGCCCACCTTGGCAATGTTGCTGTCGTGTTTACAGTTTAAATATGCATGATCTCATCTGGGCCACCACATAGTAGGTTCATAAAAATGAACTTGCCAGCAGCCACACAGGTTCTAGGATTCAAGTTCTAGGATTCAAATCGGCTCAGAGTCCAGAGGCTTCTTGTTATTTTACATTGTTTTGAAGTGTGTCTTAGCCCCCTAAAAAATGTAAAGCACCAGGCATTGTCCTGGGATTCACAAATAAGGATAAGATCGGCACAAAAAGACTTCCGGCTGTGACATAAAGCAATAGGGACCCTACAGCAATCGTGACTCAGTATGTGACTCAGAGAAATAAATTCTGTGAATATTAGAACGATTTCAAGTGTGAGCATTTGCCAAGTCACTTGTGACAGGTCCTCTTCTAAAAAACCCTACCAAGAACACTGTCCCAAGATCCAACACTGAAATCCTGAACGCTTGGGTCATCATTTACCTGTTGAGTTAACCTAGTATCTGGCTTTCCATGACGTACCCTCTCATGCAGCTCACACACTCATGCCGTACAAACGCCCAGGAAGCGCTCATGTGCCAGCTTTAGTGACCCAGAGGAAATGAAATCACGCTGATTAAAAGGCAGCACTGGAACTCTGATGAGCCCAGTCACTTCTGCCCTCCCTAATGGCCTGCCATCTAGTGAGGATGTGGAAAATGAGACCGGACTTGATGCCAAGGAAGCAGAGGGCTTTTTACCCTTTTTCTGTTTGGTTGGTTGGTGTTTTGTTGTTGTTGTTGTTTGTTTATTTTGTTTTTTTTTTTCTTTAACAGGCAACAACTTCATTTTGTCATGTCCAGAGAAATCTGTAGATTTTCCTTTAACTTTTTAAGCCCCAAAGAAGGATGGCCTTCCTGTAGACCCTAAGTTTCAGTGCTCGTCTGTGGGGTACAGGATGTTCAGCTCCCCACTTTAATTCCACAAGCTGATTACTAAGGAAAGCATAACATCTGGAACATTCCGGGGAGGTACACATTCCCTGGGTCCTAGTTCACTTTTGTGCTGGATACTGTCAACCAAAGCATCGTCTCCATGGCAACATAGACGGCCATGCCCACTTCTACCTCTTTCCCCATCATCTGTCACATGTCCATACCAAAATAATAGAGACTGCAGAAAAGACGAAAGACCAGCACTTGAAACAAAAAAATCAAACCCAGCTCAGAGTAGGAAAACACCAGTTCTGTGAGTCATTTTAAAAGACCATAAGGGACAGGTTTGAAACATATATGAATTTTCTTTGAAAACACCCCAAGCTAAAGCATTGGGCACTTTTGACAGCCAGTTTTGCTGAAATTTCACATTTCCTGAAGCAGCCCTACAGAGTGAAGTCATCCTGTGATGGCTTCACAGGATGGTTGAGCCATCCCAGCTCAACCTTCTGGGATCTGCCATAGTGAGAGCCACACCCACGAGCACTTCCTGGAAGCACAGCCAACAGGCACCCATGTGGGCACTAACGTGTATTTTCATTGCAGAAACAAAACCTCTCCACGAACATCAAGTCACATAGAAAATCTAGCATGTTTTCAAGCTGTTAGCTCATCTTCCATGACAACACTGGAAGAGACAACTCACTTAGTGAGCCTATAAACGTATGCTGACAATTTCCTTGTGGACAGAAATATGAAGCTTTCACTTTATATTAATAACAATGAAGCCATGTGGGGTGGCACAGAACTGTAGTCCCGGTATTCAGGAGGCTGAGGTAGAAAGGTCACACCAATGTGGGCTGTGGAGTGAGAATCTATCTGAAAATATTAAGAGACCCTGTATGCAATCCTGACTACTACCACCACAATAACAACAGCCACAAAACTGCGCTTGTTTTGTGATTGAGCAAGCTAAGTAATGTGGGACAGTTGAAAGTAAAATTTAAAATCTAGTATCATGCATTTTTATCAAGTCTTTATTCTCACTGGGTATGCCTACCGAAGCAAACTTCTTTTCTCAAGCACAATGCAGTTTTAGGCTAATATATGGTTTTCTGCTTCACCTCCCTTTTTCTCTCTCTTGTTTTCTTTCTCTCTTCCTCTCCCTCTTCCTCTCCCCCTCTGCCCCCCCTCTCTCCTAGGGCTTGGACTGAGGGCCTGAGCACTGTCCTTGGGCATTCCTCAAAGCTAGTGCTCTACCACTTAAGCCACAGGACCACTTCTGGCTTTTTTTCTGCATATGTGACAACTGAGGAATTGAACCCTGGTCTTTGTGCATACTATGCAAGTACTCTACCACTAGGCCATGCTCCCAGCCTTCACCTCCCTCTTTCTCTTGCTCTTCCCCAACTCAGCACCATCAGCAGAGGGAGAAGGAAAAGAAGTATAATTAGTGTGGAAAAGAGCATGTGGGAAGTTGTGTACCAGGGGTTCACATCTATAAGCTTAGCTACTCAGGATAAGGAAATCTAAAACTCCTGATTCAAAGCCAACTAGAGTAAACAAACCAGAGAGACTCCATTTCCTTTCCAATTAGTCAAAAACAAACAAGCAAACAGACAAACCCAGAAGTAGAGATGTGGCTCAAGGCATAGAGTATGAGCCTTGAGCAAATAAAACTAAACTTAGTATCAGCACACACACACACACACACACACACACACACACAAATAAAGTAAAATGCCTTGTGGGGTTGCCAAGGCTCTGTTCTTTTGTGTTAGGAATAGCCACATACCACTGACAAAGACAAAAATATTCAAATTGCCTGCAGACAGATGTGACAGATGTGCGTGCCACCTGACCATCAGCACCAACCTGGCTTCCACTAAACACAATAGCACGCCAGCCTCTTTCCCAGGACTACCTCTTAGTAAGCCCTATTAGTATCGAAATGGAAACAAGAACCCCCCCCCCCAGTTTTATTCTTCTCTTCCTGCCCACCAGCTGGACCAGACAACAGCCATTTGATCTAGGCTCTCAGGAGCCCTTTTAAAGAAGCTTTCATCTTAGGTTTGTGTTCTTTAACACCTCAGTGCTACTTCACAGGACACACACACACACACACACACACACACACACACACACACACACACACACACACCCCTCTCTTAAAATCTCTTAAGGGCAGATCCACTTTCCAGGAAATGCCAGGGTGTTTACAGTTGCTTGGAGTTGGGGGACCGGGGAGATCTGGGGATACTGGACCCCGAGTTTGCTGGAGGATATGGAGGGGGAGGCCAAGGACGCCTCCCAGTTGTAGGAAAGCTCTGGATGCTGCTGGGCAGGCAGACCCGGCCAGCGTCCAGGCATCCTTCCAGGCGGTCTGTCCTCTCCCGGGGTTTCCAGGGCACTTCACTGAGCTCCCTTGTGAATCAGGGCTTGCTGGTCAAGGCGATGGCCTAGGAGCCGGGGCGGGAGGGAGATGGGGCAGAGGACCAGAAACGGAGTAGATTCCCGAAGCTCCAAGCGCACCCGAGGGAGGAGCGGGCTTAGGAAAGGAAGGAACGGAGGAATTGAGGAAAAACTCAGGTTTTGCTCCAAACGGAGGCTGCATTCGGGCCGGGATGGAAGCCCAGGATGGAGCGCTGCGCCCGCCCGCCCGCCCGGGCGTCCACACCTGTGGCTCGGCCCCGCCGGCGCCCACCGGCGTCCAGGCCGCGGCTCCGAGGCGCACCGGGCCACTTGGCGCCCTCAAGTTCTTCCGGGAGGGACCCGAGCCCCCCACCCATGTCTAGACTGGGCTTCAGAGGACAAAGCAGGGGCGGGAGGCGCGGGGGCGCGGGGGGGGGGAGGGCTGAGCTGCGTCCCGGCTGGGGCTCCCGAGCCAGGCACGGCTGGGGCGCCTGGTGTGGGGGGGGAGTTGGCGTCCCATCCGCGGCTGCAGAGGGTGGGGAAGGGTGGGATGGAGTTTGGGGTTCTGAGAGGGATTTCTCTAGAAGTCCCCCTAAAAACCGGGTCATGGAAGGGTTGAGAGATGGGGAGACTGGACCCCTTGGCTGGCCCATCCCTCCCAGGACAAGCGCGCGCCCCACGCAGGACACCCACCCACGACCCTCCCCACGCAGGACACCCACCCACGACCCTCCCCACGCAGGACACTTACCCACGGCCCAGTGGTTGCCGCGCGGGTACACCTTGGCCAGCGGCGTCCCTCCGCCCCCCGGCACTGGGGCTCCCGGCCCCCGGGGCGCCTGGCAAAGCACCAGTGCCAGCAGGACAAGCGCGAGCTCCAGGCGGCGCATGGTCTCGGCGGCAGCCCTCGGAGCGCGCGACCTGGCTGGGCAGGGCTGGGCAGGGCTGGGCAGGGCTGGTCTCCGGAGCCTCGGACCGGTCCTGGGAGCAGCTCCGCTGCCTCTGCCGCCGCCCGAGCCACTGCTGCAGCCTCCCCAGGGCCCTGACTTTATAGGGGAGCCCAGGCGGTTGTTGGGGGGCGGGCAAGGGGAGGCTCTCGAACAGCAGACCCGAGCGCTCTCTGACGTCTCCGGGCCCGGGAAATCATCCATCTCCCCGCAAACCGTGCAAAGCTGAATGTCCGTGTCCCCCCTTCCTCCCCACCTACGGTCCCCTCCTCTGGTCCCCTCCATCCTCAACGACGCCATTGCCCCAACACAGTTCAGTGAACTCCCTCCCTCCACTGCTGTGCCACCACCTCCATCCTCAGCCCATCCTGGTTTCCAAGAAGCCCCTGCCCACTTAGACCACAGAAAGATGGAGCGAGGACGCGCTTTCCAGACAGAGCGCTTTCCCGAGGCTGGCTGGATGAGACCCACGGCCCCATTTCACAGGCACGCCACACAACAGAGGACCCTGAGCTCTGTAGCTGCCTCTCCCAGAGCAGCCAGCTCAAACTGTCCCTGGACTGCATGCATGACTCTGAAGTTGCTCAACTTCTCTGGGCTCTTTCTACTGCCAAATCTAAAGACTCAGTCACCAACCCAGCCCAATCACCACCACCCCCAACACACACACACACACACACACACACACACACACACACACTTTCTAAATGTCATGGATGCTAAAAGGATGTGACCATAGCAATGCAACAATAAATAGAAGCTGGTAGGACGCTGTTGCCCACGTGTTGGCTGCCAGAGCTGGTCTGGTGCTTGCGCTTGTAGCAGGTGAGTCTAGTGGAGCCATGTCCTTCTTGGTGTGCTGAAGTTGAAAATGGTGTGTCTGATGATTCAGTGCATGTGTAGTTTCCCTAGGTAATCACACACAGCACACAGCGTGGCTATATTCTTGGGCTTGAGAGGTATTTTTATACATGTACTTGGCTCCAATTTTAAGATCACTTCTAGTAGCCAAGGAAATCCGATATTTCCGTCTTGGGAGAGTAAGCCAAGTGCAAATCAAAAGGGAAGCTCTTACGGTGGAGCAGGATTCCCTCCTTTGTGGGTTCCCAGCCTTTGCCTGGCTTGCATAGGCTCGGTCTGGAAGCAGTGTGACAATGACAGGCAGCCCATGGGCTCCATGACGTCCCACAAGGTAAGCTTGCCGGAACACTTGTGCTTGCCTCCCACATGCCTGCAGAGCCCCCTCCCCCTCCCAGCACAGTGGTGCCCTGTAAACAGTTGACAAATGAATGACCCATCTCAAAGCGCTCAGGTCTAATGCCTTTTATGACCCTGAGTCACCGGAGGACCATTAAACAATTTTCTTTTTGGATTAATTTGTAGCAAACATTTCTTCCCTTTAGTATAACACAATAGTTTTAGAGTCTTCGAAATGCCATTTCACTGAGGACATGAGTGGAAGCCACTGTAAGGACAACAGTGTGTAGAAAATACTTCTCTGCTAGTGAGGGCAACACGCTAGGGTGTGTGTGTGTGTGTGTGTGTGTGTGTGTGTGTGTATGTGTGTTGTCTTTGCAGGCTAGGTACTGGACCATTCCACCCCGTTCTTGCTCTGAATATCCCAGACAATAGGCTTTCTGCTTCTAGATTAAAACTGACCACCAGCTTTCTGTCCCTAAACTAGAGCTGGACCATGTGACTTGCCTTAGAACTCATCAGTCTTGGTTAGCTCTATAGCCCATCCCCAACCCAGTCCCAATCCTAAGCACAGAGCAGGATTCCCTGTAGGTGTGAAAGGATTCATTGCCCTTTGGGTACTGGTGATGAGTCTAGTCCACTGGCCAGAAATAATAGCTATTGCAGATAGAGAAGACACCATTGCAAGCTTGATTCTTTCTCCAGGAGATCCTGTCTGAGTGTATTCTCATAGGCCTTTGAAATCCTTAACAGGATCTGCCAAGTAGACAATCAACTCCCCTAGTTTAGGAGAAAGCTCAACTCCTATAAGAAAGATATCTCACAATGCAACAGCCCAGAAGATTGTGGGTTGGTTTGTTTGTCCAGAGCAGGTGTGCAGTTTGACAGGAATCTCTGCTCTATGTGGATGTTCAAGAACCTTGATTTATGTCATCTCATGCCTTTGCCATTTCCTAGTTCCATGCTACTCAAAGGGTTGGGAGGGCCCCAAAGAGCTTGGGAGCTGTGTCAAGACGTAAATTGATGCACTACTTCTTTCATCAAGAACATCTTGCTGTAGAAAAAATGTTAGCCTGACTAAAGAATGTATTTAGTGATATTGCTGATTTGTGTTCTGGCCTTAGCACTTAATCTCATTGAGGTTAACAAGAGGTGACATATGTTTAGCAAGGTCCTAGTCCGCAGAGCCTGGCTTTCAGGAGAGGAAGGGGAAAGATATGCCCACTTGCTTACCATTCCAGTTCAGTGCAACACTGGTTCTTTCTGCTTATGTTCTTTTGATTAAAGTCAGCTCCATGGTCACAGGCAACTGTCCATCACAACCACAGGTTAGGACTTGAACTCTGAATAGTTTGTCTCTGATTTCATCACTGGGAAAAATTTTGATGGACATCTGAGAAAACTGCTAGCTCGGAGCACGTAAGGCATTAAAACATATCCATTGCTAGCTGGGTGCCAGTGGCTCACACCTGTAATCCTAGCTACCCAGGAGGCTGAGATCTGAGGATCATAGTTCAAAGCCAGCCCAGGCAGCAAAGTGCCTGTGAGACTCTTCTCTCCAATTGACCACTCAAAAACTGGAAGTGGAGCTGTGGATCAAGTGGTAGAGCACTAGCCTTGAACGAAATGAGGCTCAGAAACAGTGCCCAGGCCCTGAGTTCAATTCTGCTTCGGTTTGATCCTGGGAATCCTGAACACCTACCGTAGCTAGAAAAGCCCATGAAGTCTTCACTGGCACAACAAATAACAACAAAAATCCTAACAAATCGTATTCCATAAAACACAACTAAATTCTAAGGCAGATCGAGGTCTAGTCAGTCTTTTCCTTATGAGGAAACAACCGGACATTGCACTCACTTCCTGTGCTCACTGAGCCTTAGTGGGGGAGTTGTGACGCAAGCTGTGTCAGTGGGGGTGCTGTGACCCAAGGGTCATCCATTCATTGAATTCCCCCGTCAGAAACATTGAATTTCATCTTTCTAAAGGAGCGTGGTCATGTAGTCACTAGCTACAAAGGGAAAGGGAAGAAGCTCAAGGACAGACACTGTGGCTCTGCAGGGTGTCAGGGGAGCGAGGGTTGTCTCTCACTTCTCCCGTAGTCATATGTCGTGAAGTATTTTCTCCACTCCACTTTGGCTCTCTGTCCTCTGAGAACTGACATCTGTGTGTACCATGCACTTTCTATCGCAGGGACCACCTACTCGGTAGCCCTCTGTAGCACCTTTCCTCAAGGGGCTAGCTTTCCTATAGCCTCCTAACTTCTCTCTCTGCTTGTCACTTTCTCTGTCTCTCAGTTTCCTAACTCCAGATTCCCAAGAGAAACATGATGAACTTACATTCATGTTGGCTCAACTGCCAGGTTATAGGCTGTCCATGATCTTATGGGGCCAGCACACTTCGGGTGCACGTCTCTGCTGCCTCCCAATCTGGAGGATAGATATGTTCAGTCTATTTGGCCAGCTCTGGACAGGATGTTGGATTCCGTCGTAGTGGACATAGCCATGAGTATCACCCAGAGCTCCGGATAGGATCATGTTGCTGGGCGTAGATGGAGACATTATCTGACTTGTGCAGTGTCTGGTGATACCTAGACATTTCAATGGCATTTTTTTTAAATGAGTGTTAAGCTGAGTGTGGTGGCTCAGGAGGCTGAGATCTGTGGATCTCAGTTTAAAGTCAGCCTGGGCATGAGACTCTTATCTCCAATTAACCACCAGGAAACTGGAAGTGGTGTTGTGGCTCAAGGAGTAGAGTGGGAGCCCTGAGTTGAATAGTTCAGGGACAACGCCCAAGCCCAGAGTTCAAGTCCGATGAGAGACAAAAAAACAAACAAACTCAAGTGTTAGTGAACTTTTTACCGTGAAACATGCCTTATTTATTTAATTTTTCCATTTGAATATGCCAGACATAAGGCAAGGCCCATCAGGTTGAAATAAACAGTGTCCTCACAGAGTGGATGTCACCCAAGCGCAAAGTCAATGAGACAATGCATGGTACCTTGTCTTTTTCAGTTGCATCAGTGGTAACTTACATTCTAAGAGGGAGAGCGGCCCTGGGGAGATACAAGTTGAACATCTGTGCTTGCAACTACTCTAAGTTGACGCTGTCACAAGGTCCCTGGAGTGCTGGTGCCAGTGAAGACTTCATGACTTCTCTAGCTATGGTAGGTGTTCAGGATTCCCAGGATCAAACCAAAGCAGAGGAAGCAGCTAGGAAGAGAACTGGTTGGCACAGAGAAGTGAGCTTGGAAGCTGGAGACTCAGGTTTTCCTGGTGTTCAACCCCCCTTCAGCCAGGAAGAAGCTAAGGTATGATGATGTTGGCCAGTCTTTCAGCTGCTTTATCTCAGTGTCTTCATCTGTGAATTGGACTGGTTCTACCTCCATTCCTGGAGAGTCCAGAGGATTAAATGAGGTCATTGAATCTATTTACTGACACTTAGCTTTTGTAATTAGTCATCATGGAGAACTGGGTGGCACAAGGTCAGTTCTGTGTGAGAGTGTGATTTTCAAGATGGTATCATTTCTTTGCTTTGGGCCTAACCGGATGCCCTATGCTTCTACATCCCCTGGAGAGATGATCACAAACAACACTGCCACTTTGGGCATGTCAAATGTACGCAGGGAACTGTGTGAGTGCTTGTTCTATACTTGAACTCATGAGATCCTCACCGCTGTCCTACAAGATCAAGTTCACTTTGCCCATGTTATACATAAGGAAACTGAGGCACAGGGCATTTACATGGCTTGCCCAGACCCTAGAGATGGTCATCAGCAGAACTAGCATCCTTCCTCACACCCATCTGAGGTTCAGACTTGCAGTGTGATAAATCTAGAATTGTTTTTTATTTTATTTTATTTTATTTTTTTTGCAGTTGAGATTTTCTAGAGTTTGACAAATTTGGCCACCCAGATGGCATAAAAAGGATTTTTAAAGATAACTTTAGAAGTGATATGGGATAATGTTAGAGGCCTTTAAAGAATATCTGTCTCCCTACCGGCCCTTCTGTTTGCTTTGTTTGCACTGAAGTCCCCTCCCCCGACGCCACCCTGCCCACCCAGCCTAGATTTGCACACATCTCCTTCCAATTTGTTCACGATAGTAGGCGGAAGTGGTGGGAACAGAAACTTTGCATTTTTGTAGAATAACAGGCTTGTAGTTTTGGCTACAGCTGGGATGGCCAGAGGCCCAAAATGTAGCCCATAATGTCTGAAAATGAAGCTACGTTTCTGAGATTCATCTCCCTGAACATCTTAGCACTCAGTCCCTCCGGCTCCTGGGTTCTGCATATTCCTAGCATGTCACCGATGATCTTCCTCCATCTTTTGAGCTACCAGGCAGATGGGAGGGGGCGATTACCTGGATTCATCTTTATGATTAATCTGAGCCAGGGCTTCTTTCTCAGCCCCATTGTGGTGTGTTGAGTTGGATGACATGGTTGTAGGGGCTATGTATTGGAAGATATGGCTCAACAGCTCTGGCCTCTGCCCACCAGGTGCCAACAGCTCCTTTAAGTTGGCACAGCCAAAGTGTCTTCACAGCTTGGTCAGTGTCTCCAGTTGAGACTCAGCAGTCTCATCTTAAATACCAATCTTCTGCAACTGCACCCTTACCAGATGCTCCTGGCATCTATACTTGAGCTTCGCTGGGGCTACAGAACTCCTACTTTTGGAAAACACTGGCTGTAAAAAGCTACTACTAATATTGAAACCTATGGCAATATTTAATAGCGATCCTTTTGTATCTCTTTTATCTTCCCCCATCACGTGGTTCTGCTCTGCCCTCTGGTCCTGGTGGTAGTCTTTCAAATGCTCACAGATTCCATCATGCTCCTCTGATTCTTCTCTGTAGGAGCTAGGCCCTGTGCCCCCAGTGACTTCACCCCTGTAGTGATGGCTCCTCCCTCCTTACCCTGACCCTCCTGCTCTGAATCCTCCTCCAGTGTGGTCCTTTCCCCTTTAATGTTGAGATTGTGAGGTAAGCATGGCTCCACACTCATGGTCCCTCAGCTCGTCCACCAAAGGTACTGAGCAGTGGGCTAGGGAATCTGGCAAGCCATGATTTTCCAGAATTTTCACTCAGTGCGGAGAAGGCTGAGCATTCTTCCAGGCCCAAGCTGTCTGGAAAGCCGGGACACCTGAAATGTCAGGCCCACTTTTCAGGTGGTACAGAGGTGAGGACTAAGGCTTTCAAGTGACACTGAGTGTGAGTGAAGGAGGTGATGGTGTTAAAGGAGGGACGGCACTGTTCTGGTGCTGGGCATCTCCTGCCATAGCTTCTCAACTCTGGCCAGGCAAGAACACAAACTAAGTTTCACAGTGAATTCCCAAGGAAAAAATTATTCAGAAAAATCTCTGAAATGCCATTAGTTTAATCTGATTTGACTTATTAAGTCAAAAGACATCTATCCATCTCTCCCATTCTCTCTTGGTGGCGCCTAACACTGTGGCACCCAGGTATTCAGACCAGTATATTATATTATGACAGAAAACAGCGTGTCTGGGGAGAGCAAGAACAAGTGAATTTCCATGCATTGCCTCTGAGAAAGGTCAAGAAGGAGATGGCTCTAGAAGCTGTGCCACATGTGCTATAAAGCAAAAGGGGCTTCTCCCTGCCTGCTGAACCTGGTGATAAAGAGAATGAGGTCCATGCAAACCAATTAAATAATGAGCTGATAGATAAAGTGGCAAGTAATATAATAACAGTCCTTCCAAGCAAAATCGGAATTTGAATTCAAGTTTAAGCCGATGTTGGCCCTCTTAAAGTTCAGAACACTTAGTCCACTCCAGTCACCATCTAAGACAGATCAGGTATGCGCCATAGGAATCCAGACCACTGCTCAGGAGTGGAAAAGATTTTATCATCTGTGGGTCTTGGAGTAAGCAACCCTCTGGTGGGAATTCTACTTATGGCATGGTAAGAATTCCTGTCTCATCTAATCCTGATTAATTAGAAACTATAAGCATGTGCTAACAGCTTGGTAGCTGACATTAAAACCTGTTGGTATGGTGTTAAGCCTCGAAATGATACTTGTGTATGGAGGGTCTAGAACATTGCTGCTCTCTCCCATTTCAAACAGAGAAACAGAAGCAATAGTATGTGTCTGTGTTTCTATCATCTATCTATCTATCTATCTATCTATCTATCTATCTATCTCATGTTTTAAGGAATTAACTCCAGTGATTGTGTAAGTTTGACAAACCCCTCCAAAATGTACAGGGTAGGCAGGCAATGAAAACTCAGGAAGAGTTGATTCTATGTTCAAGTTCAAAGGCAACTGTTGCTTTCCCAGGTTAGTGTTTGTCTAATAGGCCTTTGGCTGACTGCTATCCTCATATAGTACAGGATCATGGGTATTACTCAAAGTACAAATGTTTCTTTTATAAATGCCTCTACAGAAACTACAATAATGATTGACTGAATATTTGGGTAGGATAACAGTAACTGTCACTCCGTCTTTCTCTATTGCTGAGTTGGGGCCAGGGCAGTCTACACTGCTGCCTCCAGTGTATTCTGGATTCCCTTTAGGTGTGGGGCAAATACCAGTTCTCCTGAAGCTCTGCTAAGACAAGTTGGAATTTTCCAGGAAAAAAAATCTTGGCTAGACACAGAGGAAGTGAAAAGAAACAGAAAAACATGAGAACAGAGATATACATGGGTTGTTGCTTTTAGATCAACTCCATCAACATTGATTTGCATGTTAAACTGTGTCTGTTTTAAATGAATACTGAGTTTTGGCAAAGTGTTTATCACCACAACAACCAAAAGTATTCGACCTCCCAGTGATCCCGAAGAGTTCTCCAGCTTAGGGAGCCACTGATGAGCTTCTGCTACGACAGACAAGTTTTATCTCTTCTAGAATTTTGTATCAAGGACGATACAGTCTGTCATCTTCCCCATCTGGCATCTTTCATTTGCCATATGCTTCTGAGACTCACACATGCTGGTGTGTGTCAGATGTTTGTTCCTTTCCACTGGTAAGTAGTATTCCCTTGTGCAGCTGTCCCTGTTTCTCCACTCATTACCAGTGGGATATTTGGGTTCTTTCCAGGTTCACACACGTGGGTGTGGGAGGAGTGTTTGTCTTGTTTCTTTTGTTTATCTGTTATTTTGTTTAATGATCAAGGCGCCATAGTCAGATATGCAAAGTGATCTTTAAATAATCGGTTGGCTAGGTTCTTTCCTTGATACAAAAAACAGATTCTTTCTTCCTGGGGCATGCATCCATTTATTCCTTCGTATTTGGGGATGCCTCTAATTCTGATTTTATTTGCTACACAGAAATGCCTACTGGACCTTTTCTCTACTGGATGCTCAAACCCCTTCATTTTTACTCACTCTGAAGAGGAGTAGCTTTCCATAATCCATCCTAACAGCGTTGTGATTTCATTTCCTTTCATACAAACTACCAGATACCAACAAGGTAGGCTCCTGTCACTCTGCCCATACTGCAGCTAGACTTTGCCAAAAGGCTCAGCTCAAGGGACCACTGGGGTGGTCATGCTTGATTGAAGGGAGAGAGAAAGAAGAACCCAATACCACGACTAGCTTACCCATGTAATACCCAGATTTTGGGTCCCCAAAGACCACAAAGGAGCCAAATCTGATGTAAGCCCATGAGAGTTGTTTTGCAAGCTCGAGCTGGCCTCACAACTGTCAGCGAGGCATAATTGAGAGTGCACCGACCCTCTAGTTAGCAGGGATTTTATAGTAAGGCACAAGCTGACCACAAGCACAGCATCTAATAAAATCGTAACATTTCCACCTGGTTTCTTGCCTGTGTTCTGCTATCAGGAATTTACAGCCCACAGCTTGCTAGGAATTTCTTGAGTTGCCTGGAATTAGAGCCCAGAGGGAGTTGCTGTCATAGGGCCTTAACAGGATGGGATCTAAACCTGAAATGGCTATATTTTGTTCAGGCTTCACACCCAACCCCCACATCTACTTCCTTCCTTCCCAAAAGAACCAGACGCCCAGGCTCAGGTAGGTAATGGATCCCATTTTGAAAGGATTTCAATATCAACAATTCTGAATCATATTTTGTCAGTCTCCCCTGAGTGAGAGTGACCTTGGACTCAATTTGGGACAAAGAGGCTTCAGTTGAAATCAGCTTTCTATGGCTCCTGGGAAAGCTTTTGTCCTAAGCAAGAGAACAGATATAGAAGATCATGCTTCTTCCACCCCACCCAACCTCAACCCTTTGTTGTGCTTTAGAAGCCATCTTGTGCTATGAGAAGAAATAAAGACTTTAGCTAGCCCTGACACCGCTGAAGTAGGAAAGCACCAGCGCATTTGTGTTACATGTGATAGATAAAGCCTTGTACTTTTCAGTCATTATTATCTAGGATTTTGTTGTAGCCAAATAAATTCCTAGACTATCTATGCAGATTTTGAGAAGGGAGGTTGGAGCAGATGGAGGGAAAATGTCAGGATTCTTGAATAGGACCAATCTTGCCTACAAATAGAATTCTCCACTTTTCAAATCTGCTAGGTATTGCCTAGCTTTTCTTTCAGGTGCCTTCTGTTGCAAGTTGTTTCCCCCAAAATATCGGCTGATAATTCCTTCTCTGCCATCTTCTGTATAGCTATGGATAGGACACAGTCTCTATCTTAGTGTCTTCCTGTATAAAATACAAATGATAATACCTGGTCACTCTAAGGACCTAAAGGAAATATAAAAGCAAAATCAAGCTCTTAGAGTCTAGACTATCTGTAGGTGATGGGGAAAAGGAGGAGGAAGATGGCTGAAGGATGGAGGGCAAAACATTGAATAACCTTGTACTCATCCAAGGACATAGACTTGAACATTTCCATTTCCCTTGGCTTTCAGGAGCAGTAGATTTCACCTGCCACTGCCTGCTCCCAGACTAACTGGTCTTCAACGCAGTCTGAGTTATGACACTGCCTTCCAAGATATGTTAGCATGATTCCAAACTTTCCCCCAGTTTGTCTACTACCACCCCAGCTCCTCTCACTGTGAGCTCTCGCATTACTCAGACCTTCACACGTAACCCAACCTAAGTGCGTAATAACATCCCTTTGTATATTAAATTTCCTCTTATTGAGTTCTGATCGAAGTTCTCCAATATCTATGGTTGGGGTAATTTAAACCTTAATCTATCTTCTGTATCTGCCATTTCTCATGCATTGCCTTATCTACAAATTTAATCTAAGTCAAATTTACTTTCTCCTCCAGGTCGTTAGGAAGCACTGCATATTGGATAATACAGTTTTCCATCGGGAGCCTTATGAGATCTCTCTTGATTCTTACTCACATTTGGATTTAATTTAAGATGCCAACAAGTATTATTCATACAAATCATTGATCAACAGAACACAAAGTGACGTACCATCAAATCTGTCAGGTCCCTACTTCTTTAATTACTCTATGAATTGCCTGGGTCAGAGATTTCACATTAAATAAATGTTTAAATGATTTCCACTGAATTCCCCTGGGAGGCTTCAAGTCCATAATTGTGTTCAGAAATGGTTGTGCCTATCTTCGGGGGAATAATTGGAGACTTTTGAATCTGCCTGGCTTGTGGCTCATTAGATTCTCTTTCACCACGTGCGTAGAGATCAGTTTTCTTATTATGTATCTTAACTTCTTACCTGGAATGACAGGCAGACCATGAGAGCATTCATTTCCTGAGTCATCATGGTGCTAAATACTCTTTCAGTACTGAAGTTTGCAGCTGTGCCAGGCCCTAGGTTCTAACTGTCCCAGTTTCTGCCCTTCTGCGCTAGCTTGGGGGTATTGAGAACCTGAAGTATATCCCCAACTTCTGTTTGAGCCCCAAATTTTAGATTGTCTTTAGTTAGTGACCAGCCATCACATCATCTTCTTTTTTTTTTATTTTGTAAAAAACGTGCAAATCTTTATTAGCATATTTTTTCATTTATGTAATATATAATAAGATAAATACATAAAATGATTAGATACCTACAATAGTAGAAGGTACATCTTTGAAAACTTAACTGATACACTATTTTTTTTATTATAAATTTTTTTATTGTAATTAGTAAAAGGGTTACATGATATTTGCCAGATAGAAGGTGCATTAATTCACATACATTGATACCCTTTCACATGTCTTGGTACCCGTATCCCTCCCCCCTCACACCCCCCACCCGTCTTGGTTTTCCCCCCTTCCCTATCAAATTTCAAATATCCAAATACAAATAAATTCAATAAATCAGATAACAAAGTGAGATACTATACCAATATGAGATAACCAAGGGACAGCAAAGGAGATGAGAGACAACATAGTACATTAAGGACAACAATCATTCATTATATGGCTTTTGTTTCACTATCCTGGAGGTCCTTTCAATTAGCTTCACATTATATGTCCTTATGTATCAAGATTTTGCTCTATTGCAAATCTCTGCTAGTAGAGCCCAAGGTGATTATGACGAATGAGGGAAACCATTGAGCCTAAGTTCGAGTCTGGCTTACTTCACTTAATAAGATTTTTTCTAAGTCTTTCCATTTCCTAACAAATGGGGCAATGTCATTCTTTCTGACAGCAGCATAGAATTCCATTGTGTACAAATACCACAACTTGTTGATCCACTCATCAACTGAGGGACATCTAGGTTGGTTCCATATCTTTGCTATGGTGAATAGTGCTGCAATGAACATGGTTGTGCTGGTGGGTTTAGTATGTCCTTGTTTCTGGATGGTTGGGTTTCTGGATGCCAAGTAGTGGAATTGCTGGGTCGTAGGGGAGTTCTATGTTTAGCCTTTTGAGGCACTGCCACACTGCTTTCCATAGTGGTTGAACGAGTTTGCACTCCCACCAACAGTGTAGTAGTGATCCCTCCTGGCCACATCCCCTCCAGCATCTGTTGTCATCTGTTTTCCTGATCCTGGCCATTCTAGCTGGAGTGAGGTGGAATCTTAGAGTTGTTTTGATTTGCATTTCTTTTATGACCAGAGATGTTGAGCATTTCTTCATGTGTCTATAGGCCATTTTTGTTTCTTCTTCAGAGAAGACTCTCTTTATCATCTTCTAATCCTAATCCTGGCCACCTAGGAAGAGAGAATTAAAAAAACGGATTAAGAAACAGATCTAACTGCACATGGTTGATCGTGTGACCTCTGTGGCTGTAGCTCCTTCATCATTAATTTTGGAAGGGGGTGAGGATCATGATTGCATTAGACATATTTGTTTTTCTGTTTTTATTTTGGTTTGCTTTTTTTCCCTTTGGTCATAGGACTTGAACTCTGATCCTGCGGGCTGTCCCTGAGCTCTTCAGCTCAAGGCTAGTGCTCTACCCCTTGAGCCACAGTGCCACTTCTGGTTTTCTGGTGGTTAATTGGAGTCTCATGGACTTTCATGCTCAGGCTAGCTTTTAACCATGAAACTCAGATTTTGGCCTCTGGAATAGCATAAGATTGCAGGTGTGAGCCCAGGCATTGGCTTTTTTTTTTACATATATATGTATGATATATATATATATATATGTTATCTGTAGGTGATGGGGAAAAGGAGGAAGATGGCCAAAGGATGGAGGGTAAAATGTTGACTATTGAATAACTTTGTACTCATCCAAGGACATAGGCTTGAACATTCCATTTCCATTTCTGGTATATATATCCCAGAGCTGAGACTTGAACTCTCAGGGCCTTGTGCACTTGCTTTGGCTTTTCCACTCAAAACTGATACTCTACAACTTGAGCTACACTTCCACTTTTGGGTTTTTAGTGATTAATTGGAGATAAGAGTCTCGCAGACTTTTCTGGCTTTGAACCATGATCTTCAGATCGCAGTGATTATAGGTGAAATGGCTAGGATTATAGGTGAAAGCCACCAGCTCTCCTATCTTTTCAACAAGAGGCTGCTTTGCAAGTAAAGCAAAGTCTGCCCCTCAGTCCACAGACCAGGAGGCCCAGAGGCGGGCTCCCCACGTCTGTTCTTGAGAAATGGCAGCCGGCTCTTGAAATTCTTTTGGTAGAAGACATCTCAAACCGAAGAAGAGAACGGGTTTATAATTTAAGTTTTCTACAGTAACTGCTTTAAGAAAAGGAAGGCCAAGAGACTCACTCACAATCAAGTTTGAGCTGGACCAGTAGTAAGTTCTTTTGACAGTGTTTGAACTTCGTCAGGAAGGCATTTTAAGGCCTGTAGGTAATCTTGATTGGATTGAGAAGCACTAGGAGATGAGGAAAGCACAGCTCTGGTGTGTCTGTGAGGGGGGTTTCCGAAAGGATAAGCTAAATGGGAAAGACCTGCCCTAGAGGTTGGTGATACCGTCCCATAAATGAAATAATGGGAAAGGATTCAAAGATGCTATGCCCTGTGCCTCTGATCATGTGAAACAACCTTCACTGAAATGAGGAAAAAAGGAAATAAGAGGCTTTCTCTTCATTTCTTTTCTTTCTGACTTGTTTGCTCGTGTATCTGTCTTTGCGAGGGGGAGGGGAGGTACAGAAATGGAAAGACAGAAAGATGACAAATGAAGCACTGGCACTCACTAGACACTGTGCTGAAAATGAAGCACACAACTTGTTAGTAGGGCCAGGAGGGAAAAACTGAGAGAAGAGAGGGATGACATTGCCCAAAAAGATATGTACTCATCACCTGACTTAGCTAACTGTAACCCTTCTCTACCTCACCTTTATAATAGCAATGTTAAACATAAATTTAAAAAACTTCCAAAATAAACAAAGGCAAGGGAGAAGGGGAAACAGTGTAGGCTTTCCTCTCTCTGCTTTCTGGATGCCATGAGCTCTGATCTATCATACCCTTTCCCTATGATGGGCTGATGGGCTGGTTCAGGTAGAGACTGAACATAGAGCTGGCTGCCATGTGAGCTAAGATACACTTTCCCAGCTTGAAACCTTTTCTATCAGGTATTCTTTATAGCAACAAGAATGTGAGGATCTGCCTGGGAAACACTTTTTTTTTTCTTTTGGCCAGCATCATATTCTATTCTAAACCTTGCTTTATCCAAACAATAGGCTAAGATGCATTCCTGACCACACATAAATCTTATCTTAATCTTTTGAAGTAATTTAACTGACCCTTTAGATGAAGAACTCAATCATTTATTTAACCTGCCCCTTAATTGATAGTTATTTACTGTACACTTCCTGTAATCACAATGTCATGATGAACACGCTTTATTCTACATTAGTTTTGTACGCATTTATTAGTTTCATAAGGCATAGTCCTAACTTTTTAAAAATATATGTACACTTAGAATCATCATAGTCATTTTTAACTGGCCTAGAGGGTATTTTTTAATGTACTGCTGTATATCCGGGCATCTATAATCCTAGATTTGAGGCTTACAGTTCAAAGCCAGCCTAGGCAGAAAAGTCTTGGAGATTTTCATCTCCAATTACTCACCAAAAAAGCTGAAAATGGAGCTGTGGTGCAAGGTGGTAGAGCACTAGCCTTGAGCATAAAAATTTAGGGACAGTGACTGGGCCCTGAGTTCAAGCTCCAGGACCAGCACCAAAAGAAAATAAAAGAGAGAGAGAAGGAAAGAAAGATAACTGCTGGGTGTTTGTGAGACCTTCACTTTTGCATAAACTATTTGGTGTTTCAGCACCCACTGAGCTTTCATGCAAATCTGGTTAATGGCTGTTAGTAAATTAGCGTGGAGGATCCAGTGTCCCAGGTTGGCTCTCTGGCAGAACACGCTTGTATTGAAAATTGGGAAGTAAATTAACTGGCAATCCTTATGAGTGGAGTGGGGATGATAAACCAGGCTTTTGTGTGGTGACAAGGAACCCCAGTCACCATCTACAATCTATGAACACAGCCATGACTTTAATCACAGCAGAGCCTCTGATATTCCCTTGGCCCTAGGTTTTCTTTGGCTGAGGCCTTACATATCCTACGCAGGTTGTATTCACAGTAGAGTTGCTCCTGAGGAAATGCAGTAATTTCAACCCTCATTTTTAAAAATAAATCACCTTTTTACTTTTGTATGTTCTACGAAAGTAATAAACCAGTTTTAATTAATTTTTAAAATATGCCCACCAAAGAAACGCCCCTTTACTCCTCCCTGGTTTTAAGGATTTGATTTGTTTCATTGATTTGTTTGTTTTTCAACCTCAGGCAAAATGATCAAAGAATGAGCCTGGGAACAGGAAACCATTAATGCCAGTAATCTCATTGTTTCACCGTGAAAGTAGTATGTATGGAAATGACAAAACAAGAGACTTACATTGCCAGAGATTTATCATCATTTAGCTTACACCCTAGTAGCTTCCAAAGGACATGGCCTAGAAAGTCTAAATGAACTAAACTCACACAGATAAAGGATGAAACTGTCTGCACATGCTGATGCTTTTGTGAGGTGTGTGTGTGTGTGTGTGTGTGTGTGTGTATGTGTGTGTGTATGATTCCACATCTGATTATGATTCCCAGTATACCAACACAAACTCAGTCCTGATTGCTCTGTGACACCCATCTTTGCTTAGGGCGTTTCTAGAAGGGTAGAGGGCCAAAGAACCTCAGCATTTCTCCTGGGTCTCCTACAGAAACACGCTGAGAGAAGTATACAAAATTCAAGCAGGAGCTCAATCATATGTCTGGCAGTGTGATTTACCATCGTGGGGGTGGGGGCCGGGAAGCAGGTCTCATAGTCACTGTCCCAATAGCAAGAAAAGGCTGGCCAGGAGTGCATATGTGCCTGAAGCCAGTTCCACGAGAACTAAGTTATCATCTTCTCCCTTAGCCGGGCTAAGTGTTTGGGGCTCTGCTGGGAGCTGTTCTAGTTGTTGAATTCCGAAGAGGCCCACTCTGTCTGGCATCTCCAGAGAGTAAGTTTCTGGGTATTGATTATGGGCTCTGCAGCTGAACATCTTCCATTTCTTTCCTGTCTATAAACACCATCTGCTTGGGAGAAAATGGTAACAGGAAAAGGAGAGCATGCTAAGCAATTAGAGAGTGGCAAGCTGTGTGTGTGTGTGTGTGTGTGTGTGTGTGTGTGTGTGTGTGTGTGTGCAAGGAGGATCTACTTCAGTTAAGAGGAAGCTCCTGAAGTAAGGAAGTTGGGATGGGATTTGCCCGTACACCTTGGATCCCATCATTAAGGTATAGATAGGCAAGAGGAATGACATTGGATAATACTCGGTGACCTTGAGCATGATCTATAATGAATCAATAAATGATTTTTATGTCAGCAGGATGTGAGGGATGACTCCAAGTGCAATCCCGTCCTTCCCAGACCTCACCCTTCCCTGATGCCTGGAAGGACTTTAACTCCAGAGGGCTGGCACCCAAGCTGCCTGCTCCAGGCACCTGGCCCCTGTGCAAGTCCCACACTGGTTTCCCTGCTCAGAAAAGTCCACTTGGAATCCTTGTTCTAAGGCCCTGTTCCCAGGATGTGCATTCTGGCCATGGATCAATCACTCCAGGACCAGAGCTAGTATGTGCTCAATAAAGGTGCAAAGAGCCATTCCAGTAGACGACACAGCAAGGGTTCCAATACCTTTTCTGGGCTGGAGCTGAGGAATGGAGCACATGGGAGAAATGAGTCAAGTTTTATAAGGATCAGTGCAAACTTAGTTGCCCAAGGAGAATTTATGACGTTACAGTGAGTTTACAGTGGAACAAAGATCTGAAGCAGAGACTTACTGATTGACTCTAGATAAGGCAACAGTTTTGTAGGGCTGCTAAAGAAGCTGAGACTGGTTCAAGCAATGTTAGCTGATAATCAAGGTCAAGGGGGCTGGGGGTGGCACCAGTTCTTCATGCTGCTGAGCTGTTTAGTCTGTCTTGATGCTGATGTCATGATTTGGGTTTGTGTCTTAAGGCTGCTGGTGAAGGGTTACTGTGTGTTGCAGGCAATCATCTGTTCACAGTCGTCCGTGGGTGAGTTCCATTGCCTTTCTGGAATATCTCAAAAGACTGAAGAATTCGAGAAAATAAATTACTACAACAAGTGTTTGTAAATCATGCAAAGGATCATGGAACATGTATGGAGGGGAACCTGTCAGGATGGCCTGAGAGGCTGGCTCTCACTAGCAGCACACTTAGTGACATCATGCAGTTTGTTTGCTCCTTTCCTAGCCCTGTGAGCTTACAATAATCTCCCTATAGTTCCCGAGCCTCAGTTTCCCTGTCTGAGATGTGGGTGACCACAGGAGGTGTGAAGATTGTGTGGAATCATGCACACATGGCACCTAACATCTCTAATTGACTCAAGAATTGAGGCTGAGTTCCCAGGAGGAGGGGACTCTGAAGAGGGAGCAGCCTGTTGTTTTCAAACACTTAAAGGGCTGTCATGTACATGTGAGTAAACTTGTTTTTATGTGTTGCTTCAGAAGCTAAAAGCAGTGGGGGAGAGTCGATATCATCAAGCATTTTCTGTTTGTTCCACAGGACATGCTGTTCCATGAAGGACTGAAGGTGTCTGTCACCTCCAGTCAGGGCTACTGTGAAAGACAGTGGGGAGGGAGGGAGGGAAGGAAGGAGGGAGGGCACACAAGAGTTCCCTCTCCATTTCAGTCTTCTTTGATCTCTAAGTTGCACACATCTATTTGCACTCACAAAGGTGAGCAGTATCAAGGCAATCCAGAAGAGGAATGTGAACACACCTCCAGTGCGCATGTCACATCACAAAACAAGCTCCCGTCCTTCTCCTGTGGGAGGACATTCTCCTGCTCCATTTTCTATAGTAAGAATAGAAATTTTAGCTGGGGCTGGTGGTTCATGCTTGTAATCCTAGCTACTCAAGAGGCTGAGAGCTGAGGTTCAAGGTTCGAAGCCAGCCTGGATAGAACAGTCCATGAAACCCTTATCTCCAATAAACTATGCAAAAAAAAAGCTGTGGCTGAAGGAGTAGAGCGCTAGCCTTGGGCAAAAAAACATAGGGATAGTGTCCAGACCCTGAGTTCAAGCCCCAGGATTGGTACCAAAAAAGAAAAAAAATAGAATAGAAACATTAAATAAGTTTGAGTTGAAAACTTAAAACTCAGATAGATTAGACAAAGTGTCAATGACCAAAACCAGAGTAAAACTGATCTCAGGAAAACTGTGACCTAGGTAAAAATGGTTTTTAGTTCCTTTGCCTCCAGTATCTCAAACTAGTTTATAAACATATAGCAAAGTCCATGATAATACTACATATACTTTATGTATTGACCAAATATATTTATCTCTATTTCTCTAGATAGAGGTACAATGCAACAAATTTTAATTTGCATCAGGTTTGCTTTCAGTCTTTAAAAAAATGTAATAAAACATCCTTGCTACTTCTGAAACTGACTTTGAAAGCCTCTCCAATCCCATCCCTCTCTTTTGTCTTTGTTATTTGTAACCATTATGAATTAGAACAACATTCAGTTATCCCCCCCCCATTTTTATGAGTTTCTTTTCTTTCATGGAGTCTATGGGTGGGGAATTTGAGAGCTGCTTGATTGAGTGTGGGATCTCACTAAGGTTGTCAACAGTGGCTGGCTGGGTTCCACCCAAGTAGAGGCTGGACTGGGATGGAAGATCTACCTTTCAAGGCAGCTCACCCACAGGGCTGGGGAGTTGGTATTGGCTATTGGCAGAAAACGTCTATTTTTCTTTATTCAGACCTCTTTACAGGCTGTTTGTCTTTATAGCATACCAAGCAAACATCCACTGTAACCCATCTGGTCAAGGTAGCTCTAACTTTTCACCTAGACTTAAGGAAGTACAGATGCCCAGCTGTTGGTAGAATGGGTATCAGTCACATTGCAGTTAAGAATGCTTGAGTTTATCCTGTGAGATTTGTACTCTACCCACTCCCAACTGCCTCCCACAAGAAGAACCCGGAGATGCTTCCTCAGTGTACAGTGACGCAGGAAGCACCTGAACTCTTGACACATTTGTGGTTGCTTTTGTTGGTGTAGCAAGTAATGAGATCGGTGAAGCGATGAGCTCGACCGTTTCAAGTGGGACCGTGGAAACCTGGAGCGGCTGAGCTCCCCCTTTCAGTAGGAGAGTCCTGTGTCCCCCATCCCCGCTCCCTGCCACTGTCTGACAGAGGAAAGGAAGGTTGAGACGAGTGGGAGAAGCCCTTGGGACTTCTCTTCCTGGAGAAGTTGCTAAACCGTAGACAAAACCACATCCCTGGGGAAATCATAAAATTATTCCACTCAAGACTTGAAAAGTGTAGCGGTGATATTCTTCACTTAATTCACCTGTGTGGAATGGATCTTAGAGAGAAACAGTGAACTGTCCTGCCATCTCAGCTGAAAAAATTAATATATGTGATCGTTTATTAACCTAGATTAAGTCTTTTTCTCTATAACAATTGGTGGGTTTTCTTTTCTTTCTGTACAATTTCCTGGTGATTATCTTTTCCTAGATTCTTTTCCTTTAAATTTCTTTGCACTCTACCACTTGAGCCATAGCTCTACTTCTGGATTTTTTGTTTTCTTGGCAAATAATTGGAAAGGAGAGGCTCATGAACTTTGCTGCCCAAAGCCACACTCGTCAGCTGTCAGCCTGAGGAGTAAACCACTGATACCTAGCCCCCCCCCCCCGCGCCTTTTTCTTAGATTCTTAAAGTTAACAATCTATATTCATCTTTGGTTTCTTAATATAGTCACTGGCTAAAAATTCATCTGTATTACAAGCTGTGGCTCACACTATATGGCTCTGTTATTGACAGTCAGTAGTAATTATCTTGTTGTTTACATGGAATCATAGTTAATCTGTGAGTTCTTGTTTTTTCATGTTCATATATACTGAAATTTTAAATTAATTTTTTTATTTGTTTCTAATGGCAGAAATGTGCTTGAAAATTTGTCTTTATGTGCTCTTTCTCTTGATATTACATGTGCTCTTCAAAGGAATATGTACTATTAACTATGTAACTTTATTTATTTATAGTTTTTATTTTTGTTATTTTGAGACAGCTTTGTAGTTGATTTCAAACACAATATTCTCTTGCCTCAGCCACCCAATTACGAGGATTAAAGGCATGAACCACCACACCCAACTTATATTTTTATTAGATGAAGGCCTCCATATCAGTATATTGTGTGTCAATTTTAATCATGCTAGTAAGTTTTACTTAATTGTGTCCATTTCATGCAATCAAAACAACTCTAAGATCCCACCTCACTCCAGTTAGAATGGCCAGGATCAAGAAACCTAACAACAACAGATGCTGAAGGGCATGTGGCCAGGAGGGATCACTACTACACTGTTGGTGGGAGTACAAACTCGTTCAACCACTATGGAAAGCAGTATGGCAGTGCCTCAAAAGACAAACATAGAGCTCCCCTATGATCCAGCTTGATCCCCTATGATTCCACTACTTGGCATTTACCCTATCATCCAGAAACAAGGGCATACTAAGTCCACTAGCACAACGATGTTCATTGCAGCACTATTTACCATAGCAAAGATATGGAACCAACCCAGATGCCCCTCGTTGATGAGTGGATCAACAAGATGTGGTATTTATACACATGGAATTCTATGCTGCTGTCAGGAAGAATGACATCGCCCCATTTGTAAGGAAATGGAAAGATTTTTAAAAAATCATATTAAGTGAAGTAATCCAGACTCAAAGGAACTTAGGCTCAATGGTTACCCTCATTTGTCATAATTAGTAGAAACCTTGGGCTCTACTAGCAGAGATCTGCAATAGAGCAAAACCTTGATACATAAGGCCATATAGTATGAAACTAAATGAAAGGACCTCAAGGATATAGAAACAAAAGCCATATAATGAGTGATTGTTGTCCTTAATATACTATGTTATCTCTCATCTCTTTTGCTGTCCTTTGGCTATCTCATATTATTACAGTATTTCACCTTGTTATTTGATATGTTGTATATATGCATATTTGGTTATTTGAAATGGATATGGAAGGGGGGAAATCAAGATGAGGGGTGGGAGTGGGGGGAGGGAAATGGGGACCAAAACATGAGAAAGGGTATCAATGTTTGTGAAGTAATGTACCTTCTATCTGGCGAATATAATGTAACCCTTCTATTAATTACAATTAAAAACATATGGAAAAAAATGTGTCCATTTCAAAACTTGTACACTATGGTTTTATTTCTAATTCTTTTTACTTTTATTCTGTATATTTCAGAATTTTGTGCTAGATGCATACAAGATTATGCTTGCTACAGCCTCCTAGGATAAATGATTTTTGGCATAATGTAGTATCTTTGCATCTTTAGTAAGTTCTTTCTTGATTAAATTCAAGGTATTTGTTATTCATATTGCAATGGCTTCCTTTGATTTACATATCCCTTGAATATCATTTCCCAAACTCTCTTTTTAATCTTTCACTGGTAACTTCGTTTTAGAAAATTTCTGGATTTGGTTTCATGGTTGTTGTTCATTCTTCATCCAATTCAATGATCTCTGTTCTTTAATAGGTAGGTTAATTCTATTTACATCTGTTGTGGTTACCGATATATGTGAATGTATTTCTGTTATCTGTTCCATTTTACTGACTTCTCTGTCTTCTTTGCTTTCTGTTGGACTAGTGAAGATAGCTAAGGAAGTGCTGCATGAGATAGTATTTTTTTTCTAAAGGTATATCAAGCTAATCAGTACCTCTACTTTTCTTTAGAGTAAGGAAAAACTTGAATTTGACAAGTGTTTCTTACACATATCCTATGACAGGCACTAAGCTAAGGGCTGGGGATTCTACAGAGAATACAGGAAAATCTTGATTTCTGGGTACTTCGATTCCACAGGGAACTGACAACCTCATGCCTGTGTCTATGATTATTGTTATTGTTATTATGTAGTTGTACAAAGAGGCCTCGGTCTTGTAAGTCAGGTTAAGAGTACAATGCATCTTGATCAATGACACTTCTTCCATCATTCTCTGCCTTTTTCTCTCTACCCATCCCTACCCTCAACTTACCTTTTTGCTTTGTTTAGAAAATAAAACACAACAATGTGATCATTGATTCTTTTTCTTCTTCTAGCAATCAAGGGTTAATTAAACTTGCCAATTTCATTTTTTATTAAAGAATTTATTAACATTGATTTTTATATCATATTTCAAATGACATGTTTAACAAACAAGTGTTCAAGAAGGGAATCTCTATGCCAATTCTATTTTTATGTCTGTGTTTTCTGTTTTGGGATTCTATTTGGTTTGCTGTTTGGCTGTGTTACTCTGCTTACTGTTTTACTTGAGGGCTCTTCTCCAAATATTTCCATGTAAATTAACATCCATGGTCTCTTTGTCTACAAAAGTCATCCATATGCCCGGGCTTTTATATAATAATAAAACTGATAGAATTCCAGATTAACAGATATTTTTCCAGTGCTTTGAAAAATCTGCTGCATTAACTTCTAGACAGGTGCTGATAGAGGTTGCCTTTCAACTCATCTTATTTCTTTGTAGGTACAACAGACTATTTCTCTCACATAGCTCTAATGTATTGTGCGAACCATCAGGGTTTTTGAGTTTCAGAGACATCCAGGTTATAGCTCTGACTTTATTTCTTTTTCTCAGTACCAAACCAATGTCTGTAAGAACTTATGACTTCATTCACTTATAAGATCTTCAAATAGTAATTCTCTGGATGTTTCCTTTCTGTAATTCCTTTATCCTTTATTGGTGTATATGGTGATTTCTCAATTTCTCTTTCATGTCAGTCTGACTGTCTCCTTTTCTTTCTTTCCAAGTGTCTTGGTTTGTCTGGCCTCACTCAGGAACATTGCATGGTAGGCCCTCAGCTTACCAGCTACCTCTTCACCTCTTCCTAATCTACAATTTACCTTATGCAATTAAGGTTTGCATTACTATGATTATGTTTTTTTTTACTTCTTAATCCGCTCATAATATTCTTTTAATTTCAAAAGAAACTATGTAATTAAATTAATTTTCCAGATACTGACTTTCCTTTCTAGAAGTCATTTCAACTATTAGTTTTTGAGCTCTCTTGCTCATGCTCTCCCCCCTCCCTCCTCTCCTTTGCTTTCTGTCCTGACTCTCCACATTCCTTGTGCAAACGATGCGAAGCCAGTGCTAATATGAATAAATGAATAAATAAAATTCAGACTTACTGCAGAGCCCATCACAAAACCAGGCAGAGACTCTGTACAGATTCTGCCTGGAGGCACAAGTCGCTACCATCCATTCCTAGCATTCCACACCCCCCTACCTTCCTTCCTGTGGGCTTATCCACACGGAAACATCCCCCCCCCCCAGCTCGGCTCTTATGCAGAGACTCTGGTCCTGCTTCCCTTTCTCTAACTTCTTAATCTCTGTGGTTCCCCAAAAACTTCACCTCAGAACAGTGTTTAAAATGCCATCAAAGCCCATGCCCCCAGGGCCACCGAGGTCCAATCTTCTCCCCTCTTCTAGCATCCGCTCACCCTGGACTGTGCTTCCAAGCCTCCATCAGACCATATCCCTCAGAGAATTAACTGTACTCATTACCTGACTTATGAAATGGTAACTTCTCTAGACAATACCTTAATAATAACAACAATGAACTATTAAAAATAATGAAAGGTCATACCCTTCCTATAAAACCTTGAGCCCTTAATTTTCTGTGTACAGAGAACCTGGCCCCCACTCCCCCAGCACCAATCCCACCCTCACTTGAGAAGTATTGCATTTAAAGGAAGTGGAAGCCACAAGGGTGACTTGACGTTGACATTGTTTTTTTAACCTCATTATGTGCCCTAGGCTGAACTTGAATTCTCATTCTGCCTCAAACACTCCGGGTGCTGAAATTACAGACATGCATCACCACACCCAGCTATAAGTTTATATTTTAGTTAACAGGAAGAGGGTTCTGTTTCACACATGGCAGAGATGCAGATAAGGTCTTCCTGAGCACTGACCTTTAATTAACTCCCAAGCTCACAGGAAGCCCATCAAAGGCCCTTTGGTTGGAAGATAAAAATGGAGCATGATGAATGGATTTGTTTTAAATTTATACTAATAACCTCTATCATGGCTGTGCTTGTGAACAGCCTTTAGTGCCAACAACTCAGCCTCATTTGTGCATTCCACGGAGCTCACGCAGCAGTGAGCACATGAAAAGGTTTGAACCACCATGGACCTCAGGTTGATGAGCAAGCTCAGGACTTCTCATTCACCTTCCACCAGAACTTTCAGTGGATAAATACAAAACACCTCCTCCTTCAGTTGTCTTCTTTTAGATATCTCGTTCTGAAGAAGGGAGCAGGAAAATTCAAATGCTGTAACCATTAACAAGCAGGGTTCCTAAGTGCCCCGATTTGTGTTCTCACACAATTTTAAAAAATAGAGATGGAGCTAGTGTTTACTTGAAGAACAATGATCTTAGGAAAGCAGAAATAGAATAAATTAAGCTATCATTGAAAAATCTATAATGACCATTGAAACCTAATACATTTTTTTAATTCCTAAGGACAAAGATCATTGACTTCTATGCAGACTTTAACTATTGTTCATAATTTACAATTTATAGTTAGCTCCACAGAGCTTTGAGGTTTGTTTTAATTAATGTTCCAGTTTTCTTCTGGCTCAGGAACTTCACTTGTCAATTCTGCTTTCTTGAACTGTCAGTAGTAATTTCCTTGAGGTTGGCGATGTAAATAACTTCAGCCTTCCGTTGATGATCACTAAAAGGCTTTTCTGGCAGACAGACTTTCATGGATAAGCTGGGAAGATGGGAAAAGACTGAACAACTGGCTGCTAAGGAAAGTACAGGGTTTAGGAGAGAAATGATATCATGAGAGCCTTAGTAGAGTTTTTCTCATGGTGTTTTGTCACCTGGGGTCATGCATAGTATTTTTCATTAAGTGAACTACTGCATCCTAATGTTGCTGTTGCAAAAATATTGAGTGCAAGATTTGAGTGGATTATTTTATTCACATTCACGCAACTAATACCCTTAAATGAACACCTGCTCTCCACCGTAAACATGCAGATGGCTCTCCTAGAGCTAGGAAGCAGGTGTGGTAGGACCAGAGGTGAGGAAGGGTCAGATCATCACATGCAATACTGGTAGAAGCAGATCAGCCTGAGGATAGAGAATGGCCTTGAGTGGACAAATCACAGTGGCAGGACATATGCCAGAGACAGACTGTCTTCCATATTGCCTTGAGGTTGAGGTTGACTATCTGTGAAAAGCTTCATGTTCCATTACCTGGCTGGAAGAGGAGACACTTTCTCGTCTGATTTATCACCAAAGCCAAATCCTAGCCCAGACAAGGATCCCACCTAGCTTCCTCCCATCTGTGGTGCCCTCTGAAGCCATCTCACCCAAATGTTCAAATTGCAGTTGAAGGTCATAGGACAGAAGAGAAGGGCATCCTAGCACCTTGCTATCCTGACCATCAGAAAAATCATCCAAGAGCTTTTTTTCTAGAACGCAGGAAACATCAGACGCCATCCTAGATGTGTGAGTTACACTCTGCCCTTAATGTTGCCGGCCCATGCCTGGACACTGATGTTGTGAGAACTGATGATTTAGGAGAATTTAAAGTTTCGGAAGTCAACTACTAACCCCCCTACCTGCTACCAAGTAAATGTCTCTCTCTCCGCAAATTCCTTATTTCGAAACCAAATCCCCAAATGGATGCTGTCAAGGGGTGGAATCTTTGGAGTAGAGCCCTCAGAAATGAACTCTTGCCCTTATAAAGGGACTCCAGAGGGCTCACTAGTCCCTACCACCAGCTGAGAACACAGTGAGAGGATGACTGCTTACAAAACAGATAGTCCCTAACAAATCTTCCAGCATCTTGATAGCCTTATTGAGCTAAACATAGGTCAAGTGGCAGAGTACCAGCCCTGAGCAGAAAAACCAACCAACAACAGAAGGTCCTGAGTTTAAGCCCCAGTGCCACATAAGCCCATGGGCAGAAAACACGTGGTAGTGAAAAAAAAATCAAGTACACAGGAAAATCCTCAGCTTCCTCTAGTTGTTCCATCCACTTCTAGCCTTTCCCTCCCTCTATCTTACTTTCCACCTGGCAAAAGCTGGACCCAGCTGGAGACAAGGGAGGGGTGCAATGGCTCTAAGCACAACCGAAGCTCTAGGTTATGTCTGGTGAGATTTATTCTGCCAGTGCTGGCCCGGATTGCTCACTCAGACCCAGGAAAAATTACAGAAATTGTTTGCACTCCATTCCCAGACAATTTGTTACTTGGCTCTTTATTTTCAGATATTTGTTTTTCAAATTTCCTCTTAAACCCCCTAATCTCCATTTTACATCTTTATCTGACATAGCCCTGCTGTGATTTCTCATTTTGTCCATTTCTATTAGTTGCCTACATGATGAAATGTGTTATTTTGATTTTTATAAAACAAATTTGGACCAAAAATGTAAACTAATATGTGCATCAGGAAGAATTTCCATGCATGCAAGTGGGGTTTGAGTGTACACACATTCATAGTGGTGGGTGGGGGAGGGAGGAAGCAAGCATCCTGTACAAGGCAAGGCAATGGTAAGTTGATGTAGGAAGCAGAGTTTTCAGATTTGTCAGATCCTACAGGCCTTATCTAAGTTCACCTAACTGGACATAATCACTTTTAGTTGAGCTAAAAAAAAAAAAATAGTCCCTGACATCCAAATGAAACACACAGAAAAACAATGTGTGTGTGTGTGTGTGTGTGTACCTCTCTATAAAACAAGTCACTCCATAGCATACCCGCAACATACCGATTGCATGGAAAACATAGAGCAAGTGGCAGGAGCATTGGACTCCAAGTTCCACAGAACTCCACCATAGCAGTCTTCACCGAAGGTGGAGGCCTTCTGCCACAAGGAGGGCTGAAATTGTGATGGTCTTCCCCAAGACAAGACATAAGCATGTCGCCTAGGCTTCACAGTGTCTGTGTAACCTATCTGGGAACTTTACAATTTGATAAAATATCAAAAATCATGCTAGAAAATTGCTTTTGAGCCAGGTGTGGTGGCTCACACCTGTGATCCTAGCCACTCAGGAGGCTGAGATCTGAGGACTGTGGTTCAAAGCCAGCCTGGGCACAAAAATCCATGAGACTCTTATCTCCAATTAACCACCAGAAAATCCAAAGTGGCACTATGGCTGAAGGGGTGGGGTGGTAGCCTTGAGCTGAAGAGCTCAGGGACAGCTCCCACGCCCAGAATTGAGGTCCCATGACCGATGACAAAAAAAAAAAAGCTTCTGTTATTTTCAACTTCGATTGGATAGATTAGATAGAGAAAGCAATATATCTACAATGTTTTGCATATGGCACCCAATGTCATGTTAACATTGATAATTCACTCTCTACCTCACTGAAATCTGATTCCCCCCCCACAATTCAAATCATCTCTCACCCTGGCAGACTCTAGTGAGTGCCTTACACGTGACCTACAGGGCTTTTCATGTGCTTTGCAGGGCTGCAAATGGCTCTGGGGCCCTCTCTCCCCTGGACTTCCTTATCAGCCTCCAGTTCTAGATTCTTTCTGCCACTCCAGCCACTTTTTGCACAGACCCTCGTGAGCATCTCCACTACTTCCTCAATGTTAGTAGTCCTCAGAGGCCTGCCTCCGTTTTGTGAAGAATCCCTGCTCACTCTCAAGTCAAATGCTTTGAAGGGTGCTCTGCTGCTCCCCACACCGCAACACATTTGGAAAGGGAGAATGGATGCTGTGTTCACTACCAGCTTCTGCAGCTCTTTAGAAGATGCATTGCTTACTTATTTGGACCTTATAAAATTTCCCATCTCTAGGGTCTATACTGGGGAAAAGTCTAGCAATATCTTGGAAATGCCCTCTACACACAGAAGATGTAGATTCAAGAAGTTTGTCAAAAAGTAAAATTTAGTTGGGTGCAGTGGCTCACGCCTGTAATCCTTGCTACTCAGGAGGCTGAGGATCAAGGTTCAAAGCCAGCTCAGGCACAAAAGGACCTGAGACTCTTTATCTCCAATTAGCCTCTATAAAATGGTAGCCTTGAGCTGAAAAGCTCAGGGACAGTGTCCAGGCCAAGTTCAAGCCCCATGACCCATAAAAAATAAAATAAAAACTATAGAGATATAAGTGATCTCTTAATGTTTTCATTTCTGTTTCTGATTGAAAAGGCAGCATACCAGGTACAATGCAAGACTTGGGGCCTCAAAACATAGCTTTGTACCGAACAGGGACTGAAAAATCCCATTATAAGGATAATTTGTTGGGCTTGAGAGTGAATCACCAGACTCCCCTTGGGTCTTCAACTCACTCAAGCTCTAAGTGACGGTTCTCAGTGCTACCAGGTAAGTTATGAATGGCACGCTGATTCTGTTAAGCCCAGTTTCCTCTCTTAGGGAGAAGTCAATTTATCTGCCTTCAAATCCACTGATCTAATCAGGCAGGCTTGAAGCTGATAACCAGGAGGAGGGTGGAGAATCTACTCAATCTCATATGGAGAGACAAAGGAACACACGTACCTAATACTACACCGAGGAAGGAGAGGCTGGAGGACTTACAGAGATCACTGATGAGGTAGACTTCATTACAGTCGGAAACTTCTGCTCCAGGAAGACAATGTCAAGAGAACAAGAAGACTGACCACAGTCAAAGTATGGGGACAGCAACATTATGGGCACAGTAAAATGATCAATGGTTGTCAGGGTGGGAGACAGGAATAGATAGCACACACAGATTTTTTTTTTCTTTGCCAGTCCTGGGGCTTGAACTCAATGCCTGGACACTGTCCTTGGGCTTTCTCAAGACTAGAGCTCTACCACTTGAGCCTCAGCACCACTTCCAGCTTTTTCTGTGTATGTGGTACTAAGGAATCAAACCCAGGGCTTCATGCATTCAAGGCAAGCACTCTACCACTAGGCCACATTCCCAGACCAAGCACGCAGAGATTTTTAATGGCAAGAAAACTACTCTGTGAGATACTCTGATGGTGGTTCCATCTTTACACTTGTGGACAACATCAGCAGGGAGCTGAATGGAAGCTATGCTAAGGTGTTGAGGAGACTCATCAGAGGTAACCAGTGCTTCCCATTAGCAGCAAGAGAGTATGTGCAGGACCTCTGTACCTTCCATTCAATCTTACTATGAACTTAGAGGGGGGGGGGAGAGAGGGAGAGAGAGAGAGAGTGTATGTGTTAAAGAAAACAAAATTCTTCGTTATAGAAGCCACATACCCTTAGGGAAATGTGTAACTCTGAAGTCTATGGAGGACATACTTAGATGAAGGCAAGAGGTTGCCTGAGCAGAATCTTACAACTTCTTTACCTCAGACAGCATGTGGAGAAGAGGCCCCACCCCATCAACTCCAAGACTGGTGCAGAAGTGGTACAGCGTCAAGATCTGGTAAAGGGGGAGGGGTGGGTCTCTGCTCTAGGTCATCTTAAGACTTCCTGTGGCTAGAAGCAGAGGCTGACAGAAATGTTTCCATCCTAAGATGCAACAGTGTGGCCAGACACAGAAAGTTCAGAGAAGCTGGGTGCTGGTGGCTCATACCTCTAATCCTAGCTAGTCAGGAGACTGAAATCTGAGGCTTGACGTGTGAAGCCAGCTCCATGAAACTCTTATCTCCAATTAACTGCTAAAAAATCAGAAGTGGAGCTCTAGCTCAAAGTGGTGGAGCACTTGAGCAGAAAAGCTCAGGGATGGCACCCAGGCCCTGAGTTCAAGTCACACAATTGACCAAAAAGAAAAAAAAAAGTTCAGAGAAAACAGGTTGAATTTTATGACCACCGACGACAGGAAAGAATGTCAAGAGGCTCGTAAGGAAGAGAGTCTGTTCAAATTCGGGCATCTCACCCATTCTTGACCTGTTCCAATGTTCATTCCAGAGATAAGAAAACAAAGCTCAAGTTAGCGAGTTATAGACTACCTCCATGGTAGGTAAAGGCAGAGCCTAATCCACAGAGTATCCAAATCTCTTTCCATACCACTGGCACACTTCCTCATGGCTCTTATTTGCCATGGGAAAGGATCGCTGAACCCATAGAGTAGCAATGGATGGATCTCTGCCCAGAATTTCAGGATGAGACAGAACTGATGCTCCAGGCCCTAGGCAGAAGCTTCTTCCTTTGTACTATGTGGCACTCAAACAGAAACCAGATGACTCCTAACAGCATGGTTAGTGTCAGTGTCGGGAGAGAACTGACGGCAAGACTGTGACACCGAGATAGAGCATGCTCCTGCTGTTTTTCCTCCCTCCGAAGACAACCACTAAGATTCCTAATTGCATTTACTCCAAACTAATTTGTGCTCAGGTCTATTTGTGGTTCTCAATTCTGCCTAGATATTCGTGGCCTGGATTTTTTTTTTGCCAGTCCTGGGCTTGAGGTCAGGGCCTGAGCACTTTCCATGGACTTTCTCAAGGCTCAAGCTCTACCACTTGAGCCTCAGCACCACTTCTGGCTTTTTTCCATGTATGTGGTACCAAGGAATTGAACCTGGGTCTTCGTGCATGTTAGGCAAGCACTTTACCACTAGGCCAAACTCCTGGCCCCAGCCTGGGGTTTTTTTTTGAAGAGCACAGAACCAGGCTTCCTTTGCTTTAAAGCTTCTCATACTTTACTTGTCTGGGAAGGTCAGGCTTCCTCCTTTCCACAGGTCTGACATTTTAATAGAGAAGTTTGGTGTCTAGAATTTTGCAATCTGGTTGCTGGAGCATATGACTGTGCAGGCACACCTAAAGCTGAGTTTATGTTAACATTTGTGCAAGATTGGGAATTAACACATTGATTGAGGGGAAAGAGATGGGTGGAAACTCGGAGCTAACCGCACTAGAAACTTCACTAAACTGTTCTCAACCCAGTGGCAAACAGCATTTAACTTCTTCATTTGCATGCTGGTATTACAGTGAGGCCGCTGTGGCCCAAGCCTATACTGGGCTGAATACTGAAACCCCTGCATCCGTCTTTTGTACACTTCATCTTGTCAGGGAGATACCATCTACTTGGATGTTTGCAAGCTATTGTGAAGAGAAAGGATGCCTAACCAGGCTGTGTCAGGTCATCACAAAGCTGCGAGGAGGAGATTCTACCAGTGGATGAACTACCAGCTCAGATAGTTTTGAACCTTGTTGTTCCACACGTTGAGGCTAATGCTGAGACCCACAGATTTAAAAAAATTCAATCAGTACCAAATGACCACCATTTCCACCTTATAAGACCCTCTCAAGATGATTGGGAGGGGGTGAGGGGAAGAAAAGGGGGACAAAAACATGAGAAAGAGTATCAAGGTTCCGGAAGTAATGTACTCATGATCTGATGAACATAACTGTAACCCGTCTATACATTATCCCAACAATAAAATACAAAATACGATTAAAAAGAAAAAAGATCCCCTCAGAGGTCAAAAAAGATCTTTTTACCAACACAACTGCAAGCACCAGGTACCCCGATGTGGGGGACATGCCTGTGATCCCTGTGCTCAGGAGGTAACTTTAGGATTCCCAGCTCAAGAGCAGCCATACTGAGACCTTGTCTCTTAACAACAAAAAAATGTGATTGGTTGAACCACATTAGGACCTCGAGTGTCCTTGTCATGTTAGGAATGTCCAAAGAGTCACTGAAAAGCTGAGCTGCCTCGGCAGTCGTTAAGAGCTATACTAGCCAATGACAGGGCTACGAGAGGACAATAACAACATTTTGACCTAACATTTTAAACTTTGATTTGATTTAAAACTTTGATTTTGAAGAAAAATCAAATTTTCTTCAATAGTTTATTAAAGGGCACAAGAGAATGATGTTTTTAGAAAGTATTCTGCAAATATTTTTTCCCACTTTGCTGATTTCATCAAGATGAGGTCCATTATTGTTGCCACAGCCTATTTAGTGGAGATAAAGGATGAGAGGGCGGCAGCCCCCCGCTGAGCACTCCTGCTGGTCTTTAGTCCAGGACAAAAGTACCAGCGGGCAACACTTATGGAGGGCACACTGGGTTTATCATCTACTTATTCATGATGGCCCAGTTTGGCCAGTGCAGTTCTATCCTCTATTTATGGCTGAGGGGACTTAAGAAACTTGCCTGAGTCTGCCTAGTAAGAGACTTCCATGTTCTTAGGTCAGTTGGGACAGAGTTAGGAGTAAGGCAGTTTTGTCAATACTGACGGACCAGATGTCAGTGTCGCTGTGTTTAATGAAAACATTTTCAGAAACCAGAAAGGCTTATTAAAACATCACTGCCATCCTTCTTCCTCCTCTCTCCTTCACTCTGTAGTGTGTGGTCTGTGCACCTGTGGCCAGGGCATGTTGAGATGCCCCCAGCAGCATCTTAGCGATGTGCAATCCTGGCCTCGCCCCAGACCTGCCTGTCCCCTTCAACTGCTTACCCTGCAGTCAACACAGAACTATTTCTCTTCAGTTCACTCCACTGTGACCTCCATCTTTAGAGCTGGGGCTCTGTCTCTTCAGCACCCTAGACAGCAGCCAGGATGTAAGGGTAATGGATATTTGAATGAGGGACAGGGTGCAGAGTGGAGTGCATACCTGTGGAACTTTGAGTGTAGATTTCTGGGCAATGGAGAAGGGAGACTGGAGAAAGAAGCCCACCTCTGTCATTTCAATAGCCTTGGTAATTTTTCAAAGATGTATACACTGTCTTTTATGATAGTTGTAGCAACCACTTCAAGATAAATCATATCACAAAAGCAAAGTACATCACATTGCTTCCTTCTGAAAGGCTTTAGGCTTTATTAGCTTATCAGATAACACTGTAATAGATAAGAATCAACCCCTTTTGAAGAACTGTTTGTTTTCTTTAATTTTATGCCATCATAAAATTCTGCTATTTCTGAAAGCTATACCATGTGGACTGCACCAGATTCCCCCTTGCAGGCTCATCCGGGTCCTGAAAAAAACGCAGCCCTTCCTACTCAGTGTAGTGACAACCACAGCGAGGGGACTCGCAGATTACAATCAGAGTCCACAAAAGAAAACCTATCTTTACTGATGAATCATTTATTTGGACAAGACAAAAATGTCTCCACGTGGTTTCCTTTTATACAGAAAGTGGAACATTTCAAATATATTAGTTTTTCTCTTTTACAACAGAATCCATTTCAATCTGGTCCCAGAACAGCCTCTCAGATTAGGATTCACGTTTTAGTAACACATATGCACCCATGACAGCCAAAAGAGCATACTGCAAAGGAAACACAATGGAAAATTACTGTGAGGTTTACAAGGAAATGTGGCTTATAAATGCATTAAGATGAAGTCTAGTCAATAGTGGCAGAGGATATAATTCTAAGATGGCCTGCCTCTCATATGCGTGCTCTCCACATTAGCTGTGGTTAAAGTTCCCAAAGTCTATCAATGGACTAAGGATCAAACACCCAACAACACAGCTAATGAAGTGCTCATTCCTATGTAGCGTTCCCAAAAAAGGTAGAGGAGTATTTCCCTTGAAGTTGGGAGATAAACATTACTGTGTTTATTGTGAATATCTTTTTTTTTTTTTTTTGGTGGGTCATGGGGCTTGAACTCAGCTTGGGTGCTGTCCCTGAGCTCTTCAGCTCAAGGCTACCATCCTACCCCTGAGCCAGGGCATTGTTCCTGAGCTCTTCAGCTCAAAGCTACCATCCTAACCTTGAGCCAAGCCCCACTTCCCATTTTCTAGAGGTTAATTAGTCTCAGGTCCTTTTGTGCCCATGATCCTCAGATCTCAGTCTCCTCAGTAGGCTAGGATTACAGGCATGAGCCACCTCGCTCGGCTATATACTTCTTTTTATGTTTGAAAATTCCCTTAATAATAAGCAGTGCCTTTTCAAATCATGCAGTATACATAAAAGGCAAAATAGGTACTTTGAGTAATTTAAATGTCAATTAATTTATGTTAATTTGTAGTTAATTTCAAAAACTGCAGAAAAATGACTACCAAATGTTTTCAGATGACTCTTTATAGCCACCCAAAAAAAAGTTCCAGTATTTCTTAAATGAATAAGTAAAGACACATACATCAATGCTTACCTTGAATTTTGGATAGTCATTCATTATAATTGTCACCATACCAACATACGGCAAAAACCTAAATTGTGGGAATAAAAAGCAAGAAATATAAAAATAGTTTATAATAGGGTAAGCACAGCCTTAGCATATAAATCCTCCATGGAAACCTAAATTGTGGGAATAAAAAGCAAGAAATATAAAAATAGTTTATAATAGGGTAAGCACAGCCTTAGCATATAAATCCTCCATGGAAACAGAGCTGTACGGTCAATATTCACCCCTGCCTCAAATGGCTTGATTAGCAAAATACAGCCAGAGCAATTTTTTGAGCAGGCTTATGATTTGTATTAGCAATACTACTTGTCTTCATTTGCTACAATTAAAGTAAAGGTTGAGCTATTTATACAAACACAACAGGCAATGCTTGCAAATCTAGTTCTTATTTTCTTAAAAGTATCAGGTGGCTTATATAAAAACATTTGTTAGATAAAGCTTTAAAGCACATACATGATTAGCTTGCAATTTAAAATATGTTTATCATTTTCCTTTCACAGCACTTTTCAGATGCAACAAGTAAGTTTATTGGGTGATGAATAGAAATGTGAATCCCATTTTTAACTTGTATGCTAATATGATTATGATCCCAGAGAGAGGAGGTTCAGAGCCAGTAATTATGCTGACAAAATCAATATCAAAATGTAATCAGTTTGACCCAAATCTCATCATCTCTGCTACCAGAAAATGAGGCAATGCACCCAAAGTACCCACCAGCTGGCAACCAGTAGCTTCCACCTCTCCTTTCCACAGCCTTTCACCCCAGAGTTAGAAATACTAGCAGGACATTCATTCTCCTTATCCTCTGCAGATATCGCAGTGGAAATGCACGAGAGAATTAAAGGTATGGCAAGAGGCCTTAAGCCACAATCTAATTAATAAATAGACTTAGATACTGGTAACTAGTCTCTGGATTTCCACAGCTGATGAGACCCAGATACCAAAAAGACATTTCTAAAAAAAAATCACCAAGAGAGAAAAATTGCCTGTTTTGTTTTTTTAATAAGAGGACACACTCTCTGAAGCAGAACTCACAGATGAAACAAATGTGGAAAATTAACACTAAAAGATTTAGCACAATACTTTTTAGTTGTGAAAAGTTGGTAAATAAAGTATCTACCACAAAAGCAGTTTTCCAAAAAATGCTCGGTTATGAAAGATAATTACTGAAACAACATTTAATCATCTAGAAAAATAAATGTGTAGATATGACCCAAAAAGCTATTTCTCAGTTCCTGTTGGGTACAAAGATATGATCAAGTTCTTCTAGACAATTTTAGGCAAATGGGCTACACACACACACACACACACACACACACACACACACACACTACTACTATTAAGGTACTGCGTGTCTAGAACATTCACTAAAACAGTAAGTTTTCAGTTATCTCTGGGAAGATTTCTTATAACTGTTATTTAAAATCCACAAATAACTAGTCTCTATTTTAAACAGATTAGAAGATAATGTACTGATTCAGTTTTAGATTTTAGGTACTTAGAAAGTTTGAAACTTTAGTAGTTTTCACAGTACAAACTGGAATGATTTAGACTACTTCTGAGGACTTATAATAGTTCCTATTATCCTATAAGCTTAATATCTTCCTTTCTAAGTATCCCCGGTTTCAGAATCTTCTATGACAAAGTTCATTCTCACCCTCTCGCTCTTCCCACAACATCCTTCTTTTCCAGCCAGTTCTGGCCTTCTTTGTACAAGCCTCTATCATCAACCTCATTATTATCTCCTTTAGTCAGGAATTTGATGTCTCCATTATCTCTGGAAAGAAAAACAATGTCCTGTTAAAAATATATTTTCAGCATGGTATTGTTAAAAAAGATTAGTTTACCTAAGATGTTACAGTCAAACTTAAGTATTAAGAAAGCAACGAAAGAATACTTGACCTTTCTTTGGTCTAAGAGATTGCTTAAAGATAATTGCTCAACTGAAGCACAAACCAAATGACAATTCTGAAGACTCGAAATGCAAAAATGCTCAAGTAACCCTCACAATCTAAAAGCGTAAAGCGTGGCAAAGCACAAGGGCGCTGGGAAAGCAATGATGTGCTTTCAGCACGCACATGATGAAAAATCACTTCTCATTCATGTCTGCTTGGAGTGAAGAAAAAGCTGCTACCTAACTTGTCTTTAATCAGGAATCCGGAGTGGTAGTGCCAGTGGATATGGTCATGTAAATAGCCTCTGTGCAAGTCTCTCAAGTCCAGATCACAGCATACATGGTGTGCTGACAATGAGTATTTTCACCCTTATTTCTGCTGCTCCCTTCAGATCGCAATAGGTCAGAGTCAGGACATGAGGCTGATTAATGAGCATTCATTTTTTGTATGTGTGTCTTAATTTTTTTTTATTATTCTCATTAAACAGCTGTACAACAGAGCTGCCATTTAACAAAGTACCCATCATTCTTCATCCTTCTGGACCAACTTGTTAATATGGACTATATTCCTTTTCACTTTAGACATGAACTTGATGCCTGACCAGCTTTGAACATAAGGTAGTTTAAACATTCTATGTTCTTGGCTGTCCTCCAGCTTTTCCTCAATGAACACAGAAGGTGCTAACACACTATTTCCTCCTTCACCACTGAGCACAATGCTCCCAGCTGCCATTTGCAGAACACAAGGATCAGAAACACTGCCAAAGCAGTATCAAAAGGTGACATATGGGATTAATATTAACCATCCTTAACTGATATTCAGATAGCCATGGTTCCAAAACAAAACTGTATCATTACAGAGCTATAATGAGTAGTACAATGAAAAAAAATTTTAATGCGCTCTATATGAGGTAAAACATTCAAAGCCTACAAAGATGTGAAACTACATCAGAAAGAACAAGCTGACCACAGCTATAGTTACAAGGAAACGAAGAGGATAAACTTCCTGGCAATCTCGCAATTCATGCAAAGTATAGCAGACAACCATTTCTTTTACTCTGAACACATTTTCATCTTTGGAAACTATTATTCAAACTATTGTACAAAGGAACTTCATGGTGATATTTACAACATGTGCACCATGTGCTGTGATTGAATTCACCAGGTCTACATTATTCTTTTTTTTTTTTTTTTGCCAGTCCTGGGCTTGAGCTCAGGGCCTGAGCACTGTCCTTGGACTTTCTCAAGGCTAGAGCTCTACCACTTGAGCCTCAGCACCACTTCCGGCTTTTTTTCTATGTATGTGGTACCGAGGAATCGAACCCGGGTCTTCATGCATGCTAGGCAAGCACTTTAACCAGTAGGCCAAACTCCCGGCCCCTACATTATTCTTTCTAAACTCCTCCCTACTTCTTTTTAACGGGTTTCCATTACATTATTTCATGCATACATATATAATGGACTTCAATAATATTCATCTCCCCAACATCCTCAAAAGTATTAATTGGATAAGAATACTGTCCCATCAGTGGCAAAGCATGCTAATGCTTCTGTGGTGTCACAGATAGACATCACATACCATGTGAACAATAAAAAGAGAGGGGAAAGAGAAAAGGAAAGAGAAGGGGAAGAGAAAAAGAGAGAGCGTGAGAGACATACTCTAAATTTAATTCTATAGAAGTCATATGGGTAACAATGCTACAGTGAATTGCATAAAGGTAAATGAATAATCAATTATATAAGTGTAACATTTCACTCTTTCATTTGCAAATTTTCTCTATTGAAGACTAGAAGTAAATGACTTGGTTCCAAAATAGAACGTCGGAACTTATTAAGATCTTAATAATTCATCAGAATGCTGCTGTGGGGAGACAGGCAGGATATGCTATGACCAAATCATAAGACACATTGGGGGAATAAATTTTTACCTAACTAGTGCCAGTAATATTGCTGAAAATACCACTTTGGTCAGTGACAGAAAAAAGTAGCTAGCTTTATTACACTTCAGCAAACAAAACAAAAAATTACAGTACAAGGTGCTTTGATTTTCTTTGGGAAGTCTTCACATAGCTAATAGAGTGCATCCTGTCGTACATTTGGGCAGCCTACATTTGAGTTTGTACAATGTGTTAGTGAACTCTAGTTTAGTTCATTCTCATATCACCCTGAGTTACTGAGGGTAAAATATTATCATCCCAATTTGCAGAGTGAGGTGGTTGGCCTAAAGTCACCCAACAAAGTAAATATAGTCCAATACTTTCATTAATTTCTAATTAACTACTAAAACCATGTATCAAAATTAAGATAACTACATAAAGTGACCTTACTTTTCGTGAACTTTGATGACTCGGTGAACGATTGGAATATCCCGTCCTTCAACCTTAAAAACAACTATTTCACCGGCTCTAATAGGGTCTTCCCGAAAATTTGTGAGGAACAGCAGGTCTCCCCTGTGAAAGGCTGGCTCCATGCTGCCACTGGAAAGAAGCACAGAGGCCCCATTGGCGTTCCCTGAGGCCCAAACAGTGAGCACAGTAAACTGATCAAAGTAGAAGCTCTTTTATTTTGTTTTTTTTGGCCAGGTCCTGAACTCAGGGCCAAGCACTGTCCCTGAGCTTATTTTGCTCAAAGCTAACACTCCATCACTTGAGCCACAGCACCACTTCTGGCTTTTTCTACGTATATAGTACCAAGGAATCAAACCCAGGGCTTCATGCACGCTATGCAAGCACTCTACCACTAAGCCACACTTCTGGTTATAAAGTAGAAGCTCTTGTCCACCACTTGAAGTCTCAGAAGCCCCAAATAAAGCCACCATGTTTTTCCTACCACCCCATGCACTGTGAAATGTGGGAGAAAATTGTTTCTAGTGGGGTTCACATATGGAAAAGGTTCTTTAAGAAAAGAACCAAGGATAATGTGGACTCATTCAAGGAAGGAGTTAGATTCTACAGAAATCAGCAACAGCCCAGTGCTGACAAATATTAACTTGTTTTGATTTGCGAGATCATAGGTAATCTCCATGGTAACCTCTGATTTCAGTGCAAACCCATGCCAAAATCCTTGGTAAATTAAAATTAAAAAAAACTGCAATCTACTGGAAGTGGAAAATTTTAAACTAGGATTTGCTGTATGTCTATTCATGTTTGTCTTAATGCATGAGAAAAGAATAAACCCTAGAAATATGGTTTGATAGGGGACAAGCAAGGATGAGCTAATAATGTATTGTTTAGCAGGAAGCAAGGAGGAGAAAGAATCTGGGCACTGAAGCTGAGGGGTGCTTTACAGGAGATCATGGCCCATGGAGCTGGCCTTCCTCTCCAAGGGTCCAGCTATGGTATCCATTCAGCTTCTGGGCAGACCCACAAGGCAGCCAGGAGACAGGCAGCTAGACCGGCTGGCAATGAGCACTGGGAGGCTTTGTTAAAGAGAAATCAGTGCACTTAGTAGGGCAACAGACCTAGCACTCAAAAACAAGAAAACTGAGTCAAACAGGCAGACCCCCAAATGCTACCTGGGGGAGAAAGTCCCGAAGTCACACTGGGAGGATGAGGATGCATTTAGAAAACTGCTGTGATCTAGGATAATAGGGCTGCTGTGAGTTAAAACCTCCCCGTACCTCAGAGGCAAGGAGAACCCACTAAAGTTTGGCACAGTCTATTAGGTACAAAGAAAGCCAAGTAACATTTCATAGTAGTTAAGCTTAAAAATCAATGTACACATCAATAACACTTTAACATACTGCTAAATCATCATTTTAAGTGGACTAACTGCATTAGCATCAAAATGATAAAGCTCTAAAAATACCTATTTGAAAGATAGTATTTTTCATTTAAAGCTAGAAGATAAAAAAAGATTGGCAAAGGAGATGCTAATGAAAAAGGCTCTAATCATTCACCCAATTAGCATCCTGGATCCCAGCAATCATGTGGCTCTCCCTGCAGACACCCCACTCGCTCAAGGGACTCAGGGGTCCTACCTCAGCACCACCACGATTGGACTCTCGCTGCCTGTGAGCACAATCAAGCCTTTCCAGATCATGAGAGCAGAAGACACGATCATGGCGAAGTTTAAAACCTGGTAGTAGAGCTGGAAGGGAAAAGGCCAGATGCAAGTGAAAACTCATGGCAGAAGACTCACCAGGCTGAAGCAGAGCTGTACTAGCTAAAGTAAAACAAAACAAGGCAATTTCAGGACATGAAACCATTTTACAAAGATGCAAAATTAGGTAAGATTTCCATTTTTATTCATGGGAAAAGCCTTCCAAATACCAATGGCAACCCATTAGGCTTACATTGACAACTCTTGGGCCCTAATGAGTTCCAGTCTTCAAAGTCTTCTTGCTAGTGTAGCCTCACATGCAGCTCCATGGATGAGTGCAGGTCTCCCTCCAAAAGACTGGCACACCTCACCTGAATCACCCACACTAAGCTTCTCTTTAACACCACAGCTAAATACAGCCTCAGTCAGTTCTAGAGAGATCTGCTACTGCCACTTGTTGAGACCTGAGGATTCCATAGCTCAAGCAGTGAAGGAGTGCTTCTCAGCTTCCCGGGGCTACTCAGCACACAGCTTTCTTAGGACGTACGCCAGCTCTCACGCTAGAAGTTTTCCAACTCCGACAATCTAGGTGACCTGGTTCCTGCCTCATCTCCCATCATGGAATAAAGCCCTTTGTTTTAAATCTTGCTAGTGTTAGTGGTATTGCAGGAAAGCAAAATTAGGGACGTTAGGTTCCATCTTGCATACCTACCAGATTTCCAAAGTACCCTTTCCAAGTGGATTTAGAACCAGAACCCACATCGTGTGGCTCTGAATACTGTTTCTGAAATAGATGTGGAGGTATGGACTCATTTTGAAAGCTGAATACAATTAAGCTCTGGGATTCTGTTATACACTGGGCAGGGTTATATATTTCAAAAGATTTTTACCCACAAAGAAAAGGTTTGAAGTGACATATATAATTACTCTGATTTCATTATTACTCAATGTATACAGGTATTAAAATATCACATTATACAACATAATTATACAACATGCATCAATTTAATAATAAACTGAAATGCATTAGTGGGTAACTTTTTTGTTTTGATGCCAGTCCTGGAGCTTGAACTCAGAGCCTGGGCGCTGTCTCTGAGCTTTTGTGCTCAAGGTTAGCACTCTACCTGAACCATAGTTCCACTCTTTTGGTGCTTAGAGACAATGTTCTTGCTGGGATTGGCTTCAGGCCAGGATCCTCAGATCTCAGGCTCCTGAGTGACTAGGATTGTGGCATGAGCCACAGGTGCCAAGTTCAAAGGGTAGTTTTAAAAATGCATGTACTATGCACACATGCAGCTAAAGACTCTTGGGAAGGTCCAGCAGGGATGGCAGGTGGTCTGGAGAAGTTCTCCTGTCAGATTGTGTAGCTTGTCCTTTTAGCAGTGTTCTCATGTGCCGGGCCACCTGGGGAGGGGGCTAAGAACTGGGTTTTAATCTATCCCCATGGAATGCTGACTGGTCAGGGACCACAGCTTGAGGCCACTGCTCCCATATTACCTCTTCTCAACTTTGGCCACACACTGGAATCATTGGGGAAGACTTTGCAAAGCAGACCTGGTCTCCATGCCACATCAACCAAATCAGTGCGAGGGAAAGGCCTGGTGCACAGGACGTTCAACACACAGCGAGGCTGACCCATGGCTCTACAGTCTGTCCTTCCCATCTGCTTACGAGGCTCTATCTTGGACCCCCGTCCCCTCACTCTTCCTCTACCTCTTGTATCTTCTCCTTAAGATAAACTTCTGTCACATGCAGAAATCTCAGAATGCAGCCTCTGACCACTCCCTTCTCTCTACGCCTGCCAGCTCTTCTCCTTCACCTGGACCCTCCAATGCGGCCATCTGCCCCACCATGCTAACTACTCGTGATACTGAAATTGCTAACTGCTGACCAGACCTTTCCATGCAGATGTCATGAAAGGCAACTCAAATGCACATCAGGCTGAACTCATCTCCAAAGATCTCTCAGTGCTGGTGATGGCATCTTGGTAATTCCAATTATTCACTCAGTTGTGTGGAGCCACCTCCGTCTATCCACTCTACACATGTCACCTTCTACAGGTTTCCAGAATGTGCTCAGTTCTTCCAGTTTCTGCTATCACCACTCTCATCCAGGTCACCTACAGAGTCCCATCTGGCCACTGCATGAGCTACCCATGGGTCTCTCTTCCACCCGTACCCTTCCAACTTATCCCATACCCCTTACTTGTTGTTACACCTACGTCCCACTTCAAGCCCTGCAACTGCATCTTCGCCCTCTGAGGATAAAGACCAAACCTTTTATTAGCTTCAAAGAACACCTTATCTGGTAGGATCCTGACACACGCACACACGCACACACACACACACACACCCCTGCATCCATGGTGAATTCTGCCATACTGACCTGCAGTGTCTGTCAGTGCATGAACGCTGGGTTCCACCCATAGCCTTCCCCATCCACTAACATTCCTCAACACGTATTCCTATTTAAGTCTCACTAAACATCTGTGTCCAAGGGAAGCTTTCCCTAGCCTGCTAGATAAGAAGTCAGCAAACTTCATGTGTAAAGGGCCAGATTATAAATCTTTTAGGTTTACAGGCCTCACAATATCTGTCAAAACCATTTAACTTTACCATTAGAGCTGGAAAGCAGCATGGACAATATGCAAGAGAAGGAACATGGCTGTGCTCCAATAACCTCCTTTCCTTTGTTTCTTCCTTCCTTCTTTCCCTTTTTCATTCCTCCCTCCTTCCTCACCTGTCTGCCTGCCTTCCTGTTATACTGAGGATTAAACCCTGGGCCTTGAAATCACTCTCCATTTGAACCATGCCCTCAGCTCTTTTGTTTTTATTTTGGCTTCACCTTTGCCACAGTTGACCTTGCCTCCACTTCTTGAGTAGCTGGAATTACATGCATGTTATAGACCATCTGTGCCTAAACTTCATTCATAGAAACAGGTTTGAAATACTGGACTTTGCTGACCTTTGCTATAGCCAGCCACGATCTTTCTGTTATATATTCGCACTGCATCAGTTATAGCCCTCATAACCTTGATAACTACACATATAAATATTTAATGTGTCTTTCATACTTGACTGTAAATTCCACAAAAGGGAATTCAGGCGTCAATTCAACCCTGTTCAGAACTATATCCTCCCTATTCAATGTAAGTCTAGCCAAAGTACTAAATAAATAGTAATAAAATATACATCTATAATACATGATAACTGCAAACAAAACCACTACAGGAAAAACACTGAAATCCTAACAGAAGAAGTAAAAAGCAAATTTATAATTTTCCAAAGACAGAGTACCAGCAGCAAAGTAAGCATTTAAAATGTTCAACTCAATAATCCTGTTTGTACTTCCTTCCCACCCCTTGGACCTGGCAAATGTAAAGGTTCTGTTTTGCTTTATGCTCTTCTCAGAGATGGTGAGGATACGGTGTGTGGTGGGGGTGGGGTGCAGGTGATGTAACCATTTGGAAAGTAATCTGGCATTACCATCAAGTAGTGACTCCTGACCCTGGCGTCAGCTTACATTAAAGGCAAATAGGGAATTATAGTCCCCAAATATCAGTCTTATTGCTAATCATGGAGAAAAGGAAATAAATGACTGAGAGGAAAATGATGACTAGAAAATGGCAGATTACCCCCAGGTACACATTTCAAATAATGCATAAAGAACGTTAATACAAAACATTCAGAACAGATTGAGTGGAAAATAAACTTCAGACTTCAGTAAAACATATGTGGATGTGTATATGAGCATGTATATGTGTGTGCACATGTGTGAGTGTGCTCCAAGACTTGTTCAATAATAATCTTAGGATGGTAGAATTAGAATTGAACTATGCTCTGTTCTTTAAAATTCCTATGATAAGCATAAATTAATTCTAACACATACAGGAAAAACTGTTTAAGAGAAATGCAGTTTAACAGAATAGTACATGGCCATTAAAACAATCATTCACAAGAGTTATAAGGTGTGAAAACATATCTTTATATGGAAGGTAGAAAAAGCAAGCTCAAAAGTGTCTCTGTGGGCTGGAAGCATGGTAGAATGATTGCCTAGTATGCATGAAGCCCTGGGTTTGATTCCTTGGTATCACATATACAGAAAAAGCCATGAGCTGGGTGTGATGGCTCAGGCCTGTAATCATAGCTACTCAGGAGGCTGAGATCTGAGGATCACAGTTCAAAGCTATCCTGGGCACTAAAGACCATGAGACTCTTTTTTTTTTTTGCCAGTCCTGGGCTTGAGCTCAGGGCCTGAGCGCTGTCCTTGGACTCTTTCTCAAGGCTAGAGCTCTAGCACTTGAGCCTCAGCACCACTTCCGGCTTTTTTCTATGTATGTGGTTCCAAGGAATCGAACCCGGGTCTCCATGCATGCTAGGCAAGCACTTTAACCACTAGGCCAAACTCCCGGCCCCCATGAGACTCTTATAACCACTAGAAAACTGGAAGTGGTGCTGTGGCTCAAGTGGCAGAGTGCTAGCCTTGGGCAAAAAAAGTTCAAGCCCCAAGACTGGTAAAATGAAAAAAAGTGTCTGCCAATATTACTGCTATATGAAAATACATACTTTTGAGGCAAGTATGAAAGATACAACTGAGAGTGGGCACTTTCTTTTAAATCTAGTAACTATTAACAGTAACTGTTAAGGTGTTTTGTGCAATTAAAGAAAACAGGAAGATAAATCAACCTCAATACTAAAGCCACACACCATTTTCTAACTAGCAAATTATGAAACTATCATTTTATTCCCAGGGGAGGACATTAAAGGAAACTAGGGTGCTAAGCAAACACTGTGAAATTATTGCTTCTAAAGGGGGGAAAAAAAAACCAGACTTGCAAGTAAAACCTAAAGCAGAAGTATTCTCTAGGGTTCACTCTCCTCAGAGCCCTCCCCACCAGATAAACTGTGGTTTCTTTGTGAGTTGCAGGTCTGACTGGGAAAGCCCCAGACCATAATTTTAAAGAAAGATTTCCAGTTTCAGATCGGAATTTCAAACTATCAGCCTCTTGCCACTTATCTAACAATATGTCCTTGTGTTAAGGAACATATTTTGCACTATGCCTTTCTGTGCTTCAAAAATTCACTGAGAAGAAATAAAATCAATGCAAATAAAAACAATTTCTTTGAAAAGGCTGAGTGGTATGTAGTACAATCCAAAAAGTGTCTGGAGCTTAGAAAAGTACAAAACAGAAAGCAGTTCAAGTCCCACCGTTAGTTTTCTGTGAATGTAAATCCACTGGAGACACTGTACATCTCTAAGCATTCCAGATGTTCATTCTTTCTAAAACAAGAACATTGCTTCTTCTGCTAGCTTATGCAGGTTATTCTTCCCCGGGCAGTTAGAAATTAAGATTGAACTTTTATGAATGGTGCAGATAAATTCCAATCATGCAAAACTGATCTTCACACCTACATGTTTTTATCTGTGGGCTGTATGGAGAGAGTGAGGTGTTTGGGTGGGAAGAGTTCACCATCTGCGTAGGGTTGTTGTTTTGGTGGCAGTCCCGGGGTTTAAACTCTGGTCTTCGGCTCTACCACTTGAGCAATTCCTACTTCCTGTTTGCTTTAGTTTATTTTTCAGATAAAGTATCATACCTTTCTTTACATGATGGTCCTCCTACCTCTGCCTCTCAAATAGCTGGGATTACAGGTATTCACCCTCATTCCTGCCCCTGCTTGGATACTGATTGGCCATGGAACCCTGGCAAATAGTTTACTCTCTTTATGGCTCAGATTCTTAATCTATAAAAATGGAAGTCATTATTGCAATGACCTTGTAGGGGTATAAGAATTAACAATTTTTATACATTAGTTTATTTAAAGTTCTTGGAATCTCATCCAATGCACTATGAGTGCTAGGTGTTGGGTATCATCAAAATAATAAAAAAAAAATCTGTTATCCTATTAAAAAAAAAACACACTTTGCTCATCAGAGCATCTATCTGCTAAGGAAATGGCCAATTACACCAAAGCCTAACACTCAAGCTGCAAACTGTAGATTACACTTTAAACTTTCTGCCCTCAATGTAATAATGGTTGTAAGTTTGATATCCAGGAATTTAGACACATACTTTTTTTTGGGGGGGGGTCATGGGGCTTCAACTCTGGGCCTGGGCACTGACCCTGAGCTCTTCAGCTCAAGTCTACTGCCCTACCCCTTGAGCCACAGCCCCACTTCCCATTTTCTAGTTATTTAATTGTAGATAACAGTCTCACAGTCTTTAGTGCCCAAGCTGGCTTTGATCCTCAGTTCTCAGATTACAGGCATGAGCCACCGTACCTGGGTTGGACACATAATTTTAACCAAACAATTACAAGCCGACCAGGATCTAAAATGCATCACATCGTGTTTCACCACATTTTGTTTTACATCATTGGCTACCAAATGTATAAATTCAGCATTTAACCACATCACATAAAGTTTAAGGTAAGCCCATACTCTGTTACTGTCAACCAAACATGAAACAGCCACTTTCAAAGAGCTTTTAGCAAACATTGCAGACCAGATAGTCTGGCTACAGAACAGCAGAAATGTCAGTGGCTGTTTCTTCCTGTTACCCTCACTGCAGAAACAAAGAACTCTTGTCTTGCATGCAACCCTTACTTAATAGTAAACAGGGACAGCAGAGACAGGAGACCCTGCAAGAATGGTGGAGCCTATAGGCCTGACAAGTGTCATGGGATGCAGCTTAGAAAGGAAAAAGAAACAAGATACTTTAAATTTTAAAAAGAAAAGAAAAGCAGCAAAGGACAGCAGACTTGAACTTATGAATTTTAATTAGAAGACTGGCAAAATAGGTAATGCAAACAGCTACTGACAAGCCTTACTACTGAAAGTGGGAACACTCAAGCCTTCTAAAAAGCAAGCTGGGTCAGAGAGAGATACACTCATCGTAAGACCTTCCCTGACTATCTACTCATTAATCATCAGCATTTCCAATATCCACCCATAATCTAGATTTTCAAAGACAGTTCTCTTTGTGGAGATACTGGAGGAGCTTCAGTGAACAGCATTGGCCCTCAGACCACAAGCTGTCAGTGTGTCAAGCTAGTGGTATTCTCCACTACAACTCTTCTCCATCACAGAAGCTCCGCAGCTCATCAGTGACAGACAGCTACACATAATCAGACACAGTGCATGACATCCAAGACACCAAGCTCTCCTGAGTAGCTGCAATCATCTTAAATTCAGATGGAGGGGGAAGGAGAAGGAAAGAAAGGGGAGGAAGGAGGGCTGGGGGGAAAAAAAAAGGAGGAGAGGTGATGAGGGAGAAGCTGCAAAGGAGAAAGAAGGAAAGGAAAGAGAATGGAAGAAGGAAGAGAATTGAACAGAAAAAGACATGCAAGCGTGAAGGAGTAGTTAGGCCTTATAATGTGTGACACTCTGTACCTCAATATAATGGAATAAAACCAGAGCCATCAAAATAATGAGAACTAACACCGTTGTCAAGGACAATCAATACCCACTTCTAGAGAAATCTCACTTCTCTTACTACAATGTGCTATCAGTAAGAACCGTAATAGACCCAATCTCTACATGGGGGGACAACAAGTCTCCCAAATTGTCCTTCCAGAAGTTTTAGCAATCGGATTTTTCCTGGCTGAGTTAGTTTCCAGTCGCTCTTCTCAAGCCTGTGAAGTTTGAAAAGGGCAAGCCTCTCAATGAAGAAAATCAACCCCAGCTGCCCAGACACACCACACACACACACATACACACATACACACACACACACACACACACACACACCCTCACTGCCAGACACAACACACACACATACACACACACCCTAACTGCCAGACACAACACAAACACACACACACACATACACACATGAGAAATCAACCCCAGCTGCCCAGACACACCACACACACACACACACACACACACACACACACACCCTCCCTCCCTCCCTAACTGCCTTCCTGTATTTAATACAGGTGCAGCCAGGGTCAGGGAACCTGAGAAAGTTACAGAAGACTTCTGCAATACACACACACACACACACACACGAGAAATCAACTCCAGCTGCCCAGACACACACACACACACACACACACACCCTAATGCACACACACACACCCTAATACACACACACACTCTCACACACACCCTAACTGCCTTCCTGTATTTAATACAGGTGCAGCCAGGGTCAGGGAACCTGGGAAAGTTACAGAAGACTTCTGGAATACACACACACACACACACACACACACACACACACACCCTAACTGCCAGACACAACACAAACACACACACACACATGAGAAATCAACCCCAGCTGCCCAAACACACCACACACACACACACACGCGCGCGCACACACACACACACGCGCGCACACACACACACACACACACACACACCCTAACTGCCAGACACAACACACACACACACACACACATGAGAAATCAACCCCAGCTGCCCAAACACACCACACACACACACACACACACACACACACACGCGCGCGCACACACACACACACACACACACACACACCCTCTCTCCCTCCCTAACTGCCTTCCTGTATTTAAGACAGGTGCAGCCAGGCTCAGGGAACCTGGGAAAGTTACAGAAGCCTTCCGGAACCGCTTCCCCCTTTCCAGAAGCCCGGTGCGGTCCAGAACCGCCGAGGATTCTCCGCACACACGACGCGTTCTGCAGATCCCAAGGGCGCCCCGGCACCCCGGTCCCGGCTGGAAGGCGGCGGCTGCGGCAGCACTGGACAGTTCCCGCGATGGTCGGAAAGTGCTGGGGTGCGCCGTGGGCCGCGGCGGGGCCGGGGCGCGCGGCGGGGACTCAGTGCCGCGGCACGGCGGGCGGGGGGAGCCCCTCACAGACGCGCTGGCAGCTGTCACTCGCTGTCCCCCACCCACCCAGGCCTCCGTTACCTGGCGTTTGTTCATCTTCCTCAGGTCCCCGAAGATGTCCAAGCCGGACGCGGGGAGATGAGCCCCCACCGCACCCGCACGAACCATGGCGGGGTCTCTGGGGGGCCGCGACCGCCCGCCGGCTCCCGGTGTCACACAGACAGCAGCCCAGCACCGGGCAGGCACCGCCCACCCGGCCGCGTCCTTGCGAACCACGTGAGAGGCAACGAGCTCTGACTTGTGGGAATCGTAGTCCTGCGATCTTAGCCACCGGTTAGCTCTGCAGGAGTAGAGGAGGAGAAAAACTACCACTCCCAGAAAGCCGCAGGCCGGGAGCCTCCGCCAGTGTGGACCCGGGGCTCCTAGGGAGAGGTGCGACGGAGCTTAGGAGCCTTGTTCCACCACTCGGAGGGAAAGCGGGACTGATGTGTGCTCCCGCGTGTCTCAGGAGCATCTCGGAGAAGTCATTACTGAAGAGGAGCAGAATTCCCAAGACGCTGGTCAGGCGCCCAGAAGACACCTAAAGCACTCTGTAGCAGTCACCTAGCCGTGTATCTCGGCCATTGGATGGCGGCAGCAAGGGAAGGCGGGGCTTCTGCCCTGGGGGCTGGTAGTGCCGAATCAGGGCGGGGCCTAAAGACTGGCACACCGGAGGGGCGGGGCTTAGAAGAGGCGGGAGTTTTCAAAGTGGTGAGTGCTTTACCTTGCTCTGAAAGAGTAAGATTTGAATGCAAGGGAGCATCTGTGAATTGTTGTGACCAAAATATTAGTTGAATAAACACATAACGAGCTAATTTTATAAGTGAGGAAGAAGATTGCCCAGAAAGGGTTCAGGACATGGCAGAGTCTGGAAAGAAACTAAAATTCTAAAGTTCTCAGTCTTAGATGATCACGCTCCTCATCCTAACTCACTTTTGATTCATTTTTCTTTCACTTATTTATGCTTCATTTTGTTCGTTGATTCACAAATCTTTATGGAACACCTATTAGTTATCTGGCCTATTCTGAGCACTTAGGAAACATCAGTGAAAACTCAAGCAAAATCCTTGCCCCCATCTAGGCGCCAGTGGCTCATGCCTGTAATCCTAACTACTAATGAGGCTGAGATCTGAGGGTGATGGTTCAAAGCTAGCCTGGAGAAAGAAAGTCTGTGAGATTCTTATTTCCAACTAACCACCAGGAAGCCAAGAATGAAAATGTGGCTCAAGTAATAAAGTGCCAACTTTGAGTGGGAAAAAAAAAATGAGAGTGCAAGCCCCAATACTGGCACCAAAAGACAAAAGAAAGTTTTTGCCCTCATGAAGCCTAGATTCTAATATCAGTAAACAAAATAGAAAACAAACAACTAAACAATACACTATAAGTTGTGGGGGGGTTATGATTTAAAATATGCCAGACACTTACCACAGAGCTAATGAAAGATAAGCTTTTGGACCCTACTCTTTCCTTAAGTTTTGTACAAATTTCCAAAGGATCAGAATTCAAATTGCTATTGATTGAGATCTGTTTCCTTTTTTCCTTCCTTCCTTCCTTCCTTCCTTCCTTCCTTCCTTCCTTCCTTCCTTTTCTCTCCTCTCCTCTCCTCTCCTCTCCTCTCCTCTCCTCTCCTCTCCTCTCCTCTCCTCTCCTCTCCTCTCCTCTCCTCTCCTCTCCTCTCCTCTCCTCTCCTCTCCTCTCCTCTCCTCTCTCTCTCTCTCTCTCTCTCTCTCTCTCTCTCTCTCTCTCTCTCTCTCTCTCTCTCTCTCTATTTCTCTCTCTTTCTTTTCTTTTTTCTAGTCTTGGGGCTTGAACTCAGAGCCTGGGCACTGTACCACTTGAGCCACAGTGCCACTTTTGGCTTTTTTTATGTGATACTGAGGAATGGAACCCAGCGTTTCATGCATACGAGGCAAACAGTCTGTCATTAATCCATCTTCCCAGCCCAAGACCTGTTTCTTTACATTCTAAACTCCCTCCATCTCACGTCTCCTCCTACTGAGGTGATAAGGAGCATGTGAAGAATCCAGCTAAGAAGAAGTGGAGGTGAAAACACATTTGATTTGGATTTATGTGGCTTAGTCTTTTGAAATCACCCCACTGCAGGAGCAGGCAGCTTCACGTGGGTTCAGCTTTCAGTTCTCAGGTTCAAGTTAGTGCTTACAGGCTGAAAGCTTCTAGTTTAGCAAGAGGTCCAAGACATAAGGACTACAGAACCCAAAATCCTGCTCTGCACACCTGATGGAGGGAGAAAGGACTTGTCCTTCAATAGAGCACAAACAGGAAGACATCTAACAAATGCCTGGGACTTTAAACTGCCCTAGAAGAAGCTCTGGAGCCATGTGGGGTGGGCAGAGTCACATCATCCCAGGTCTGAGTCTCAGACACCTGGGTAATAACACCAGACACTATTTCTGAGTCCTTACCTTCTCCATTTTCAGTGGCTATGCAATGATCTGTACCCTTATCCAGAGATGTTATATTTGAAGTACAAAACGTGTATTTATGAATGAATCCTTACTGACACAGTTCTAGGTTTGTTTCTGGTTTTGTTCTTTTCTTTTTCTCTTTTTCACAGTGCTTTATTCTAGTCAAGATACAGTACACAAGCAAACAAACAATAGGAGAATTTCAAACCAGTGAAGAATGGGAAGTGATGAGAAGAATTCCATACCTCGGGGGCAGAAGATTCTGGGGATAGGATTGGCAACGGCAAATGTGATGAGATAGGAAAGAAAAGGAGTATAAAGATTATAGAGGACCTTCTGTGCAAAAGGAGAAGTCATTAGAGCAGCAGAAAGATTTTTACTCACAGATTGCAGTTTGAATAGAGTGAAGCATTTCACTGAAGTTGTGTCCCCTAAAACTGAGATGAAGAATTTAGTGATGTGCTTTGATTGTATATTCATTCATCCTATGGGAATTTCTGGATAGCGCCAGACATTAGGAAAAAATGGAAATCACTATCTTAGCTCTCAAAAAGCCAAGGAATCGTGGGTAAGAGATGGAGGTCACCAGTAAATCCCTTATCTAGCATATATGAAGCTCTGAGTTCCATTGCCAATGCTGAAAGAAAAAAAAAGTGAGAAGAAAAAAAAGAAAAATAAGTCTATGGCTCATGGAAGGAATTGAGATACACAAATAATTTCACTCAAGGTAAAGTGTGCTAAATATACCTACACAAATATACACATGCGCAAAATTTTGTGGGTCTCTGGTGGGATGGGAGGAAATGAAAACACAGATGGCCTGAAAGGGAGCCAGCAGTCCACAGGATTTCTTGGTACTTGCTTTTCAATCTACATTTTTTGGGGGGTGGAGGGTTGAAGATTTCTCTCAGGTTATAATTTTTGTGATTGAAACCCCCGTCTTTCAAGACTAAGAATCATTTCACCAAGAAACCTATTCAAGCTCCAGAAAGAACATCATGTTTATGGCATTTGAGTCACACTCCACCGTGCTCATTCTAGCTCAGCTAAACAGAAGCTCCACTCCATACCAGAGAGGTGTGGCCAAGATGACCATAACTGGTCCTACAGACTGAGATGAAGGAATCAGCAGAGTGAAGGTCTGATCAGGACTCACCCTCTGCCTCCAACACGGCAGCTTACTGTGTGCCACAAGGGAACTCTCAAACCCCCTAATAAGGACACTAATTCCATCCATGAAGGTAGAGCAAGGAAAGGAGTCCAGACTGAGAGCAGTGAGTGGAAATTTTAGAGTCTGCAGTCATGAGCCTGTTCTTTTGTAGGCTCTTGAGGGTCCCTTGAAGAAAGTAATGGTCAGAAGCCTTTCAGAAGATCCTCTGTGGAGTATAGGACATCAGAGGAAGAGCTTTGGAACTGGAGAGTGTGGATTGGAATGCAGTAGCACAGGAGAGATGGATGAGAAACAATAAAAGTGGTCGTGAAATAGCTGAAGACACGTTAGGGTGTGGAAATAGGGATGGAATTATAACTATCTTACCCAGTGTGGAGAAGATGGTAGACATTAGGCCCCAATAGGAAGAACCAGAAGCTATAAACGCAAGAGAGAAGATGGGTGCACAGTTGGAAAATGGAACAGGATTTTTTTGTAGAAGCATGAGTTCCTGGTTTCTGGAGGTGTGAAACAGCTGGGGAACAGAAGTGCACATATTAAAGGCTCTTTAATCCAGAGATGTCAGGTCCTCTGAGACCTGGCTGACTTGCCAGGAGGAGTGGAGAACCTTCTGAGCAGAGAAGTCACACAAAGAGGAAGGATCCCAGGAAATACCACAGAGTGGAAAGTTTGGAGACTTGACTGGTAGCCAGACAGGCAGTATATGGGTCTGTGCTCCTGCTACTGTTCTCTTGTTAGGAACTGACCCTTCCTCTGCTTGGCAGAAGTCACCATGTTTGGATAGAATCCTGATCTCAGCCACAGGTGTGGCCATAGTATCTATCCGCAGTGGTCTTCACAGCTTTCCCAGGAGTGCCTCCCTTTCACACTGAAGCTTTTCCTACCGAGTTGTTGTCTTGGTGGCTAACACTTCTTGCACTCCTGTTTCCTCTATGAGCCAGACGAAAAGTCAGACTACATGTCTGTAGAAAGAGGAAGAAAGAATCTTGAAGGGATGAGTACATGGAAAGACAAGAGTTGTGAGTCCCCACCACGTATTCCGTGTTCCTTGGTTTCAGGCCTAAGCTCAAATCCTGTCCTGGGGGCTGTGAGACACCCCCTCCCACTTGTTCATTTCTGAAACGGGGCACTAATGGCTCATACCTATAAGCCTAGCAACTCAGGAGGCTGAATTCTGAGGATCACAGTTCAAAGGAAAGTTCATGAGACTCTTATCTCCAACCAATCACTAGAAATCTTCAAGTGCAGCTGTGGCTCAAAATGATAGAGCTCTAGCCTCGAGTAAAACAACTCAGGGACAGAACCCTAACTTCAAGCTCCACAACTGACCAAAATAAAAAAAAAATTACTTTTGGGTTAAGCCTGGTAAAACAGGACTTCGGTTACTTGCTATTCAGGACACTTTAGTCAATTCAAAACCTCCTTACAATGATTTAGGGGGGATTATGGAAACAAGAGTTGGGGGGATGGCATGCTGGCTTCCATCACGGAGGGAAATGAAGAGCTGTTACACTTCCTGTCTGACTCCCACAGAGGCTTCAAGGCTAAAGGCCGAGAACAAGCTCAAGTGCCAATTTACTGTGAGGCTGAAAAACTGGGTCCTGGAACAGATGCTAAGCAGAATATGCCTTAATTTTATTAGTGATGTTGCATTTGCCAAAATCTGTTTTTGCCAGAAGTACCGGTGCATCAGGGCTCTGCGTGTGTGTGTGTGTGTGTGTGTGTGTGTGTGTGTTGAAGTTGAACGGGATCCCAGGGAGAAGGTCACAAGCCACCTGGCAGTGTCTCCTGATCCTCAACAGCAGCTTCCAGAAGAGCATCCCGGGGACCCTGGCTCTCCACCCACTCCACTGAGCTGCAGTGTGCCACAGGCACAGCTTTTCACCAGTGAGTGACTCAGCCCAGAAGACCCAACAGGAGCCCTCTCGCACCCGCCCCTACCCCAGAGGAAAAGCTACTTCCTTCACAGTTGGTGACAGCTCATAGGAATTACACCACATTTCCTTCTCTTCTTGGCAACCGGTAGTGGCATTTAGGTGATCACTGCCTCTCCCACAGACACCATGTGCTTAACTGCATTCTCTCATTAGTAGCAATCTTTTTTCTTTCCCTTGCTTGTTTTCCTTCCTTCCTTCCTTCTTTCTTCCTCTCATTAGCAGTAATCTTCTTTCTTCCCTCCCTCCCTCCCTCCCTTCCTTCCTTCTCTCTCCCTCTCTCCCTCTTCCCCCGCCCCCCCCACCACTCTCTCTTGCCAGTCCTGGGCTAGAACTCAGGGGCTGGGCACTGTCCGCAAGCTTCTTTTTACTCAAGGCTAGTGCTCTACTACTTGAGCCACAGCAGCACTTCCGACTTTTTCTGGTGGTTTATTGGAGATAGAGTCTCATGGACTTTTCTGCCTGGGCTAACTTCGAACTGTGATCCTCAGATCTCAGCCTCCTGAGCAGCTAGAATTACAGTGATGAGCCACCGGTGCCTAACAGAACTACTTTAATGCAAATATTCTTTTTAGAAACTACTAATAATGGGCTTAAGGTTGCCGGTAGCAAAGCCTCAGTCGTGAACACCTTGGTTCTGTAGCAGGACCCTGGTCTTCACAACAGCAAGAAGAGCACCATCCCAACGAGTGCAAGGGTTTCCACATAATACCCTCAGGCATCATCGCAAGTGTCTTCACTGAGTCTATTCTGGTCCACTTCTGGATTGTGCTTATGAGGATGTTTGTGTATGCTGGAACTATGTATTCCAGCTCAAGTAGCTCTAGGTCAGCCTTATCCCTAACAACACGCATTTACATCTACATAACCATTCCTAATCATCCTCTGGTCAGGGGTATGGAAGTTATTTGGGTGATAAAACAGAAATCTGGCTCTAAACTAATTAGCACAAAGGGGTTTGTTTTGGTTTTTGTTTTTGCTTAGGGCTAGCTCTCTACCCCTTGAGCCTCAGCTCCACTTCTTCTGTGTGTGTGGAAGGGGGAGGGTTTCAATGGAGATAAGTCTCATGGACGTTTCTGTCCATGCTGGCTTCAAAATGCAATCCTCAGACCTCAGCCTCCTGGGTAGTTAGGAGTGCAGGGGTGAGGCGCCAGCGCCCAGCTCCAAGGGTGCATGCTTCCTAGCTCTCATCCTCTCAGGACAAGCAAAATGGTTGAGCCTCAGGACTTAGAATTCCATCTTTACCCCTTTCCATCTTCCAAACACCTCCATCTCATAATCTTACACTAGTTTCTTCCATGGTCTCAGAATCTAGCAGTCAACATTCATTCAGAGGGTGACTGGCTTTCAAGTATCACCCCCCAAAAGGAAAGGAATCACTTAATTCCCGCAGAATGTTCTGGAGGATTCTAACTGATTTGGGACACATGTAACTTCTGTGCCCACAGGGGATAGGCCCCACTCACTTAAGCGTCTGTGCAGGTACTACATGGTGGGTGGCATTCTGCGGGGCCCTCCTCCTTTCCCCTGCACAGTGCTGGTTCCCTGGCCATTTCAAGTTTCCTCATAGGGACGTTGCGCATGGGTATTAAGCCCTGTGGTCATGTCATCCTTCTGCAATGCTATCAGGTCTAATGTGCTTCCATAAACAGCATAGACATCGGCTGCATCTCACCTCGTCTATTCATCATGCTACTTAATTAGGATACAGCCCTTGGCATGTGTTCAACAAATAATTGCACCAGAGCGGCTGGAGCCTCACATTGTTCGCACAGACTCAAAAGTGGGTGTCCCTTGGGCTCATGAATTGTGGAAAATAAGAGGGAGGCTGGATAGGAAAGGAATTTAAGGGGAGAATGTTAGACACATCAACCAATGGCCATTTTGAATATGTAGGCACTTTAAGAAAAACGCTTTTAATTGCATTCGCCTTTTTTAGTGAGACTATATTCACATACTCAAGCTCAAAAAGTACTAAGTGTGTGCAGTGAGTGCCTCTCTCCCAGATGGGCAATTCTACCTGGAATTCAGAGATGCAAACATCTGCCTACCCATTATCTTCACCCTTTCCCCCATAAAATATGCTGCGCTCAAGGATGATTTGAAGCCATGTGGCTAACAGTTTATGTTTTTCCAAATGAGCTGCATATAACAATAGCCATCTACATTTTGAGTGCCTTGCTCTCTGCCAGACAGGAACAGGATAGGGTAAATTAAATAACGGTGGCAGGCACAATGACTCTTGTGCTTATAATCCTCAACAACTCAGGAGGCAGAGATCAAGAGGATCATAGTTCAATGCCATCCCAGCACAAAAGCAAGAACCTTGTTTCAACTAACAAGCCAAGCATAGTAGAAGTTATGTAATGTCAAGCTGCAATGACACACAGGAGGGAGAATTGCAACCAAAGGCTGGCCCAAGAAAAAGTGTACGATTCCACCTAAAAAGTAACCTAAAAGCAAAATGGGCTAGATGTGTACTTCAACTAGTAGAGTCCTTACCTAGCAAGTTCAAGGCCCTGGGTTCAAACTCCAGCGTCATCAAAGAACAAGAAAATGTGTTTTCTTCTGTTCTAGCACTGTCACCTTGCTCTGTGACTTACTTCCCTGCATATTTTGACTTGAAGTGCCTTTGTATGAGTGATCCGAGATGAAGCAAAGATCATAACTCCCATGCCTTCCATGTTTGCTGAGCAGATCTTTTCTGGTGCTTCAAACCATCTGAGGGTTATTTTAATTTTAAAAGAGTATCTAACCCATCACTTTATTTGCCCTCCCAAGCAGTAATCTTTCTACCTAGACAGCCTTTCATATATTTACCTAGCACATAAAGCAGAAACATCCTTAGTCTCTCTGTCTCCAGGAAGCCTGCTATTAGGCAGGACAATGATCGTGAGTAGAAGTGTGGTACTAGCCTTTGTGGGGGAAAAAAGTCCAGCTGCTGGAACACAAGGGCAAAGACACACATGCAAACATCTGTTTGTCCAGAAACTGCCCAGAGGATAGCACTGTGTTTAGAAAACACTACTGGCTCACTTTCTTGCTCCTCAGCATCTGATGTGGATCTTGACAACCACTGGGCATCTCCCCCTGCCTCTGCCCGCTGCCATGAGGGGAAGACAGCTGAGCAGCGAGCCCAACATGGCTGCCCTCATTCTCAGAGCTTCCTCTAAATCCTCCCAAGATGTCTCCTGTAACTGGGGCTCTGATCTCTCTGCTCAGAGGCGGATGCCATCCATACTTTGTTCTCACAGTCTGAAGATGTATGTGGGAGCCCCTGAGTTTGTTGCCAACTGCTGCCAACTGGATGGTCTCAACAACAGACACTGAATGCCTCACGCTTGAGAAGCTGGACTGTACAGGATGGGGGGTCAGCATGGTTGGTTTTCCCGGAGTGCTGGGGGGAGACTCTGGTGATCCTCCACTTGGACATACATTGTTTTTCACACTTATCACATGCTCTTCTCTCTCTGTGCACACCCAGCTCTGTGCCCACAACTTCCATGTATAAAGATACAGTAATGCCCACTCCGGGGCTAGCTCCCCCTCCCGAAGCACATCTGCAGTGACTCGATGTCTATTGTGGTCCAGTTCTGTGGCACTGGGGGTTAGGACTTCAACATTCAAATTTTAGGGAAATGCAACTCAGTTTGTAACTCCAACTGAACCATCTGGACAGGTTCCTCAACCTTAGATCTTTAGGGTTTTGTTTATTAGGAGACGTTGTGTGCCTTGTGGATACTTACAAATGACTTTGATAGTGACTTAAAGAGATTCTCACAGTACCTGTCACAGGAAGGTCATTTACCAGTTTTTCCCCTACATTATTACTTTACTGTTGTTAGATTACTAGATCAGCTTGGCATTCTCACTCATGCCCTGGAGTGTGATGTGTCTGAGTGGGGGTGTGGTTCTAATACTTGGACGGGGCATTGTTACTTAGCTTTGCTCTACCCTTAGAGCCACACCTCCATTTCTAGCTTTTTACTTGTTATTTGCTGATTAGAATCTCATAGACTTTACTGCCCAGACAGGCTCTGAACCTTGATTCTCAGATCTCAGCCTGGTGAGTAGCTAGGATTTGGCATTAAGCCACTGGTCCCCTACTTGGTTTGGCTTTTAAGGATTGTATTTGCTAGATTAGATTCTCCTTCCAGTTAGAGAAAAGCTCTGCTGCTTAACACCAAGATAAAGCCAGGCCTGATGACATATACCTGTAATCCTAATCTCAGCTACTCCAGAGGCAGAGGTAGGGAGATCTTGAGTTAGATATCAATCCAGGTAAAAGTAAACTGATCTGGAAGCAAGGATCAAATGGTAGAGGGCTTGCCTCCTAGGCCCAAAACCTTGAGTCTGATCCTCACTGTTGAAAAACAAAACAAAACAAAAATAGTGAGCTACCAAGAAACAAAAGGCAAGCACCTGGTCAGATACTACTGGGCAGGTGACAGGTGACAGGCCCTCCTATGGAACTAGGATCTCTTGGGACAAACCCAACCAGCTGGGCTGGGAGTTTGGCCTAGTGGTAGAGTGCTTGCCTAGCATGCACGAAGACTGGGGTTCAATTCCTCAGTACCACATACATAGAAAAAAGCTGGAAGTGGCACTGCGGCTCAAATGGTAGAGTTCCACCCTTGAGAAAGCCCAAGGACAGTGGGTTCAAGGCTCAGGACTGGCAAAAACAAAAATAAAAAACAACAACCAAAACCTACCAGCCCTCCCTGTTGGAAAAGCAAGCAAGAGTTTATGTGTGGATGTGAAAGAACACAGTGTTCTGTCTTGTCAGGCCAGGCTCTGTGATAACAAATATGAGGGGGATTTGCCCCACACCCAGCCAGGCTGCTGCTGTTTATCAAGTCCGATGTTGTATTGATTCCAGCAGGCCTTGTCTCTGTAGTTTCCTGCTGATTTACTGGCCAAGGCTAGATCTATAACATCTGTATCGTTCAGCAGTCCTCATGTTACCACAGAATCAATACAAATGTTTTGAGAAAGATTAAGTCTTTAGACTCTGTACCATATCCATAAACTAAGCAGAGTTCTGGAGTTTGTCAATTAGAGAGAACAGGAGATTGCACAGTGGGGAAGGAATGGGCCCCAAAGAAGTCAGCTCCCAAGTGCAAGGTCTTTAGACTCAGTAGCATTGCAGTGGGTGTTGGGGTTTTGTGGGCAGCTGGTTTGGGGCTCCCCAATAAACTGTATTCTGTATCATGAGTCATACCCTTCAGATTCCACCCAACTTAAGAGCTAGAGAAAACTCAGAATTTTCCTATGAGAGAGACAGAGAGAGAGAGAGAGAGAGAGAGAGAGAGAGAGAGAGAGAGAGAGAGAGAGAGAGAGAGGGTGTCTCTGTACCTGCCTGGACATGAAGACAGGACAAATGGAGGTGGGTGAGTAGCATTCTTTAGTCCCTGGGCAGAAGCTCCAGGAACAATGCTCAGGCCCTGAGTTTGCATTCAAGCCCCACGACCAACAAAAAAGCGGGGGAAGCAGACAAAGTAGATCAGATACCCATCCAGCCAGATTGTTCATCCCTCCCCCACTTTAACCCAGTGAGGCACACTTGCAGTGCTTCTAGATGGCACTGCTTTCCTAAAGGGAAGGCTCCAGTTGGCCCTGCCTGGATTCCATAGAAGGAGCGCATCTGCCTCTAGCTGCATGGTCAGGGAGGACAAAGAACTGACTATACACATGGATTTCTGCTAAACTAAACATTTTTTTTCCAGTCCTGGGCTTGGGCTCAGGGCTTGAGCACTGTCCCTGGATTTTCTCAAGGCTAGGGCTCTACCACTTGAGCCACAGCACCACTTCTGGCTTTTTGCTACGTACGTGGTACCGAGGAATCAAACCCAGGTCTTCGTGCATGCTAGGCAAGCACTCAACCACTAGGCCAAACTCCCGGCCCCTAAACTAAACATTTTTTATGTCAAATTCTAGTTTTCTTTTCTTGATTTTGTTTTGGTTGGTCTTGGAGCTTGAACGCTGGACCTGGCATGGTTCCTGAACCTCTTTGTTCTCAAGGCTAACTCTCTTCCAGTTGAGCAACAGCACCACATCCAGTTTTGTTTTGTTTTGTTCTTGAGTGGTTAATTGAAGATAAGAGTCTCAATGGACTTTTCTACCCGGGCTGGCTTCGGACCTCCATCCTCAGATTCAGCCTCCTGAATAGCTGAGATTACAGGCGTGAGCCACCAGTGCCTGCTTAGTTTTCTTATATGCATGTATTAGTGAAGATTTTTGTGGTTGTTGTTTTTAATGTAAAACCACAGGCATATTTTTAAATTCCAAAGAAAAATTTCAGGGATATAATTTGTTTTGTAATTTCAAAATCAACAATGAAAACTTAGGTATAGTAAGATATGAGATGATTAGGAGACTCTGAAATCCAATTTAAATACTCATTTTAAGCTGTTTAGGGGGAAAATGAGGATATGTATAGGGGGAATCTTTAAGTTATAAGTACACAGTAGCAGAGATTTTCCCCCCCTTTGAGATACCAGAACTATGAGTCATTTCAATTTCTATGGTTCATTTCTTTTCCTTTTGCTTCCAGTAAGCTTTCCAAGTTCTCTGAATTGAGAATGTGTTGCTTTTGTAATTAGGAAAACAAAGTCATTGTAAACAGAAGTTTCTAACATAGAGAGTTAGATTCAGATTTTCATGTCTTTCTACTAATTAAGATAGGGAAAGCTGTACCTATTTACATTTTAAATGACTGCCAAGGAATCCCAAGGAGAGAAGGTTCGAGAAACTTGCAAGTGGGTAGACAATGAAGAGGGAAAAGAGGAGTTTGAATAGGCAGAAGGCGAAGGCCAGACAATTTCAAAACCTAAAGCATGGATTCATGATCAGAAGCCATGGCGAGGGCTGGAACAGGAGGTGGTAAAGCCCTGAAGATGAGAGAGACTTCCCTTCTGACTATTTCCCCAGACACCCCACCCCACCCCACTCCAATCTCAACTCAAGGAAGGCAATGACTTTTTTCTTCTTCTTTTTCTTTCTGTGCAGTCTCCTCAATTGCTCCCTCTGTCTCCAGTTCCCCCTCTGTCACCCCAACCCTTAGCCAGAGAGACTATTTGGCTCCCCAAATCTATTTTTCCTCTTACCCTAATCGCAGATTAATAATCAGACACATGGCATGGCATTATTCTCAGCCTTCCTTTCAATCATGTGACCAAGTTCCAACCAATGGACGAGAAGTGGCAGTGCCCCCACCACGACTTCTTGCAGATTGGAGCTTTAACATGGCAGACACCCATTTATTTGACATTGTATTTCCTTTCATTCCTTCCTATTTGTCTACTTCAGTTGAACTTCCCCAGACTGTCTGAATGAAAACTCACTGGACAGGAAGGGTGGGGAATGGAATGGAGGACCCCAAGCTTGAAAAGTGCACCACACTTTCTATCCCTTTCTATGGTGGCTTACACTTTCTGAAAGATTCTTACAGATGTTTCCTTCCCTTCTTATGACAAAAGGGCAGGCAGGAAGAGTCACAAGGACACTAAGCTATGTTGAGAGCACAGCTTTGGGGACAGAATGGCAGCAGTCCCGGCTCTTCCTCCTCACTAGCTTGATCCCGCTGAGCCTGACTTCTCTCCACTACACAACAGGGCCTCGAGGAGTGTCTGCTTGAAAAAAGTATTGGCTGCCATTCTCTAAGATTTGCTTTGAGGATTAAATAAAACAATCCTGCCTGATACGTGGTAAGCAAGGTCTAGTCTAATTTTTAAAAATCTAGTCTTCTAACTCATAATTCTGTTATTCCTCAAGTTATAGATGTGAACAGTTCAAGCAGGTAAATGGCTCGCCAGATGAAATGGAAATTAATTTGAATAAAATACCACAAAATATACAGGTTGGAAAAAAGAAACTTAAGGAATGGAGATCACTGTAACACAGAAAAGAACTCAAAAGGACTAGAGATGGGCAGAGAGGCATAATGGCTGTCAGAGGCACTATTGCCCTGATGTCATTATTTCCTAAAAAGGGAAACTGAGGCAAGAGACAGTCACATGCCATTCTTGCAATGAGCCATAGAAATCTGGAAGGCAGCAGACCCAAAGAGGAGAAGAAGAGTTTACTTCCTCAGGTGAGAGCAGCTATCCAGCCATCCATACCAGCTTCTTTCTCCCTCACTCTTGTAGATTTTTCTGGAAGGACTTGGAAGACTCTCCACTGACATCCTCATCATAGCTCAAGAAGCCAAGTCAGTTATGTGAAGAAAGTACACGCCACATTTCACAACATGTTCCTTCTTCTCCTGTTTCCTTGTCACTCCACTAGGAACAGGAGACAGATAACCTTTCAATCATCTGAAATTCCAATAAAAAGAAACTCTCTGGAAAGTACATAGTGTTTGGGAAGGCTTTGGCTTTCATTGCACTTGAAGGATTTTCATCAACCCTCCCGTACCTCTGGGAGTCTTGGGAGGCATCGACAGAAGCAATATTCACTGAATGAAAGGTCACTATCATAAGAGTTGCATTTCGCTAGATAAATCTGACAGAGCCCAATGGAAAGCTCCAGGTAGACAGACACCGATGATGCCCTGAGCAAGTGCAACCTCCATCGCTCACGCCTCGGCTGGGGCAAAGGCGGGCTTTTCTCTGCTTGCCTGTGTATTGTCTATTCTTCTCTGTCTCTATTGTTCTATATTTTCTCTTCTCATTTCCCTACCTTCCAAACACGACCTGACTCTACGGCCATGTGTATCTCTGCTCAGGTACAACTTTACTGGTTCACAAGCTCAAGGGAGTCTCAGAATTACCAGGAGGCCTGTGGAAACCCTGACTGCTCAGCCCAGCCCAGAGTTACTGATGCCAGCCTCTGAATGGGCACAAGGCCTTTCTTAGACTTCCCTTGTTTTGCCTCTTCCTGGCCTCAACTTTTACCACTACCACCAAATCACGCCACACTCTCACTGCGATTTCAAGACCTTTGCTATCCATATGACAGTATTACCAACAAAGCTTCCAGAAAGATCCATGAGCTGCAGCCTGAGAGCTCAGCAATGCCAGATGGCAAGTCCTGGGCATCTAGTCCCAAATGTTCTTGGAGGGTACTTTGACTCTGCTCAATCCCAAAAGGGGGTGCGGGTTGAGAGTGGAGGTTGGAGTGGGGTTCCATGGAAGTTGTCAGGTTTGGGATAGCTCTGGACTGGCCGTGGGAGTTGGTTTTGATCACTGGTATGGAAGCTGCGATTCAACAGCCCCCACCCATCCCCTGACCCAGGGTCTTTCTTTTTTCTTTTTCTTTTTCTGGCCCTGGTGCATGAACTCAGGGACTGGGCACTGTCCCTGGGCCTCTTTGTGCTCAAGACTAACGCTCTACCCCTTGAGCTACAGGAGCACTTCCAGCTTTTTCTGAGTAGTTTATTGGAGATACGAGTCTTACGGACTTCCCTGCCCAGGCTGACTCCAGGCCACAGCCAAGCCACAGCCGGATCTCAGCCTCTTAATTGGATGGGATTGCAGGCGTGGGACCCTGGCGCCCAGCTCTCTGGACATTTCTGAAGGCATTTGCAGATAAAAATCACAAAGGGATAATGACCTGCCCTGAACATAAGCAGTACCCTCCGTGGATGGAATGAAAGGGAAAAAGAGAGAAAGACAACATCAGGGGCTCCTCTCAACTTTGAGAGTGTGAGCTGCTCTCTCTCCCACGCCCTCCCTGCCAGGAAGTGAAAGCTGTGATCCAAAATAAATCCTCCCTTGAGGTCTTCAATTAGGTCTTTCCTCCTACTGATACCACATTAAGAAACACAGAGGATGAGTCTGACAGGAAGTCCTCATCTTACAAACTGAAAAATAAAAACGAAGGTTTTTTGGTTCACGTTCCTCAGAAAGGAAGGTCACTGAAGTCACTGAAAAGATAAGCCTTTTCTCTGTTGGAAATAATAGGTATATTATCTTAGATGCATTTTCCAAAGGGTTAAGTGCAAACTTTACCTAGGCATTCTAAATTGCCCAGCAGGCTTGATATTTACAAGGAAACCATCAATAACTAGATCTTCAAGGAAGGCCTTGAAGCCTTCTCCTGCTTTCTCTGTGCTGCCCTCTTGTGGTTTCCTGGGCATACGCCGCTTAACTTCTCTGTAAACATGGAAGGTCACCACGCACAAGACCTAAAAGACTTTGCACATCAGTGGTACTCCAGCCATGTTTTGGTAGAAGGGATAGGAGAAATCACAGAACTCTTTTTTTTAAGTAGGTCATAGACTGGCATCATTCACTGCATTAATTTGCCTATCAAGTGAAAGGAGTGATTCTCTAAGTGTGATCTGGGCACCCATTTGGGGTCCATGAGAGCCTTTCAGGTGAGGCACAAGGTCAAAAGAGCTTTCCTAATAAAACAAAAACATTACTTTCATAGTAAATATAACACTTGCTTTTTTTGTTTGCTTGTTTTCTCCTAGGTATCCATGGAGTTTTCCAGAAGCTACTTATGTATGATAGTGTTCACTTCTTATCACTACTACTAGTTATGAAGATGGAGGGGTTTCTCCCACAAAAATGTACCATACAGGATATATTTCATGCTTAAATCGAACTTTTACATATTTTTAAAATATTTTTCAGTTTTTATTTCTAATATGGGAAATACCAATTTTTAGAAACTCATAAAATAAACAAAGGTTATTCTGGGTTCCAGATGATCTCTACAGTGTAAAGGGTGTCACAAGAACAAATTGTTTGAGAATTGCTGGTATGAAGGAACCATGGGGGTAAAGGGGCAAAGAGGAGAACCCCTCTTGAAGCTCTGGTACTCAGGGCCTGTTAAGAGGGAAATAGCAGTAGCCAGGCCCAGGTAGCTCATGCCTGTAATCCTAGCTAGTCAGGAGGCTGAGTTCTGAGCATCACAGTTCAAAACCAACCTGGGCAGGAAAGTCTGTTAGATTCTTATGTCCAACAAACAACCCAGAAAAGGGCAGAAGTAGTGCTACGATCAAGTGGTAGAGCACTAGCCTGGAGCCAAAGGAAGCTCAGGGACAAAGCCCAGGCCCTGATGAGTTCAAGCCTTGGGACAGGCGCATGCGTGCATGCACATGATAAAAACATCAGCAACTGGTGTCCTATCACAGTCTCCAAGGAGTTCTTATCTTCATGGAATTTTTTTTTAACAATCGTGGTTTTTTGTGGGGGTTTTTTATTAAAGAATTTATTAACGTTGATTTTTACATCATATTTTAAATGACAAGTTTAACAAACAAGTGTTCAAGAAAGGAATCTCTATTTACAATCACTGGGACTTAGTATTTAGAACGTAATCAAAATTAGGCTAAGGGTTTGTATGTCATAGAAACATTAATTTATGAAATAAAACATTATGTCTGTAGAGTCATAGGTTTTTATGTCTATATAGTTATGTTTATATTTCCATTACCATGTCCATAGCTTTGGGTATGCAGTTATTGAGTCCTCGCTCTTGTACACTTTGGATTTAATAGCCACATATTAAGGAAACCATGCGCCTTTTAACAATCGTGTTTTAAACACCAGCAACAAAAGCCTCCTTCCCTCCTGCCTCTCTCTTACTGGTTCTCCCAATTCAGGGTGCTAGTGTGAGGACATCCTCTTCCTCAGTGACTGACACTCCTCATCACCCCCCCACCCACCCTGCTCCCCTGGAACAGTCTCCCCTTCCTGGCAGCTTACCTGCAAGGTGGAGCCTGGAACCACATCACGCTCTGCAGAAGAGCCAGGGGCCCAGAGCACAGGCCTAGCATCCACACAGGGGCCTCCCACCCAGGCCCAGCAGGGGCTAGGGCCTGACTGGAAGTGCGCGCCCATCGTCCCGGAAGTCCTGTAGAGGGCCCCTCCCTGAGGACAGGCTGAACAGACCTTACAAGAGAACACAGCTCCAAGACTGGGGAAAGGGGGACCCCAAGGTGGATCTTCTGTGCTAGAGCAAAAACCCTCCACCTGCTTCCTCACTTGGTAACAAACGGAAGCTACAACCTCAGATTTCCCAGCTGGGAATATTGGACTTCCCCAACCAAATGGTTCCAGGCTAGGCCATGGCAGAGCACGAATTCTTAGAGTTAACACAGCCTTGTGTCTCCCAGTGAGCACACCTTATCATGGAGTGTTGAGATCAGGTTTTTAGCATCTTTTAAAAGCCTTCCATAACGATTAGCCTTTATTGTCTTTTAAATCTCAACTGAAGGTATGCCTCAAACAGTAGACTGCCAGCCTAGCAAGGAAGAGGCTCTGAGTTCAAACACCAGTACTCAAAAAGACAAAAGCAAAAGGCAAAACTAACTAGGCTCACAGCTACCCAAGAGGCTGAGATCTGAAGCACAAGGGTTCAAAGCCAGCTGGTGCAAATAAACCCCAAATCACTTATCTCCAGCTAACTACCCAAAAGCCAGAAGTAGAGGTATGGTTCGAGTGGTAGAGCTCCAACCTTGCGCATAAGATCCTGAGTTCAAGCCCTTGTACTGGTACACACACACACACACACACACACACACACACACACACACACACGAATAAATGAGTAAAAGACAACGCAAAACAAACAACCAAAACAAATCATCAGAATTCCATCTCCTGCCTCCTGCTAGATCACAATGTCATAGTTCTGCCCTGGTTGTAATTAGATATTTTGGGTGTGATTGTTGCCATCTTCACCTGGGCCCCCATAAGACTGAACAGAAACTGTACATTTTCCACATTCTAGTAGCATAGTTCCTGGCACAGGTCTGCCAGACACAGCAAGGAATGAATGAATGGATGAGTGTTAACTTGCATCCATGAATAAATGAAAGCTGCTTCTAGACCTTTCCAGCATCCTGACTTCCTGGATGAACTCACATTGGAAGAAATCTCTGGCCTCCAATTGCCCGGTGGGTTGAAAAACTGACTATGTCTCCCAAAAGGAACCTATGGGAAACTGACTTGAGTGTGAAAATGTTTCCTAAGCCAAAGATACGAATGTCTTGAAGAAGCTATCATTTGGATATAAATGGCATCAGTTCAGACTGTGCTATGTAACGAATCCTATCACTCATTAAGCCCATTGGCTCAGAATTCTTTGGGAGGCTTTGGAGAAATTTCAGATTTCTAAGTGCCACCCCAACCTATGAATCACTAGTTGACCAGCCTGAGAATCTGGATTTCTCAAAAGCTCTTCAGCTGCTGCTGCTGCCTCTAGCCTACAGAGACCAACTCTTGTCTAGTCAGTCTGTCCTTCTAAAGAAGAGGAACAAAGGGATAACACTGCATAAAGATAGCATAGACTTCTAACTGCACACAGAAGTTTGCCTGGGACTAGAAACATAGAACATCGCATAATACAAATATCACATGATAGATTTGTTAGCCTGGCAACACCTCCTCCAACTCCTCCTGAGTTGTTTGGTAAACTGAGTCAAATTTTCTCTAAGAGACGTCTCACACTTAGCAGGGGCCAAGTTCAACACAATATGACCCGGTGTTAGTTGTCTCCACGCTGACATCAGCATTCTGATGCCCAAGCTTTCCTGAGAACTCTTGACAGTTGTCTGGGCTAATTCCTGGGAGCAAAGAAGCTGGGAGCAAAGATGCTAAGCCCATTATGGCTTCTACTGTAAAGAACAACAAAAAGAAAATACGTCCAGGCCTTGCCAAATTTCCCCTTTCCACCTGCCTTGGTGAGAATGATTAGTCATAAAGTCCATCTTCCATAGGACGTCAGGGACTGTCATGTGCAATCAGGAAGTTCCACCTTCTCTGTGCCTCCACCCCTAGCCTTGTGGAGAAAATATCAAAAAAATATTTGTAAGGGTTCCGTAAACAAGATTCAAAAAGAAAACCATGAACCAAAAAGCAAGGATGGATCATGTTACCTACATCGATGTTTCAAACTCTCAACCTGCCACAGACCAAGAGCAAGTATTTACAAGACAGTGTGTGAAAGATGTCTTCAGAAATCTTAATGGATAGTTCAGAATCAATCATAAAGACTACTACTTTTTATAAATGCACAAAGGCAATGGCAGTGGAAGTAACCTGTGGTAAGAACAATGACTAAACAAATGGCCGTTACCAACATGCAAAATGGCCAACCAGAACTGGGTATACTGGCACAGTAATTAGGAATCTGAGAAGGGGGACTGTGAAGTCAAGCTTGGTCTGCACACTGAGACCCTTTCTCACAAAAAGGTGGGGGAGGGAAGGGAGGAAGAAGAGAAAGGGAAAGGGAAGGAGGAAGAGAAGGGAAGGAGAGAGAGAGGAAGGAGATGTGGGGAAAGGAGAGAAAAAGGAAGGAAGGAAGGAAGGAAGGAAGGAAGGAAGGAAGGAAGGAAGGAAGGAAGGAAGGAAGGAAGGAAGGAAGGCCCACCTTTTACATAGAAACCTCCAAGCTGAAATGATTATATCCATCCTGACAGAGTGTCAGAAACAGGTTGGTAGTGTCAAGTGTTGAGGAGACATTGATAGTTTGTACAACTGTAGAGTAATAGAGGTGTGAGTCAGTAAAAAACACTTCTGAAATCTGTCCAGCCATACCACGTGGTGTGACTGCACCACTACTTTCCTGGGTATACACCTTGGACGCTCACTAGTCTCCATGAGACTAGTATTATTGAAAATCTATTTTCCCAGATCCCAAGTTTCCAGCCTCATAACAGAAGCATTTGGTGAATGAGCTGCAGAACCAGGCTAGCAGGTGAGTCAGGTCTCACCAGAGTCCACCCACCTGGGTATGTTATCTCACCCTCAGTAGCTCCCTGGAGTCCTAGTTCAGTTAGAGGAGGAAGGTACTCTTGTGGCCACCAGGGGGAGCCCAAGGAGCTATGTGAACTTCAGAATTACTCAAAAGTCAATTTGACTGGTTTATTAACAAGACAGACTGAACACAACAGGCAAGGCTCCTCCATCTGTCAGCCAGATAGTTTCAACTGAGGAGACCAGATCGCAGGGAGACAGAACCCGTTCCCTCCACTGGCTGGAAATGGGCAAACTTAGCTGTCCGTTGTCTTGTTGGAAGATTTGATCAACTCAGCCCTCTCCACCCAATAGATCCTTATGGATCCTTATGGATCTGCTGGACAACAACTCATTATGGTTCCTCCTCCGAATAAGCACTCCGAGGCCCCGTGACCTAACACAAACTTCCACAATGAAGCAAGAACTGGGTTGTAAACAGCACTGGATGCTCACAATTATGGACAGTTGGTGTGGCATTGTATGTGGGAACACGCTCGCATGTAGGAAGTGGGGCAGCCAGGCTCTTGTGTCTTCCTCTGTCTCTAGGCCCATTTCGAGAACTTGAGGGGATGGAGACAGAAGCCACTCCTAAGGCCATTGTCCCTTACTGTTATCTGGGGATGGTGTATATTACAGAAGTCTGTTTTTACCTGCCAGTTTGCTTTTTATCACTTCAAGTTATTTGCACGTGGCCACTGTCTGAAAATAGTAAATGGAATTTTCCAGAAATAAACAATTTATAAAATTTATTCTCTGTCAAACTCTGAGTAGTATAATGAAATCTTGAGTCTTCCTGCCCAGGATGTGACTCACCCCTTAGCCCAGTGAACACGTTAGCTGTCTGCCCATTTGTCACTTAGTAACTGCCTCGAGCATCACTGAAGCATGTCTCAGTGCTTATGGACCTGTAACTTTTACTGTACTTAATAACAGACAAGGAGAGTGGTGGCTGGCAACTGAATGTGCCGAAGTCAGAAAGTAGCTCCTCAGGTGCAAAGGGGGGTCATATAAGGTACTTCGAAAGATCATATTCACATAACTTTTAGTACTATAGATGGTTCTAATTATTCTTTTTTCTTTTTTTAATATTTTTATTGTATTTAATAAAAGGGTTACATGATATTTGCCAAATAGAAGGTGCATTAATTCATATACATTGATACCCTTCCACATGTCTTGGTCCCCATTACCCTCCCCCCCACTGGTTCTAATTATTCTAACATTAGCTATTGTCGCTTATTTCTTAATGGTCCTAGTTTACAAATTAGACTTTGTCATAGCTAGGGAACAAGGATATACAGTTTATCATAGAAGCATGCATATACATATACATATACATACTGCATGCAGTCTCAGGTATCTGCAGAAGGTGTTGGGTCCCTGTGGATAAAGGGGACCACTATAATTTCCCAGGGACACTGTCACAAACTATTCCATTCTAGGCAATTGATACAACAGAAGCATGTGTTTCTTTCAGGCATCCCGTGGAGCCCTGTGCTCTGAGGACCCTGGAGGGGATGGACATTCTCCTTGCTTCTCCTAGCTTCTGGCATTTGCCAGCACTGCTTTGTGGTTTTTGGTGTGCAAATGGACAGCCTCTCCCCGTGTCCTGCTATCACCTTCCTATCTGTGTACATTGGCCATCAGATTGGAACCCTGGGCCCAAAGACTTCATTTAGCTGAAGAACCCCTGTAAAGACCCCATCTCCAAATAAGATCTCATTTTGCAGTATGGAGGCTTAAGAATTCAACATGGCTCCCCCTGGTGGCCACAAGAGTACCTTCCTCCTCTAACTGAATTAGGACTCCAGGGAGCTACTGAGGGTGAGATAACCTAACCCAGGTGGGTGGACTCTGGTGAGACCTGACTCACCTGCTAGCCTGGTTCTGCTTGCCTAGCATGCATGAAGCCCTGGGTTTGATTCCTCAGTACCACATACACAGATAAAGCTGGAAGTGGCGCTGTGGCTCAAGTGGCAGGGTGCTAGCCTTGAGCAAAAAGTGTCCAGGCCCTGAGTTCAAACCCCAGGACTGGAAAGAAAAACAACTTTAGAATGTATTTGTGCATATGATCATGCCAGTTTCCGATGAGATGTGGCCCAGGAGACCAGGAGAAAACCACAGCAACGCTTCATGGAGACTTTTGGAGGACAGCACAGAAAATTCAAGCCCTGTGTGTGGCTAAAACTCAGAGCTTTTTTCTCAGGGCTAGAACTCCACCAGTTGAGCCATGACTCCACTACCAACTTTTTGCTAGTTAATTAGTAATTAGAGATGAGTCTCAAAGGAAAGAAAAAGGGAAGGAGGGAAGAAAGAAGGAAGGGAGGAAGGAAGGAACGAACGAATGAACGGAGAAAGGAAGGAAGGAGAAAAGGAGGGAGAAAAGGTGGTTTAAGTGGTAAGGTGCTAGTTATGAGCAAAAAAGTTCAGGGACAGTGCACAGTCCCTGAGTTCAAGACCCAGGACACACACACACACATCATATAATTATTTTTTATAGTAAACCACAGAGGACTTGTATTATTAACCACCACGAAATCAGACTCATACCCCTTCTCAGAAACACAGGTGCCGTGTGTGCAGGAGGCCGTGTTGCCTTGTTCCCCTTTTTAAAAGACCATCCCTGCCTGCAGCTTTTAGCAGCATGCTCAAGGCTCAGCAGGCGCTGGGCCACCCAGGCTCCTCTTCAGCTCCTGCCATGGCTGCTCGATGCACAGGGTCAGGGCCAGTCCCAAGATGAAGGTCAGCACGCAGTGTCCCAAGAAAAGATAGAACTGCAGGGAAAGAGGCACAGTGCGTTCACATCTCAGAGGGTGCCTTCTGCACTATAAAATAAGTATGTAGAACAGGCAGTCCTAAAACATCCACCCTGGATATCCATAAAGATGCTATCTTGTGCGGGAACCCTTCCTCTTTCAACCTCAAACAGAACAGAGAACACGAAGGCTCTTTAGAAGAGAAAACAAAATCAGGCTTCTCTCAAAGCCTGCTTGCTGTGTGGCCGAAGGAGCGAGCAAGGCATGAGTTGGGGTAGAAGAGAGGGGTGGGGCTGGCTCACCATGCTGGTGGCAGTGTAGTGGAGAAGGGTTTCCTGAAGCCCATTGTACACAATGATCACGGCCGGATGCAGCAGGTAGCAAGCGTAGCTGAGGCTGGCAGGGAGACGCCAGAGCTCACAAGAAAGCACTCGGTTCACCAGACCTGGGGGACAGGAATGCTGGCTCACCAAGCTGCAGGCCAATCCCTGCACTGGAGAAAGAAGACTGGACATCTTTGCAGGCGTTTTTCAGCCTGTTGGCTTCTCCCCTGGTCATAGCCTTTAAGAAAGAGACTTTTTTTTTCTTACCTATTGCTATATCCCCAACTCTATCCCAAGAGCACTTCCGGGCAGCAAACAAACAAAAATATTTTATCATACCTGTAACCCTAGCTACTCAGGAGAGGCTCGAAGTTCAAAGACAGTCCAGGCAGGAAGTCCATGAGACTCTTATCTCTAATTAACCACAGAAAAAAACTGGAAGTAGAGCTGTGGCTCAAGTGGTAGCATGCTAACCTTGAGCAAAAAAACTCAGGGGCAGCGCCCAGGTCCTGAGTTCAAGCCCCAGGACTGGCCAAAAAACGAAACCCAAAACATACATATATATGGAAGGTGAGGGAGGGTGTTTGATGTGTTTGTGTGTCCTAAATATATAACCATATAAAACACATATAAATATATAAACATATACATAAATATGTATCTCCTGGGAGCCAGCCACCAGTGGCTCATGCCTGTAATCCTAGCTACTCAGGAGGCTGAGATTGGAGGATCATAGTTAAAAGCCAGCCCAGGGACAAAAGACCCTGAGACTCTTATCTCCAATTAATCACTAGAAAACAAGAAGTGGTGCTGTGGCTCAAGTGGTAGAGTGCTAGCGTTGAGCTGAAGAGCTCAGGGACAGCGCCCCAGTCCAGAGTTCAAGCCCATGACCTGGGGAAAAAAAATAATAAGTCTCCTGGGGACTTTTTTGTCCAGGCTGGCTTCGAACTATGAGCCTTCAGAGCCCAGCATAATATGTATCACACACGCACACACACACACTCAAGTGACTAAACAAAGATAGACTCACAGCCTCAGACGCAATTGCCCAAGTGAAGGCCAGATGAGGTGAAGCATGATTTTTACTGTGAAATCAACAAACCCATTCCACAAACGAGCCATCATAAGTTCATGTTGTATGTGCAGGCTTCATGAGCTGGACCGTTTCACAGTTACTTTGCAAATCTGCTTTGACTTTATATCAGTATCAAACTGCATATGTAGGTTTATTGTTGCTTGTGTATAGATAGAAGTAGACCACAGAATAATTTCAGCCCACACCAAGGTTCTTGAAGAATCCCCTTCCTTTAGAGGAGGTGCAAACACAGGTTTAAGGATTATTGCTGCAGGTAACAGGTGTCCTCGAAAGGCATTAACTGATCAGATGACTGGCAATACAGGGTGACGTTGGGCATCATGGGGCCTGTTTTAGATTGGTGCCAATCGAGGATGATCAACAAGGTTACTTGACTGTCAAGTTCTGTCCTGGTCTTGAGACTTGCAATTAAACACTCTCAAATGGTCCTCCCTCCCCCCCGCAACAAAGGTCATCGGATAGACACACAGTTCTAACGATTTACCTAATGGCCTACTTCCAACACTGGCCCTCTAGTTCATCTTGACATCTAGTAGATAGTGTTGGAGATGGGAGTTGAGCACAGCAGTGGTACCTATCCTCATAGATGGACTCATGATAATTCGTCTTTGGTAAGTACATGGCTTAAGAATAAACAAAAGGGGACAGGAGTTTGGCCTACTGGTAGAGTGCTAGCATGCACCAAGGTCCGGGTTCAATTCCTCAGTACTACATATGTGTAGAAAAAGCCCGAAGTGGTGCTGTGGCTCAAGTGACAGAGTGCAAGCCTTGAGGCAGTCCAAGGACAGTGCCCAGGCCCTGAGTTCAAGCCCCAGAACTGGGGAAAAAAAGAATAAACAAAGGGGATTGGACCTAGTGGCTCACACCTGGAATTCTAGCTTTGAGGATCAAGGTTGAAAGCCAGCCCTGGCAGAAAGTCTATGAGACTCTAATGCTCAATTAACCACCAAAACAAAACAAAAAGCTGGTATTGAAGCTGTGGCTCAAGCAGTAGGGCACCAACCTTGAGTGGAAAACCTGAAAGAAAGCACCCAGGCCCTGAGTTCAAGTCCCGGTACCCACACCCAAAAGAGAACAAAGGGCTTGTCTGTTGTTTGGATAGCAAGAGTTTATCCTTCCTCAAACTACTGATTAAGAGCTGTTGAACATTGGTTTGGTCTTCTGATTAACTGCAGTCCGTCCTCTCTCACTATCACTTGTGTTCACCCTCATTCTCAGGCACTGGGGATTGAACTCTGGGAGGACACTCCCAATGTTTCCTTCAGACTGGTGTGTGCACATCAATCAACAGAAAATCCCCCGAACAGTGTATGTGGTGTGCTTTTCCCAAGGATGTGAACACGTGCATGTTTTGGGAGCCCCCTTCTACCTCCATAGCCTTCTTGACATGCAAGGATGACCCAGCCGACGGCCGCGGCCCACAAGCTGCGGTGCAGGGCCTGGTAGATGGCTGAGGCTGTGGAGGAGGTAGCGGAGGAGTCGTCCACGGCATAGGCCACAGCAACCACCAGGAGCAGGCTGAGCATGGCGCAGGTCCAGCCCAGCAGGGCTTGCACCTGCCGAGATTGGGGGAGGGGGAGGGGCAGATCACACTCCATGCGCGCCACTCTGTTTGCTTTTATTTTTTGCATGAACTCATTTGTGTGATGCCATTTCTATGACTTTGGATCTCTACGTGGAAAAACCTCAGTTACTGAGCAAATGTAGCTAGAGAGTTCAGTTTCTCAGTTATCATGGGCTAGGAATGGTGGGGAAGAGAAAAATGGGAGACCATAAAGGGGGGACCATAAACATCTGGCCTCTGTGCTCCTGCGGTCATGTCACGTGCATCTGGGCCCATTTTCTTGCTGCATTCCCAGAAAATGGCACTAGTCCTGGCTTCTTCCAGTGCTTATTTTCTAGCTTCTCATGGTTTGAGGACACCACACAATGTGGAACAAACCCATCTCTTCTGTTTATCCAGCTCAGCTTGGCTGTATCCTTCCTACCACTGGCCCTTGAAACAATTCCTCAGGGCTGACTCCTCTTTTGTTGTTGGTGGTAGTAGTCGTGGGACTTGAACTCAAAGCCTGGGCACTCTTCCTGAGCTCTTGTGCTCAAGGCTAGCACTCTGTTACTTGGAACATTTCCAGTTTTCTGGTGGTTAATTGGAAATAAGAGTCTCACAGGCTTTCCTGCCTGGATTGGCTTCGAACTGTGATCCTCATATCACAGCCTCCTGAGTAGCTAGGATTACAGGCATGAGCCCCCAGCACTCAGCCCTCCCTATCTTAGCTTTCCCCTTTGTTCACACTCATTTTCTCCTGGGGCCTCCACATAACCTAGACTCTGATAAAATAGCTCTTCCGTGACTCTCTGTGATCCCCTACAATTGACAGCATTTCCAGGGCCCTACGTGAATACTGACCTAGGAAAGTCACTTAGCCCAGCAGATCCTCCAATCTTCCTAGAGACCAGAGCCTCATCTCCACACTCAGAACCTAAGTAACAAAGGCAGGGCCTAGCAGAGAGCAGGGACAGGACTGTGTTCTAGTACTGTGATGGGATTCCTGAACCTTCAGCTTGGTGAGGAGACTCAGACTCTGCTGAGAAGCTAAGGCCTTCTTTACCACGTACACATTGCAGCACCCCAAAGCTGCTGGTTTCTAGATTCTGGCTTGGCAGCTCGAATCCTAGCCAGATCCATGCCCGTATTTACTGGAGAGCACAGGGAATCCATACCTTGCTTTTGAGAATGTTTGTCTGATTATTTTGGTGCATGAAAATGCTCAGGAAGAGCCCGACAAGGAACGGCCCACACCTGCAGTAAGGCCTCGTGTAGTACTCCACGAAGTACAGCACAGTCTCACTTTCACTAAAAAATACACACAAATAATATATATATATATATCTCCTTTAGGTCACCTGTGGCGTTTCTGTACAGCTCCCTCGGGCTCCTCCATTCCAGATCCTACCGAAGGGGGATGACTTTATTGAATAATAATCATTTCAGGAGTTCTAAGGCTATGAATCCTGGAAGAGATGGTCCTGAGTGATAAGAGAGGCTTCGAGAAGCCCAGGCCAGGGCCCTGAGAGCACACCAAAGCAGAGTCTCTGAGGCTGTGATGTCCAAGGCCAAGACTCCAGACACTCACAGCGCGTCACCTGAGAGGGAGTGAAGACCTCCAATCCCATCAGGCGCTGCTGGCTCACGTCTGCAATTCTAGAGACAGACTGACATCTGAGCATCAGATTTCGAAGCCAGTTTGGGAAGGAAAGTCTGTGGGACTCTTTATCTCCAGCAAAAAGCCAGAAATGGAGCAGTGGTTCAAGTGGTAGAGCATCTGCTTTGAGGGAAAATGCCAAGCAAGTGCTTGAGATCTCAAGTTCAACCCCCAGTCCACACACACACACACACACCCCAAATAAATACAGGCAAAAATAAAAAACTCAAATTGATGTCCCCCCCTAGGAGTTATAGAGCCACTGAAGGACAAAATTCAGTCTTCCAGTAATCCGATGCCCACGTTGGATAAGCACCCATAACCACGGGTCCTGCCTGCCACGGGAGATGTCCAGGGTACACCCAGACCCACAGAACCAGACCCGGGGTGAGGTCATCAAAGGGCTGAGGCCACGTTTGTTGGGGTGGGAGTCCTCCCCTGGCTGTTCAGTGATGACCAGAGGTGGGAAACTTTCTTGAGGATTAGCAGTGGTTCTTTCCACTACCTGCCCACTAGGACCCATGGAAGCTGGTACAAAAGCCAGCTGCCTGGGCTCCAAGTTCATGGGTCCAAGGCAGGACTCTAAAGTGCATCCAGAGTCAGAACCATGGGTCTAGGCATGAGGAAGCGTCCTCCTCGGTCACCTGGCACACCCAGAAAAGCCTCGCCTCCTCACATAACCTGTGACGTGTATGCTCTGTCCAGCCAGGCGTGTGGTGTAGTCACTCATCCTTCAGTAATCCTTCACGTATCACATACTTGGCTTATGCACAACCACAAATTGAATACTCAGGTGCTAGGTGCAATTCTGGGTTGGTATCTTCTCCTTTTCCTTCTTCTCCTTCTCCTGTGTCTCCATCTGCTCCTTCTCTTTTTCCTCTTGGTCTTCCTCCTCCATCTCTTCTCTTCCTCCTCCTCTTCTTCCTCCTTCTCCTCCTCTTCTTCCTCTTTCTCTTCCTTCTTTTCCTCCTCCTCCTTCCTGTCCTCCTCCTCTTCCTCCCCTTCCTCCTCCTTCTCCTCTTTCTTCACTCTTCTTGGTGATACAAGTGTTTAAATCCAGGGCTTTGCACAGGATAAACAGGTTATCTACCACTTGATTCACAACCCCAGTCCTTTCTGCTTTACTTCTAGATAGAATCAAGCTTTTGCCAGCCTTGCAGCTCAGTCTTAGACTCGCAGGTATGTGCCACTATTTCTATCTTGTTTATTGATGAGGCCTTACTCACTTTTGCCCAGGCTGGGCTGGATCTCTAATCCTCCCAACACCATGTTCTTGACTCTGTCTTTCCATTAACTGAGATTATAGGCATGAACTTCTGAGTGCACTGTTTTATATTGGGAAGTTACCGTGGTCAGTTCTGGGAATATAACATCAGCATACATGTTTGAAAGCTGGGAGGGAGGGAGAAGCCTTGATGACACCTTGAAGTCTAGGTTGAGGGATAAGTACATGGGCTCTGAGGGTTGAGGTTACTTGGTGTCTTGAAGAGGAAAACAAAAATTGTCCAGAGTTCAGCTAGCAAGAAGATGGTAGCTAACACCAGCTGCGTTGATGGGATTTGAGTTGATGACTGATATGTCATCTGACTTTCACATGTGATACTCTAATGAATTGAGAATAAACCCATAAGAGAATCCTACCAATGATTCCTATGAAACTAATAGGGAGGATATAAGCAAGAACTGGCATACAGAACTCACTGGGGGGAGGGGTTCATCCTCTGTTCAACTCCCGCCCCCAGCTATGTGAATTCCAAGAAGCAACCCCAAACTTCCTTAAATTGAACTCTCTCCATCCAATAGTAAAACAAGAGAAGCACATTTCAGCCACAAGGGGGCGGTCTCTTCCTCTTGAGAAGCATTTTCAAGGGCAAAACGAATTCAAGAAAAATCTCCCAAGGCAAGTTAGCTGAAAGGTCCAGAGGAAGCAAAACACAATCAACCTTTGTCATCCAGGCTTTCTCACAAGCCAGTGGGCACCATGCAAACAGCCTGGCATTTGAAACCACACTCCCTGGGAGCACCCCACCCTAGTGAAGGCAGGCAAGGGACAGAAACCACATTACCTAGCTGCTGATGGAGACGCCACAGGAAGTTTATAAGCCAGTGTGAGCAGAGCAGTGATGGTGAACGATGCCAAGAACAGAATGACTCCAAGGAGGACAAGGGTGTGCTTACTTCTGCAAGGAAGACAGGACACAGGGAGGATGTCCTTCAGATTCGTGAACTGTGGCTATCCCATTTGTGGACACCATCTCCTCCGGTGGCCTTGCTTTTGTGAGAGGGAGGGGCCCTTGGTGAGGGGCAATGGGAATAAGGAATCAGACTGAGGAGCAGAGCAGGATGTGTAATCAAGGTGGCCAATGCTGTGTTCTTCCAGAATGTTCTCTAGAGTCTCAGGAAATGACTCTCAGAACATCTCGGGGAGGAAGGGAGGTGAAGGAGAGAAGTATTTTCTTAATATCGTCAAGTCATCCGGGGTCAAGGGTGACCATCAGACATTAATTCTAGCACGCTGTGGGACTGTACATCTCTTGTAGGTCTCCTGAAGAAACCTAGCTGTAACCGTCAGGTTCTACAGCAAGAAAGAAGAAACATGAGGTCACAGACTCCAAGAGAGGGGTGAGATGGCTGCCTTACTTGCATAAAGGCTGGGACTAAGGACCTACAATAACAGAAATGTCAAACGCAGATGTCTCCATTTCAAAAGAAAAAAGTAATTCATCATTATCATTTGTGCTCTTTGATCGGGTAATTCCTCTCAAGAGCATGTGTTCTAAAGAAACACCGGGACTGGAGACGAATGGTTGCCATGAAATTAGTCATCAGGTCAATATTTATGAGAGCACATGTAGAAATAATCTAAGCATTTAACAATGAGAGAAGAGATGAATAAATTACAGCTTATTCATGACATGAAATGTTAGGTATACATTGTAATCATTAAATAAAATAACATAAGGAAATGTAGGCATCACAAATGTATTTTTAAAGGATGTTAGGCCAGGCATGAGTGTCTCATATCTAAAATCCTAGCTATTCAGGAAGCTGAAATCTGAGGACCTCCATTCAAAGCCATTAGCTCCAATTGTCCCCAAAGCTAGGCAGAGATGGCTTATACCTGTTATCTTAGCTACTCAGGAGGTTGAGAACTGAGGATTTTGGCTCAAAGCCAGCCCAAACAAAACACTTATTTTCAATTAACTACCAGGCTAAAAGTGGAGTTATAGCTCAAGTGATAGAGCATTATCTTTGAGCAAAAAAGCTCAGGGATAGCATCCAAACTCTGAGTTTAAGCCCCAGGACCAGCACAAACACAAAAGAAAAGTTCCAATTGACCAGTAATAAAAGTCAGAAGTAGAGATGTGGCTCAAGAGGTAGAGCGGCAGACTTAAGAGCAAAAACTAAGGAAGAATTCATGACCCTGAGTTCAAGTACTGGAACATACCCCTCTCCAAAGATGTTAAAGTGTGTGTGTGTGTGTGTGTGTGTGTGTGTGTGTGTGTGTGTGGTGTGGTGTGGTTTGTGTGTTTCATGTATAAAATCTAAGCAGAAAAAAAATAACAAATAAGACACCAAAACAGTAACTGTGAGTTTACCTTGCCTGAGTGTTAAAGATTGGGATGAGAATTTCCCTCTCTCCATTGTAATCCTCTCTAATAGTTCCCAAATTGAACACATAGTTTAACAAAAATGAATACTAAATCTCTTCGAATATGGCTTCAGGAATCCACACACTATAAATCTCCCTATGGATTACTGAGGCTATAAGGTGATTTTTTTTTAACTAGCAAAAATGAAGGTGACAAATACAGGCTGTATTACAGAAGCAGGTACACCCACACCTCTCTGAGGGCACTGTAAATTACTTCCCCTTTCCCCAGGGCAATCACAGTGTATAACAAGCACCACACAATTGCTCCTAGCCTTTGACCCCATAATTCCACTTGGAAACAGGTCCCCAAGGAAATAACCATGAGAAAAAAAAAGAAGAAACCAAACACAATCATTTGTGTTCAAAGGCAATCATGGCAGTGCCATTTATAATCATGGGAAAAAAATGGGCGCAATCTAGATGCCCAGCCATAAAAGGGTACATAAATTCTCAAACTGACAGATTTATAGGTTATACCAACATGTTTATAAGAACTAGAATGGAAAACACAGAGCACTAGGTATTACACAAGCAATGATTACAATTCTGCAAACGACACAGAGATTAGAAGAAGGTGTGGAAGGTAAATAGCAGAATTCATTTCTTAAGGGTGTGTGTGTGTGTGTGTGTGTGTGTGCTGAGGCTTGAACTTAGGGCCTGGGTGCCATCCCTGAGCTTTTGTGATCAAGGCTCTACCATTTGAAGTACAGCTCCATTTCTGGGTGTTTCACTAGTTAATTGGAGATAAAAGTCTCACAGATATTCCTGCCCTGACTGGCTTTGAACCACCATCTCAAGATTTCAGCCTCCTGAGTAGCTAGGACTACAGGTGTGAGCCACTGACACCCAGTTCACTTCCTAAGTTTTCCTCTACATGGAAACATAATTTGTGTGTTTCTAGAAAGAGGTCAAAAGGGGGGCAAACCCCAGGTCAACTTACTTTCCACAGACAAAGATGAACAGTGGTGTTACAAGATGAAACTGGAAGTCATTGGCAAGGTACCAAGTCCAACCATTGCACTGTGGGGAGAAAGAAAGAGAGAATTCCATTTCCCTGTAGGTATCCAGTCTGCCCATCTTTCTCACCTGTCTGGATTGGGAGAAAAGGTTCCTGGGGTGTGGTGTGGACTTTATGGAAAGAGAAGTGAATTTGAGTTGGAGGTATTTCCCATTTCCCCACTTTATCCCTCTGTGGACGCAGCCTGGATGGTAGGGGTGCCTGCTGTTTTACAACTCGAGCATGCCAATGTATTTCCTCTTTTGTTTGTATGAAACTAACCATCACCAGTCTCCTAGGAGAGCTGTGGGAACTGCTCCCTATCACATCACAGGAATGTGGTGGGGGAGGGAGGCTTCTTCCCCTCGCCTGGCCCCTCCACCATCTCTAGGTGGAAAGAATGTGTTCCTGTAGAACCAGAGCCTGCCTCAGACAACACTTTGAGGAAAACTCCTCAGTTCCCACACAGGACTGACCTGGGTTCATACACGATCTACACTGTGAGAAATGAGCTCATTATCTATTTTTATTTTGTTGTCCTATATAAGGAGGTTTTCCTGTGGATAATTTTCCTGTCCCTTGGGCCCCAAGGGAGTCTAGATTCATCAAGAAATGAGTCAGCTTTGTCCTCAAAGAGACATGCTCATGATGGGGCAAGTGCCAGGCCTAAAGGTCCTGGTAAGGATCTAAGGGGAGCCTTACCTTAGAGACAAGTGGAAGCTGGCTATGGTGGTGCCTGCCTATAATTCTAACACTTGAGAGGCAGGGACAGGAGAATCAAGAGTTGAGGGTCAGCCAGATCTCCAGAGGAGGAAGAGGAAGAGGAAGAGGAGGGGGAGGAGGAGGAGGAGGAGGAGGAGGATGAAGAGGAGGAGGATGAAGAGGAGGATGAAGAGGAGGAGGAGGAGAGGAGGAGAAGGAGGAGGAGGAGGAGGAGGAGGAGGAAGAGGAGGAGGAGGAGGAGGAGGAGGAGGAGGAGGAGGAGGAGGAGGAGGAGGAGGAGAGAATGATAAGGGGAAGGGGGAGAAAGAAAGAGGAAAAGAAGGCAATTGGCTCCTGTCCTTGCAATTTATTTCTACAAATATCACCAGCCAGTCTGCCTGTGAGGAAACATCTCTGTCAGTCCCTGGGGACCCTGTCACAGACAGACCCTCACCTCCAGGCAATGGCAGTAGGGTGTCCTGCGCAAGCCACTAGAGTGACATCTTGGTAGTGAGTGGCTTTATGTCATAACTAGGGATCAACCACACTTTGGAAATTCGCTTTTTGGTCCACTTTTCAGACATGCTTTAATCAAGGCTACTTCACTATAAGGTGGTCACAACCTACACAAATTGTGTCACACCAGTTCTGCCAGGTCTGGCTTGAAACTGCACAGTGAGGTGAGGTCTGGGGGCATGGCCTGATGTGGCTGATGTGGTCTGCTGCTGTGGACATGGCCTGGTGGGCGTGGTCTTGTGCTGTGGGCATGGCCTGATGTGGTACAGATGATCTCCATACAGTGACACAAGTGTCTTTCCCATAGGGTGGCTCAGTCTGGCACAGGCACCATGAAGGGGCCGGGACAGCTGCCTGATATGCCTCAGCCGCCCCACACTGGCACTGCTGTGTGTGCCTTCTCTTTCTGCTTCATGGATATCTGCATGCACCCCAGGCAGACAGGACTTGGGTGACCAGCTGGGGACTCACCGCGTTCTGAATGGACACGAAGTTATTCAATAACAGCAGATTCGTCCACCACGCCTGCCGGCAGTTATCCCAATGGAATTTGGGGACTTCCCAGACAGGTCCCCACGGAACAAAGCAGAAGAGTGCAAGCAACAAGCACACGGAATAGAGGTGAAGGGGCTGCAGCCTGGAGAGTGGGGGTGGGTAGGCAGGAGAGAGTGACTCCACAGGGCATGTGGCACTGGAAACATCCTCTGCAGCATCATCCACAGGCAGCTTCTCCCCACCACCCTGGAACACTCCTACATTTGGGGTCCCAGGACCAGTTGCTGGTACCTATATATGCACCGGGTACTGTGCTGACTAGAAACTGTATTGATCCCAACATACACTTCAGTCACTAGAAGGTGTTTAGATAATCCTAAGACTGGAAACAGTCCATCCTACCTGGTAGCTCTGATGGCTACGTCACTGATGAGAACATGATGGCTCAGAAAAGTCAGGGTGCCTCTCTCACCATCCCCCAATCATACAGAAGCACTAAGATCAGATTCATGCTCTTCCCACAGGCAGGCCTTCCTTTCCTTCCTTCCTTCCTTCCTTCCTTCCTTCCTTCCTTCCTTCCTTCCTTCCTTCCTTCCATATATTGGCATATTGGACAGGGCTACAAAGTAATCAATGAGACTCATAGAATGCAAACCAGCACAGCACAGTGCAAATGGAATGTAAGCCACATCTTGCCACCAATTGACATTATATGGCAGCCTCATTTTAAACATAGAGAAATAGGTACAATTAATGTGTGGACCAGGGTTTAAACTCAGGACTACCAGCACTAGATTGGCTTTCTTGCTCTTAGCTAATGCTCTGCCGCTTGAGCCATGCCTCCAGTCTGGTATTTTGCTGGCTGACTGGATATAAGAGTCTCACAGGCTTTCCTGCCCTTAGGATTACAGACATGAGCCCCTAGTGTCTGGCTGCTTGCATTCGGTTTTATTTTTCTCATTGCCATTCATACTCGGATTCATATTAACTTGCAGCCACACTGATTCTCCCGCAGAAGACAAGGAAATTGACAGCTCCTCAAGGAACCTGCTTCCTATCTGCTGAGCAATCCATAGCACTTATCTTAATGGGATCCAAACCAGTATAAACTGGCAAAAACCAATCCCATTTAAGGAAGAAAAGTATTTCCTCACATTTGTTTTTCATTGAGAATTCTTTCAAGAGTAAGTAAGGGGCCAGTGACTCATGCCTATAGTCTTAGCAATTTAGGAAGTTGAGATTGGAGGATTGAGTTTCAAAGCCAATCCAGGAAGGAAAGTCCATGAGACTTATCTCCACTAAAATGCTGGAAGTGGAGCTGTGGCTCAAGTGATAGAGTAAAAAAATCTCAGGACAGCACTCAGGCTCTGAGTTCAAGCCCCAAGACTGGCACCAAAACAATTTTTAAACACTGAAAAATAATAATAATAATAAATTATTCAATAGCAATAAAGAACTGAGAAATTATACACAAGTACACCTACCTTATGAGGCGGCTGACAAAGTATCTGAGTATGACCTTAAGGGTTATTCCTGTTGCTGAATTCTGAGACATCTTTAGAAATGACCTTACACTTAACCAGCCACTAGGAGAAAGGAAAGCAGTCTCAGGCATTACTTAGCATTAATACAGGTCATTGGTTAATTGATTTGGTCTGATTCAGGACAAGCTAAGTGTTACTATAGAGGCAAAATGCCTCCAAGTCTTAAAGCTACAGTCCTTTTTTTGCCTTTTGGTTCATGCAGTATGCTCTTGACCAGTTATCTTTGTGTTTCCCTTACTATGGCTAATGGAATATCCATTATGTACAAGTTCACCAATGATTATAGATGACAAGAGACAAGGTTCTAGTCTGAAACTGTCAAAGATTTAAAGCGTTTAGCATCATGGCAGTCTGACCTATCACTTGTCAGTCAGCTGACAAGTAGCCCATCCAGCCATGGTATGGCCAAGAATACAGAATGCTCCTGAGTTTCTTGAAGGATGGAGAGTCAGAAATATTTGGCCAACAATGCCAATAGCTACCATGTTGGTCTTTTAAACTAGTAACTAGCTGGATGCCAATGGCTTACCTCTATAACTCTAGTTACTCTGGAGACTGAGGTCCTGAGGATTGTGGTTCCAAGCTAATCTAGGCACAAAAATCCACCAGACTCAGCCGGGTGTGGTAATCCTAGCTACTCAGGAGGCTGAGATCTAAGGATTGAAGGTCAAAGCCATCACAGGCACTAAAGTCCATGAGACTCTTATCTTCATTTAATGACCAGAAAACTGAAAGTGGTGCTGTGGCTCCAGGGGTAGGGGAGTAGCCTTGAGTTGAAGAGGTCAGGGACAGTGCCCAGGCCCAGAGTTCAAACCCCATGGACTACCCAAAAAAAAAAAAAACCCACTAGACTTTTATCTCCAATTAACTATTGAAAAGCCAGAAGTAGAGGTGTGACTCAAATGCTCGAATATCAGCTTCAACAACAGACACTAAGAGATAATGCCCAGGCTTTGAGTTATTTAATCATCATAATAAATTAATTATAAAAAGTAAAGAAATAACATCAAACACTTCCATTTCTAATGGACCACAGGGTTCTCCAAGGCTTTCACTAATAAGACCATTTTAATTTCTCAATTACTTCTCACTAAATTGTAGTTGAATGAACGATCAAACAAATGAACAGCCCTATGAAATGAAGACAAACGACACATTACCTAAGATCACAGAACTCTTCATCAACATCTCCCAATGTCGAATCTACGATCTAGAATGTTCAGCTAGAGGAAGCAAAGTTCCGCCTCTGGCTATAACTTGATGGTCAGCAAGTACAGGCTGAGTTTCCCAACCTTCTGACGCTAACACCCGTGGATGTTGTGAATGTGTTATGGGAGAAATGTATTTGCCTTTGCTGAGCAAGGATGAGGGTGCTAAGCCCAACGAAGGAGTCCTGGAAGGTGGGAGGATGCATTTATTCTCTGCTTTCTAGATTTTCCTTTGAAAACCAACAAGTTAGATTCATCGTAGCAGGAATGGAATTTGTGGAGACGCCAAAATGGGAGTGCTAAGAGAGGAAACAGGGCAGCCAGTCCTGGTGCTGCTTCCTCAATGTCAGGAAGCAATGGATCCAGGCCATTCTGTCTCTTCCCAGTGACACTAACCCCACCCCTGCAAGCCCAGTTGCTAAGCAGAGCCTGGCCACACTCTGGGTCTGGAGATGGACCACCAGCCTTCAAGTTCAAAAAGAGAGGCCACCAAGCAAACTAGCAGGAAACAAGCTGGGAACAAGAGAACAAATTGTAAGTTGTAATCATACTGGAAAACAGAAAACCATGCAGTGGACAGACCAGAAGCCAGCTGGAAATCCAGGAAAGGGCTTCCACACAGCCTGGCAACCAGCTGGTCTATTTATCCTTGCTCTTGCCTTCCTTCCTTCCTTCCTTCCTTCCTTCCCTTTATCATCCTTCCTTCTCTTTATCATTCTCCCTCTTTATTCTTCCCTTTTTTTTGGTTTTGGTTGTTGAGACAGAGTTTCACTATGCAGTCCAGGCTGGCCTCCAGCTCTCAGTCCTCTTGCCTCTGCCTCAAGTGCTGGGATTACAGGAATATGCTCACATACCCAGCAGCTCTTCTGATGGATAAGCAAAAGCTAAGATAACAAAACCCCAGAGGTTTGGTGTGCATGTGGCTGTCAGGGACATGGTGGTTCAGACTTTAAGTCACTTCCCCTCCCAGCATCACCATTCCTCCTCTGGAAAAACTAGAATGTCGTTGTTTCATTGGTGAAAAGTAAATTTTACCTAAGAGAATATGGACACCTTTTAAAGTTATCAAAGAAAAAGTGGGAGATGAAAAGATAGTCATAGAGGCTGACAGGGAGAAGCGGAAACAGGTGAAGAGAGAGGCCGGAAATGACTGTCTCTAGATCGGCATCAGGACTGGCCTGGCCTCCCCATCACTGTCATCCCCAGCATTCCTCACCAGGGCCCACGGTGCTTCTCTGACCTCAGAGGCCATCAGAATCACCGGAGGGCTTGTGACAGCCCAGACTCCGTCCTCGGCACAGCAAAGGTCTTCTAACTGGCTTCCGGTCTCCATTCCTGTCCAGTGACTTCCCAACCCACTAATAGTAGACTCCAAACCCTTCAGTGTGTCCACGGGGCCTCTGTGGTCTCCCCTGATCATCTTCGTGTCCCCGTCCCCCTACTTCCTCCCTCCACGAATTGAAGTACCAAGAGAGGTCAGGGCACAGAACAATGTCTGCCACACCAGCAGTCAATACCTAATGGCTGGATGACTGAACACACCATCTACTGTCACTATCTGTCTATCAAGAAAAGGGTGACACAGCAGTACAGTAGCTAAGACCATGTGTGCTGGGGCCAGAATGTCTGTGTTTTGATTATGGGCCTCACGGTCTCAACTTGTCTGTCGTTCAGTGGGGAGTATACAGTGTTTCTAGACAATGGAATATTACTTAGCTGTAAGAAGGAATGGGTTATTGATACATGTTACAATGAAGATGAACCTCAAAACAACATGCCAAAAAGCCAGGCCCAAAGCGCTCCCTCGTAGGCCATGTGTATGAATCTCCGGATTCTATACGTAAGAATTTCTAGGACAGGGAAATCCACAGAGGATGGAAACAGATCGTGGCTTCTGGGATCTGGAGAGAACAAACACCAGGGCTAATGGTCTAGTGGGCATGACATTTCTTTTTGGGGTAAAGAAAATGTTTGATACTGACAAGAAAAGGTATGTCCATTGTGAAACTCCTAAGTGCCACTGGACTTTACACTCTGGTTAATTTTATGCTATGTCAATTTCACCTGAGTTGATTATTATTGTTATTATTACTATTTTTGGTCAGTCGTGGGGATTGAACTCTGGATCTGGGCATTGTCTCTGAGCTCTTCAGCTCAAGGCTACCACCCTACCCCTTGAGCCATAGCACCTTATCCAGTTTTCTGGTGGAGATAAGAGTCTCACAAACTTTAGTGCCTGGGATGGCTTTGAACCACAATCCTCAGATCTCAGCTTCCTAAGTAGCTAGGATTATAGGTGTGAGCCACAATGCCCGGCTAATTTTTTTGACAGACCCTGGAGCTTGAACTCAGGGTCTAGGCACTGTCCTTGGGATTTCTTAAGGCATAGTGCTCTACCAATTGAGCCACAGCACCACTTCTGGCTTTTTCTATATATATATATGTGGGACCAAGGAATTGAACTCATGTCTTCATGCATGCTAGGCAAATACTCTTACCCCTACGCCAAACTTCCAGCCCCACAATTCATTTCTTTAAAAAAGAAATTAGGGGCTGGGAGTTTGGCCTAGTGGTAGAGTGCTTGAAGCATGCATAAAGACCCGGGTTCGATTCCTCGGTACCATCTACAAAGAAAAAAGCCAGAAGTGGTGCTGTGGCTCAAATGGTAGAGCTCTAGCCTTGAGAAAGTGCAAGGACAGCGCTCAGGCCCTGAGTTCAAGCCCAGGACTGGCAAGAAAAATAATAAATAAATAAATAAATAAATAAGGAATTAAACTGTTCCTACTCTACAGGGATTCCATAAGGCTTAAAAGAGCTAATCTTTAAAACTCTGCCTACTGCTTACCAAACAACTGAGAAATTTTAACTCTCAGTCACTGAAATAAACTATGGTATGAACCATCACACCACTTAATTTTTCACATTTCATTTGAGTGAGGATTGGAAACTTCATCAAGAATCTGGACCCGTCTCTGAGAAATGGAACTAAACAATTACGATCAATAGCAGCCATTTTTATCAAAGGTCCATGTCTAAAGTCCTCCTAAGTCACTTCACAATCTGAATACACTAACAGCTGATGACATAATACTATGTAGAAAGAGTTCGAAACAAAGGCTCAGGCACGTGAACAATTGAGCTTTTCTCACTAAAGTGAGAATGGCAACCTGGGACATGCACACATTCTAGAGCATATACCTGATCAGGAAAAATGTGTCCACGCCTAGATAGAATGGGCCACTCCGAGAATACAGGTACAGTGGGTTTCTAGGCACTCTGGCTTTCCACTCAAGCACATTATCTGCAACACATATTCAAAAGCATGCTCTTTAATGGTGTGCTTTTCCTCACAGGGGCCATTCGGGTAATTATAACATGTCCAGGCCACATACAGTTAGCAATACAGGCAGATGACAACAACCAGGAGCATATGCAGCACGACCCAGTGATTTCACAAACCTTAGATGACCCACCGGCCAGATATGCCCCAACCCTGCATGGCAGAAAATCATATGATTGTTTTTCCTCTCAGACAAAGCCAGAGGAACCCTGTCAACTTTGAGGGCTTAAAGAGACCCTGTCATTCACCTTGAAAGGATTGAGAGTAGGCAGAAAGGTAGTAATTGTGCCCCCCTCCCAACTGTCACTCATGAGCTCCCTGTGACTCAAGTGGTAGAGTGCCAGGCTGGAGTGAAAAAGCACCCATGCCCTGAGTTCAACCCCCAGAACTGGCATGAAGGAAAAGGAAGAAGAGGAGAAGGAAGAGGAGGAACAGCAAGAGGAGGAAGTGGGGAAGGTAAGGGAAAAGGAAAAGGAGGAGGGAAGAGAGGGAAAGGAGAGAAAGGAGGAGGAGAATGGAAGGGGTAGAGTAAGGGGGAGGGGAAGGGGAATGGAAGAAAGAGGAGGGGGAGAGGAGGAGAGGAGAAGGAAGGGGCAGGAAGAGGAGGAGAGGGAAGGGAGGAGAAAGGAAGGGAGAAGGGGGTAGGAGGAGGGGGAGGAACATTGCCAACCACCTATCCTGCAGCCTGGCATCGTCCATTCATGGTTTTCAACTCCCCTCAGCTTCTAGGTGGTGCCAGCTTGTCATACCCAATGACCCCCAGGCGGTGATCTGGCTGGTGTGTCCGGAGATGATCCAGAGGAGAGAGAGGACACGGATGCCATCCAGGGTTGGGCAAGAGCTACCCTGCATCTTCGCAGTCCAGATGGCTGGCACATTCTTCTGCCAAGAAAAGCACTGCAGAACATGATCTGTGGCTTCAAGCAACCCTGGACAAAAACAAAGTTGTTATACTCCACCCTGGAGCCAGAGCTGACCTTGGGCTTTTTTGCTCAAGGTTAGCTCTCAAGTCATAGCTCCGCTAATTTTTTTTTTGTCAATTAATTGGTGCTAAGAATCTGATGGACTTTCCTGCCCCAGCTGGCTTTGAACCACAATCCTCAGATCTCAGCCTCCTGAGTAGCGAGGATTATAGACATGAGCCACCACTGCCCAGCTTTTTACCTTTATTGTTGTGCATGTGAAAGTTGAGGTTCATTGAGGCCAAAAAATCTGACCAAGATCAGCACTCATAATCAAAGTGGGTCTAAACAGGGATCTCAGGCTGGGTCCACCATGCCAATCTGGACCTGTCCACAGGGCAGCCAAGGGCATAGTGAGGTTTGCAGTGGCATGCAGTGGAAATCACTAGGCATCTAGGATGTGGACGAGGCTGTCAGAACCATTCTGGCTATCTGAGTGCACTGCATAATCAGAACAGTGGGTTTATCTTCTGCACATACTGCGAGGCCGTAGGGACTGTCCCTTACTCGGAAGCCAGGACTTCCCATGATAGGTGGTTCAAGGGCAGGCAGAACTGTTTTCTGCTTTGGGAAGGAGCTGGTACCAGGGACCACTCATCCTTCTCAGCTCTTCCAGTGAGTATCTCTATCTTCACACAAAGGTGTTTGGCTGTTTTGCTTACTGTTATGACTATTATTGAGATTTTTATTTCAAACCCAAATGTGATCTAAAAAAAAAAAATCATTGCCATGTCTTCAACATTGGACACCTTCCCTGAAGTCATTTTGTCACATTCACATTCACTGTAATATGGTGCATTCTTTTTTCATCTTTTTCTTTCTCTTTGGAGTAAGAAAATATAATTGGAAAGACATAAAAGGAATCTACCAAAAATCATCCCATAAATTCTAAAAGTATTTGTAGGACTAGGCAATTCTTGTGTGAGATAGATAGATAGATAGACAGACAGACAGACTGATGATAGACGATGATGATGAGGATGGACAGATGATAGAGTAATAATAAGTAATCATAGATAGATGATAGACTGATAATGATGATGATGAAGAGAGACTGATACTAGATGATCATAGGTAGGTAGATAGATGATCATAAATAATAAATAGGTGATAGAACATGGAAGATAGAGGATAAACAGAGACAGAATCTGCATCTCTCTGTGTGTTATAAGTATCTAAATCTATCAATCGTCTCTCTTGCCTTTCTCCCCTTCTACACAGGCAAGTGGAAATCAAGATAATAATCTTGAAGTTCCAATAAAACATGCTTTGTGACTCATTGAAATTCATCCTCTCACTACAGATATAACTGTGCTCGACAACCTAGTTCTGAGTTATCAGATATTAATTACTTGTGTTGCAGACTCACTCCCTGGCTTCAGGTTATCTATAATTATTTACATTAGTGACACAGAATTGTCAGTGAATCCTGTGTGTATCTGTAGCTTGGCAAATGGATGCTGGGATCCTAGAAATGTTCCTGACCTAGTCTTCAAGTAGCATGACACAGTGGCTCATTGTGACACAGAAATAAAGCAGCATTTTCAGTGTCCTTGCCTTGCTTTAACACGTGGGTGCTCCACAAAGTGTGAATTGTAAGAGCAGGGCTAACATTTGGAAGCTCCTGGGTCTCCACTACTCTCCAGCTCTGAAGGGATTCCTTTCTCACTACACGCTCATTTAAGTCACCTCTCCTGGGTGGTCTGAGTTCCATTAAAATGCCTACTTTTTCCTCTGCTCCAGGATCCTGAGTGGAGAAGATGGGCCCAGCCATTCATCCATTGGCTCCTTTGCCTGTTGAGCTCCGCCTCTCTCAAAGGCAAACTCCCATAACCGGCAGAAGGGACCTCATGTACTGGCGAGGTCCTGAGAACTGAGCCCCGCTTCCTGGCAGCCACATACACAGTTCCAGCCAGAGGGAGGAAAAGGCCCAGCAAGGTGATGATCCTGTGGGGAGAAGACACTGCCCGCCTTTCCTCACACAACGCCAAAACTGAATGCACAGAGAAACCAGCCCCAGGAAAAACTGAACCGTGAAAGTATTGACATAATTAAACACTTCCCAAGTTAGTGGGGAATGACATTCTAAGAACCGAAATCATTTAAAAAATTATACCGGAAAAGAATAATGAATTTCACTGAACTTATTAGCAACATAAAAATTACCATAAACAAACCAAAAGAAACCAAAAACACTGTGCAAGATATTTGTAGTAGTGTGACTATACATGACATCCTTTGTAATGATAATAACCTTGAAAAATCAGTAAGAGTCCAACTAACACACATAGAAAAGGAAGATACAGAAAGAGTAATTAGCATGAGAAAAAAACATAAAAGAGGCAGATAAATACAGGGGGAAAACCACCTCCTCACCAATTCTGTGTGTGTGTGTGTGTGTGTGTGTGTGTGTGTGTGTGTGTACACACACATGTACTCCAGCACTGGGCTTACACTCAGAGCCTGGGCTCTGTCCCTTCAGTTTTTAACTCTTTTGAGCCCACTGATCCGACTTGAACCACGATCCTCAGATCTCAGCATCCTGAGCAGGTAGGATTATAAACATGAGCTACTGGCAACTGGCCATAACCAGATTTTTTTTTTCAGGTGGAATTTAAACCAACCTATTTACCCAGCACACTAATGTCAGTGTCTACAAATGTGAGTCTCTAGGTGCTGGGAAAATGCTGGATGAAGCGGATGTGAGTGTTCCCACTGGAGTAGTATAAATGAATTATTCAAGACATCAACATCAGGTGACTCAGTCACTGTGCCTAGCACGTCTATCTAATTTGTCCTTAAGAAACAGTCCAAATGCATCGGAGAGGTAGGGAGTACAGTCGCTGCAGTGTGTGTTGGAGAGGCCATGCTTCCAGTTCAAGCACGTAACCATCACTGAGGACATTCTACATCTCCCAGCAGTCCTGACACCCCATCGTGTTTGGGTGTGATATGCCTTCGTTTATTCTCCCTAGCAACTTCTTGTTTAAAGTAAGTGATGATCATTGAGTGCTACTGGCTGATGCCTGTAGTACTAGCTGCTCAGAAGACTGAGATCTGAGGGTCATAGTTCAAACTCAGCTTGTGTAGAAAAGTACCTGACTTATCTCCAATTAACCACCATAAAGCCAGAAGTGGAGCTGTGACTCAAGTGATACAGCATGAGCCTTGCACATAAAAAGCATTCAGGCCTTGGAATTCAAGCCTCAGTATCTGCATACACACCAAAAGAAAGAAAGAAATAAGCCAGTAATTGATAATGTCCTGTGATTCAGTCCTCTCGGGTTGCTGTAACGCACTGCCATACATTGAGTGGCTTGTCAACTCCATTTCTGACATTTGTGTATTTTGGGGAAGCACAAGATCAAGGCACCAGCTGATTAGGGTCTTGTGAAGGGTCTTTCTGGTACACAGAACTGTCTAGCTGATTTCATGTTGAAAGAAGGGGCAGGGAACTCCCCAAGTTGACAGATAGTACTGATGAACAGACAGCAGGCATCCGGATACCTCAGATATCCATACTCACAGACACATGGTAGCAAACACATCCAGCGGGAACATTCTGGAAGCACATGTGGCCATGCTCTCAACAGATGAGGAGGAGGCATTCATTATAAAGAGGGACAGGGAAGGAGCCAAGAAGGAAGTGTTTCTGAACTTTAAAATATCTATCAAAAGAAAACAAAAGAGATGGATTAGCATTTTAGTGGGTGATAATGCCTTACATTTTTTTCAGATGCTTTCCTACCTCTTACTTGAAAATCAAACCAGGCCATGAGAAAGGAAAGCTGACGTTTCACACAGACAGTCCGACATCGCAGTAAGTAAAACAAACCTCAGGCTGACAATGTATTTCAAAATATTGCATTTATGGTAAACGTTTAGACCCTCAACGTCACCTGCTCAGTATACTCACATATGCTTTTCAGTGAGTTAGACGTTACAAGGAATCAAGAGACGATTTAAAGCGTGCAGGTGTTAAGTCAGGCGTCCATGGCTCGTGCCTGTAATCCTTGCTACTCAGGAGTGTGAGATCTAAGAACTGAGGTTCAAACAGAAAGCTTTTAGGACCCTTACCATTAATTACTCAACAAAAAGCCAGAAGTGGTAGATCACCAGCCATGAGCAGACAAAGCAAAGGGACAGTGCCGAGGTCCTCAGTTCAAGTCCTAATAGTAGCATAAAACAAAAGGGGAGGCAGGTATATGCTTCCTCTGAACATGAGGATGCTGAATGTATCTGCTTTGTAGATAAGGAGGGGAAGGAGAGCACAAAGGGCCTGCAGAGAGATGGGAGTCCAGATGGGACCTAGGCTTTACAATCCTGCAAGTCCGCAAGTTACATTGCATACAGAGGCCAGACCCTGGATATGGCTCAATCCGCATCAAAGAGTGGGGACAGGGCATGTCATACAGCAACAACGCTAACAGCGAAGAGCAAAAAATCTACCATTTAAGTGCCTACTAGATATAAAGCAGGGGTCCTGCATTACTTCTAATCTTTTTTCCAAGTCTACAATAACTATTATTGCAGACAAGAAAATGCAGTACCAAATAAATTCATGAAGTTACAGATTCTGTAGTTCTGAGTCCTGGGTCCGCCCCTTCCTGATGTGATCTTGAGAAAGTTACTTAATGGCTCCATAACCGCAATTAGTATCTTCCCTTCCCCCCCTCCCAAAAAAAAACCCTCAGCAAAATAGAGATGATAGTCATATCTACTTCATATAAGGGTTGTTAGAACTAAATAATACAATAATTGAAAATATGTAAAACAAGACCTGGCAAACAGTAAGAACTTCATAAGTGCTGGTCGTTTCTCATACTGCAGATTTAGATTCAAGAGGTTGGTTTGCTGTTTGACCCTAGGCAAGTCACTTAAACTCTCTGGTTCCTCTAGCCTCATCTGTGTGATCAGGAACGGTCAGCTGGACACAAGTGTATTCAAATGTCCCTTCCACCCCCAACACCCATGAATGTGGAGCCTGAGGGCTTCTGAAACTGCCCAATGGGCTGCTCAAAAGTTGCATAGTGTGTGGTTAATTCTGATTATTCATTGTAATGTGTTAAGAATAGAAACAAAAAGTCATTTGTAGGTCCCAGCACTGAGGCCTGGAGCACAGTGGACTGTGACAGCAAATTGGTACTCACGCAATTCCACATGCTCAGAATGCAGGGTCCCCTCAGCAACTTCCAGCTAGGATCTGCATTCCCCACATACACTCTACCGCAGGGGAAAGCCCAGCCAGCTGGCACACAGCCCTTCCCCTTGTAAGTTTAAGTCCTGCTCTGAAAGGAATCAAACGTGGAATAGCTCTGGGGTCTTATTGGGATTTTAGTGTTTTGTTTCCTCCTGGGACTCTAGGTCATGTGGTTCTTGTCCAAAAGTTTGCCGACCCATGTTAACTAAGAAGGTGGGCCTGCAGTATATCCTCCCATGTAGTTTGGGATGCCAGATGTACGCCACTGAGCTCAGCAATGGGTTGAGAAAAGCAAATCCTAAACTTTTCTGCCTGGTCCAACCTCCAACTCCAATTCTCCCAATCTCAGCCTCCCAAATAAATATCCAGGATTGCAGACAGGAGACCACATCTATCTTGTTGTCCCCCTTTATTTATGTAGTAGACATTGGAGGCCAGGGGAAACCCCAAACCAAGATGTAAAAGCTTTAGAATTTATTTGCACTGTTGCAAAAAGTATGTTTAATTTTATTTAACTTCCTACCTATTTGCAACAAAAGGGAGCAGGTAACAAGATGAAGAAGGAAATGAAAATCAATATGCCTAGGACCTTAGATTAGACCCTCCTCGCCTTCCATTGTTTGGAAAGTGTACCTTTTCATACACGTGGCTCCTCATTGCCCAAGAAGAACAGGCTGATCTCAGCTTGGAAATGTGCCCAGCGCACTTTCTGTGTCTGAACTGGAAGCTGCCTCCCTGGCACTGGGGCTGGTGGTAAAGCAAGCCACAACACATAGACGGGGCCACACTCCATTCCCATGCCCATAACAGAAGCCAAAGGATGTGGGAGAAACCAGAAAGCCATGCCCTCCCTCTGATGTCAGCGTGACACCCCTTCAGATATGTCCCAGGCTCATGGCTACACACTAATGTTTCTAGCTCCACCCAGGTCTGTAACCGGAGCCATTGTGTAGTTTAGAAGAGATCTGAAAACCTCCAGATTGTTTCTGCCCCCCACCATGAGCAAGAACAGTATTAGCAACTTTATGAGAAGTGGAGGGGGGGCGTTGCATGTGTGTGTATGTGGGTGGGCCTGTGTGTGCTTGTATGCATGTCTGTGAGTGGATATGAATATACGTGCAATTTGTGAATGTATGAATGTGTGTAAGTATGTGTTCATGGGTGTATTTGTGTGTGCTTGTGCACATGTATATAAGTCCTGGGGCTTGAACTCAGGGACTGGGCACTGTCCCTTAGCCTTTCAGCTCAACGTTACTGCCTTGCCCCTTGAGCCACAGCACCACTGTTTTTCTAGTGGTTAATTATAGAGATAAGAGTCTCACAGACTGCAGTGCCCAGACTGGTTTTGAACCATGATCCTCAGATCTCAGCCTCCAGAGTAGCTAGGATTACAGGTGTAAGTCACTGTGCCTAGCTTCTCTGAGCTTCTATTGCTTAAGGCTAACACTCTACCACTTGAGCCACAGCACCACTTCTGCCTTTTTCTGCTTATGTGGTACTGAAGAATTGAACCCAGGGCTTCATGCATGCTAGACAAGCATCCCCAGCCACATCCTCAGCCCCCTGTGTGTTTGTTATGATAGTATACAAATGTATACATATGTCTGTGCCTATGAGTATTTGTGCATATATGAATGTGTGTGTGAGAGAGGCTATTATGTACACATGTGAGAAAGCATTGCCTGAGCTTTGGCCTCCAAATATTCGGCTCTGTTCCTACACAGGCAAGGCCTGGGGCAATTGTCTAGGGGAGGCCTCTGCAGGATCTCCCTGTCCAGTTTCTGCCCTTCCCACTCCCTCCCCACATCCACTCCTACAGCATCAGGTGCCTCCCTCGTGGGCCTGTGCACAATCTCAGATCTACCTTACCAAGTCCTCAGAAATGGACTCAGACCCATGCAGGGCAGGGATCCAGGAGTCCTGGGTATTCACGGTGTGGACCAGAAGAGGAGGGGCCGTGTCCCACTGGTGCTACAGACCTGGGCCCAGGAGGATGGTCAGAGGAGGGTGTAAAGAATGAGACCCTAATCTTCTTGCTTCACTCTAAGGGCAATGCTGAGGGGGGGGGGGGTCACCCGTCCTTCCTCCTGATCAATCACTATTCTTTTTTTTTTTTTTTTTGCCAGTCCTGGGCTTGAGCTCAGGGCCTGAGCACTGTCCTTGGACTTTCTCAAGGCTAGAGCTCTACCCCTTGAGCCTCAGCACCACTTCTGGCTTTTTTCTATGTATGTGGTACCAAGGAATCAAACCCGGGTCTTCATGCATGCTAGGCAAGCACTTTAACCACTAGGCCAAACTCCCGGCCCCTCAATCACTATTCTTAATGTACTAGGTTATTTCTCTTCTCTTCTTTTGCCCTCATGGTTAATCTCATATTGTTACTGTATCTTGTATATACATTTATTTGTTTATTTGAAATAGGAAAGGGAAGCGGGGAAAACAAGATGATTGGGAAGGGGTGGGGGGGAGGGAAGCAGGGACTAAAACATGAGAAGGAGTATCAATGTGCGAGAAATAATGTACCTACTACCTGACAAACGTAACTGTAACCCCTCTATTCATTTCCCCGACAATTAAAGGGAAAAAAGGTCCCCCCCCCAAAAAGAGTCAATAGGTGGGCACCCATTACCACACATGCTTATGATCCCAACACTTGAAAGGCTAGAGCAGGAGGACTGTGGACTCAAGGCCACCCTGAGCTACAGAAGGAGAACCTATCCCCAAAATGAAGTAACATTTCCTCAGGAAAGAAGGGAATGAATCGTGTAGACCTAGGCTCCAACTTTCCAAAAGCAACTCAGCAGGGAGACTCCCTCCTCCACAGACACCACCATCGTCCACTGAGGAAGCCCTGGGGCTGACAACGGGCCCTAAGCCCTCCAGGACAGCCTCTCTGTGGGCCGGCCTCACCCCAGACTCTAAATTCCAACTCAGTCAATAAAACCCACAGGCCGTCCATGCACACCGAGCCTCGAGTACAGTCCCACGCCCCAGGGCTACGAAGGGGAATAGAAACCCTTCGCTGGAAACTACCGCCTTCTTCTTCCACCTTTTTCTTCACATAAGGCTTCCCACGGCCTCTCTGGACAGTCCCCCTTGTCCCCCTCCCACCCCTGCAGTTCTCTTTCCCCACATTCCCCACAGGTCTGGGATTCTGTGCTCTCTACAAGTGCTCAACGTGAGGTTGACCATTCTTCTCCTGATCGTGTGTGGTGGGCTCGATAGGAGATGTCCCTCTCAGGCTTATGTGTTGAATGCTTGGTCCCCAGCTGGTGGTGCTACCTTGGGAGGTTCTGTAAACTGTATGAGATGTGGCCTAGCTGGAGGAAGTAGGGTCATGATTTGGGAAGTTATTCCTTCTCCTGGATCCTGTTTCACTCTGTGCTTCCTGTCCACCATGAGGTGAACAGCCTCCTCTTCCACGTTCCCGCTGCCATGAGGTTCTGCCCAACCAGCCCAACCATGGACTGACCTGCCTGAAACCACAGGCCAGAATCCTTCCTCCCTTAAGAGGTTCGTCATAGAGGCACAGTACCATCTAATGCGACCGAGCTCCTCCCAATGCCCAACATACTTTCTTGCCTGTATTGTAGCTTTCCTGGGATCGGCAATGTTCCATGGTTTTGGCTCCCTGACACACAGTGGGATGTCTCAGACAAAAGCCAGATATAAAACTGCTCAATAAATGCTTCCTGAATTAAACAGAACAGAAAATTACATTCTGTGAAATGTTCTGGGATTCCTTTTGAATCTGGAACAGTCCAAAAGGCCCTCCTGTGGGTAATTCAACAGGCGGCTGTTAAAATAACTCCAGTTTGTCAATGGGCACAGGGGAATCTGTAAAGAAAAAGCCCAGGGGAAAACCGTCTTGTGCAGGGCCAGCTCTGCTCTTCACTATGAAGCTAGGAAATTATAGTTATTAGAGAAGCAATGAAGTCAGCCTTTACAGGGTGCAGGAAAAAGGGCAGGTTAAAGCTGACTTTAAATAACTACTAAACATTGTTTCTAAGTGGCTCATAACTCAGTGCTTTTGGTCAGAGGACAGTGTAATCACCATAAAGCACTATAAAATTTCTCACAGGACAGAGTGAGCTGAATGGAAATCTGTATCCCTTCAATTTTGGCTATGGGCCAAATTTGTCACTTAGGGCTGATAGCAGCTACTTCTTTTTTAACTCTTGTGAGATATGGTGAGCTGCAGAGTAACTAGCCTCACAGTTGAACTTCAGCCAGGTACTTCCAAGTGTTTCAAGTTCAGGGCCCAGGATTAAGTAGCTATGTGTACCATCTTGCCAACTCTCTCCTGTGTCTAGGAAAATTCAAACAATTGATCCAGATCAGGAAGGTTGCTATTATGTAGTAAATGTAGTGGGTTGAATTATGTCCCTTCTCACAAAGGTTCAACTCCTAATTCCTGGTACATGTAAATGTTGACTTATTTAGAAATAGAGTCAATGTAAATATAATCAAGTTAATATAACATCATATGACCCTAAGTCCTATGTGAATGGTCTGGGTTTTGTTGTTGTTGTGTTTTTGCTTTTGTTTTGTACCTGTCCTGGGGCTTGAACTTAGGGTCTGGGTGCTGTTCCTGAGCCTTTCAGCTCAAGGCTAGTGCAGTATCACTTGAGCCATCACTCCACTTTTTGTTGGTTAGAGACAAGAGTCTCCCAGACTTTCCTGCTCATTCTGCAATCGTTGATCTCAGCTACAATTACCAAAATGTATGAATCTGAATTTTTAAGGAAATAGTCTAATCAGGTTACATAATCATCATATCCAAGTTTGAGCTAGATTCTCCACAATAGAGTATTCCTTTTAAAAAAAAAATCTTAGTAGGCAGTGTAAGTCTGCCAGGCAAAAGCATTGTGTGGAGCTTTGCTGTAGCTTCTGGCCACATGCATTCCATTCTACCTACCCAGGGCCTCTCCCCCTGCAGTACCACGAGCGTCTGCTTTGCCTGTCTTACTCTAGATGAACAGCATCAGTGCCCAGAGCAGATGTCTGGCCTTGCTGAGCTGGTTGTCCCCACATTTATAGATGAGTCATTGCCAATCCTATCAAAAAGAGTTAAGAGCAGGCTGACAAATTCCTTCCAGATGAAATCATTCCCTCCCCACTCCTAAGACAAGCACTCTAATTCCACCTCTGCCTCTGTGCAGCACTAAATCCCATCAATACCTGCCCTGGTCAGCTCTGCTCACCCTAACTGGCACCTCCCCAAACCTTCTGCTCCCTCTAGAGGATCTTCTGGATTCTCTCTAAATATGACCTCAAAGTATCAGTTTATCAACAATTGCTCAGATGTTCTACTTCATTCTATGTCAATTGTGACTAGTAAAACTTAGTATTAACCAGAAAATAAAAAGAATAATTGGTATTCTCTTACATACGATTATGTGTTAGACTTAGAGTCATCTACTGACCTGAAATGCTGATTCTAGAACCACTGTATACTTGTTTCTAGGATATTTGTGCCTTATCCAACAAAAGCTAACATTTGAAATTGTATCCATGACAATTCTTTTTTCCTGTGTTGGGAATGGACTCAAGACCTCACACATAAAAGGCTCTAGCCAGGCATGGTGGCTCACACCTGTAATCCTAGCTACTCCAGAGGCTGAAATCTGAGAATTGAGGTTCAGAGCCAACCCTGGCACAAAAACCTTGACACTCTTATCCCTAATTAACCACTAGAAAACTGGAAGTGGGTCTGTGGCTATTGTTGGGCCTGTGGCATGCTCCAGGGATAGGGCGGTAGCCTTGAGCTGAATTGCTCAGAAATAGTACCCAGGTCCAGAGTTCAAGCACCATGACCTACAAAAAAAAAAAAAAAAAAAAGACTTGCTTTGCCACAAAGCTACACCTCCAAGTTCTTGGTGGTTTGGTTTTGGTTTTTGTGTTTATTTGCCTGTTTGTTTTGGAAGATCATTTACTTTTTAAAAGCCATACCACATTGATCATAATAACCAGTGTCGTATGCATGATAATGGCTTTTCTCTTCGATTTTTCTATACACTGAAATATTTCAGTAGGGCCAAGAATATTAGAGAATAAAGATCCTGTATGAAAACAGACATTAGTTACTTCAGTGTTCTCATTCGAAGAGTTCAATTAAGTCCCTGAAGAATCAGTGACATTCTGTTATGTAAGTAGAAGTTTTAAAATAATCAGAAGGACAAAGCATGCGCTGTTTTTTCTTGGTGTTTATTATCTTCTACTTTTGGTTTTGTTCTACTAGTGTAGTGCCTAAGCCCTGAGTTCAAGCCCCACAACTGACAAAAACAAATACTAGGCTAAAAACATTCTACCTTCAAATCACTAGGATTATTGTAGTTGGGAAACAATGTAATTATATCAAAACTAGCTTCAGCCAGGCTCCAAAAGTTCCTCCATATAATCCTATCTATTTAGGAAGTTGAGATCTGAGGATCCGGGTTCAAAGCCAGCCTCGATAGGCAAATTCAAGAGATTCTTAGGTCTAATTAACTAACAAAAAGGCATTACTGGAGGCCTGGTTCAAGTGATAGAACATCAGCCTTGAACTGAAAAGCTGATGAGAACTTGAGGCCCTATTTCAAGACTCAGTACCATCACACTCACACACACAAGCTGCAATATCAACACTTTAATCATGGTCAATTCTTAATCCTGTGTTATTGGATTCGTTCTTATTAAGGAGACCATAATAAATACAAAAGACACTATTGGTGAAGAGAATTTTAGGCATTAAAGCTCTTGCTGAACTAAGATCTTGCATACCAAGATAAGAAGAGATTATAGAGCACCTGGATGGCAGAGCCCGCCCCCCACTGAGCAGGGGAAGAGACCTGAGTGAGCGCAATGAAGTAATTTTCTTCAGGATCATACAATTGACACCAGGCTCAAATGCTGGGTTCTTAGTGCTAATCCACTTCAACTCGCTGGCCTCACACAATCCAAGTTCCAAATGGCCTTCTGTTGCAGCCAGGTGCCAAACACATGGGCCAGAACAGAGAACACACAATATAGAAACCAGATACCACCCACCTCCTGTCTCTAGGCCTGCTCGGGGAAGCTGTGGGCGAGGGAATTATCTTTAAACTTTATTACATCGTTTCACTTCCAATCTCTTCAATATTGTCTTTGCTACCTTTCTTGCCTACTCCATTACTATCCCAGCTCCTCGGTTTCTGAGCCCACCCCACCAAAAACAAAACAAATAAACAACAACAACAAAACCCTTCATGATTCTCAGGATAAAAGGTTGCCCTTCCCAGCTCTAAGCAGTTGGGAGTTTTCAGTCTTTAGTCAGAGACCAGACATAGCCTTTGCTGTGTATTCTTCTGCACCTACCAAGCTGAGACATTGTCGACACATCCTCTTCTGCACAGGAATCTGGAACACACACACCCACAGTATATCCAGCTCCATCCTAGAAACACAATGCACAGTGCTCTTTAGTTTTAGTGACTAGCATGGAGGCATGGTCCATTCAAAGCAAGATCTCCTCTACCTGACCCACAGGAAGTAGATGGGGGTAGGAGGAAAAAGGGTGGGGGGAAAATGATCGCTCACTTCTGAAGATATGGATTCCATGTCAACATGGAGCCAAGTTGTCATCTTAACGTAGCAGGGACGCTGTGTATCGAGTGCAGATTTTATTTATAAACTGAGCTCATAATTAGAATGCATGTCCCAATGAAGATAAAATCAAACTACAAATAACATTTCTGGCATAGTTCTTCTAAAATATGTTACAGGATTGTGTAGGCCTGACCTTTTGTTCTGATATTAAAACCAAAATGTGGTTTGAAAATAACTTTCTAGACAGTGATTAAACCCTCAAGCAAGACAAATGAGGTGAGGTGGTTATCACCATCTCTGTGGTTGCCCACTGTAAGTGTTTTATGGAATTAATATTGGAGAGCTTGCATTTCTTATTGCTGTTTCAGACAATTGTTTTTTGGTGACTAGTGATGCAATTTTCTTATGGTCATATGGGATACACAGAAAAATTTCTCTTGTATTTAGTAAGAGATTGTGCTCATATTAGATTGTGTGTGTGTGTGTGTGTGTGTGTGTGTGTGTGTGAGAGAGAGAGAGAGAGAGAGAGAGAGAGAGTATGTGTGTATTTTCTGGGCAGCAACAAAAGGGTTGACATAAAATAGCCCTACAGGCTGGGCACCCCTGGCTCATGCCTGTAATCCCAGCTACTCAGGAGGCTGAGATTTGAGGATTGAGGATTGAGGATTAAGGTTCAAAGCCAGCCCAGGCACTAAATAATATGAGACTCATCTCCAGTTAACAAATAGAAAGTGGGAAGTGGGACTGAGGTTCAAGGGGTAGGGCAGTAGCTTTGAGCTGAAGAGCTCAGGGACAGTGCCCAGGCCCAGAGTTCAATCCCCATGACTGCCCCCCTTGCCAAAAAAAAAAAAAAAACCCGAAGTGCAGGGATAGCACCCAGACCTGAGTTCAAGTCCCACAACTGAAAAAAAAAAACCCAACACCTTTTCAATGTTGACCAACCAATTCAGTAACATGTCCATAAAGATACAGTTCACCTGCTAGAAGGGCCCTCTGCTTCGTGTTTAGAGTTCTGTTTTTGTAAAAAGGGTTATAGATAATGGGGAGTCCAGTATTCCAAAAACTGGTGGAGAGTCAAGAACTGAGTTCCAAGCTCCTGGGTTTGACTTCCACTGCTCCAAGCAAAGATGTGGGTCTTTGATGGTGTGAATGTTGACTGGGAACGGTGTGGGAAGAATGGTAGAAGCCCTCAAAACCCTGACTACAGGAGAGACCCTACTTGAGCCATCGGGGATCGAGGCTGAGAAGGGCACACAGAGCCCGTGAGCATAAAAGATGTGCGTGGATCTCACTCAGGAAGGCTCTGGCCAGGGCTCAACCTTGGATTCTGCGTGAAGGTCATTCACAGGTTTTGTCACATACAAGATGGTAGGAAAACTATCTCAAGGTCTCTGTGATTTATGGACAAGTGTCACATTTTATTATGGCCCACTCAAAAGAGGCTAAGCACGTTTATACTACTTAAAGTGTAATGTTAACTTTTGGTCACAAAACATAGTCGTTTTTTATGTTTCTTAATTAAGACAAGCAATTGGTGGAGTTGTGCTCCGTATCATATTTACTTATCTTTCCAAAGCAGCATTCAGGTCCCTCACAATAAACATCCCCACGCTCACCTGTAGTATGTGGAGCTTACAGTACCGCCCTCGGAACCTCCCAGAGGGGCTGTGGGTGGAGAGGCACTCGCTGTAGGATCCCAGCCTGTCCACGTTGCCATTAAGGACATTGCTCCCGAGCTTCCCCACCGAGTCATACACTGAATTCCAAAGCCAAGAAGATAGCGAAGTCAGTTGTCTGCTTTGTGTCTCTTGGAAACAAATTTACTGAAATCTGACTCTGCTTTCCAAACCTGTCTACCTTAGATGGGAGAGAGAGAGAGAGGCCTCAGACCTGTGCTTTGCACGAATAGCCTTGCTTATCACCTGGAAAGAACCATACTATATGTTCCTATACCATTTCACAGTCTGTCCACGGTTGCTGAAAAAGATGATTCTATTTGATTTCTTAAAAAAAAATACATACTTTCAGCTGGTCACCCTTCTTGTAATCCTAGTTACTCAGGAGGCTGAGATCTAAGTATCAAGGTTAAAAGCCACGCCTATAGAAAAGTCCGTGAGACTCTCATTTCCAACTAACCAGCAAAAAGCTGGCAGTGGAGGCGTGGCTTAAGTGGTAGAGTACCAACCATGAGCAAATAAAGGCAAGACAGAGCACCAAGCCCTAACTTCTACCCCTAGTACTTGTGTGCATGCATGTGCACACACACAACACAGACAATTCACTTCTACAAGCACATGGAGAAGCACCAGAAGGAGGATCACAGCTATGCTGGCCCAGACATAAAATTAGACCTTACCTCAAAAACCACCAAGGAAAAGGGGCTAGGCCAGGCAGTAGTGCCTGTAATCCTAGCTCCTCAAGAGAGTAGCTGAGATCTGAGAATCAAGGTTCAAAGCCAACCCAGACACAAAGTCCATGAAACTCTTATCTCCAATTAACCACCAGAAAACTGAAGTGGCACTGTGGCTCAACTTTGTAGAATACTAGCCTTGAGCTGAAGAGCTCAGGGACAGTGCCCAGGCCCAGAGTTCAAGCCCCATGACCGACAAAAAAAAAAAGGTGAGGGGCTGAAAGTATGGTAGAGGACTTGCCTTGCAAACATGAAGGCTGTAGTTCAATCCCCAGAATTACCAAAAATATACATGTTTTTCCTTAATCTCTTCATTTCCCTTCCCCAAAATGTCCCCATATGTTTGATATGTATGTATGTGTATATATATATATACAATTTGTAGATTATTTTTGACGGTCATAGGGCTTGAACTCTAGGCCTAGGCGCTGTCCCTGAGCTCTTCAGACCAAGGCTACTGCTCTATTACTTCAGCCACAGCACCACTTCTGGTTTTCTAGTGGTTAATTGGAGATAAGAGTCTCTCTGGACTTTTGTGCCCAGACTGGCTTTGGACCGAAATCCTCAGATCTCAGCTTCCTGAATAACTAGGATTACAGGTGTGAGCCACCAGCACCTGGCTTAATTTGTAGGTTTTTTTTTTTTATTTTGTGTATGTATATTGTCATTTATAGGAATGATTTTTTTATGTTTCTAATCTCCTATTGCATATCTTAATTGGAATCTAGCTTATATAATCCATATATTTATTATAACAACATGACCACAGATCCAGATTGTACCAGTGTCCAATTCTCTCTTAAAATGTTATAATTAGGTTAGATATAATTGGTTAAATTTAATATTTGTCTTTTTATCATCCAGTCATCACACAATCTATTGTATTAACTATATTTTCTTACTTTTGATGCTGTATTGAGGTGCTGGGGATTTAACTTGGGCCTCTTGTATACTAGACCAGTCTTCTAAAACTGAGCTTTCTACCCCCACTCCATCTTTTTTGAGATCCTTGATATCATCTGATATCTTTTTATCACTCTTTCCTTCTGAAGAAAATACTGCCATTGTTTGCTGAAATACTTTGTCACACTTCTTCTACTCCTCTTGTTTCTGTTTTCCAATCAAGGCACTTTTGGTTGTTAGATCTTCGTTTTGTTTATCTTGGTTTTAGGTTTGATTTACTTTCCATCCCTTTTACTTTTCTTTCTTGCTAAATGTTCAAAGAGCTATTAAACTCATCTTCTAGCTCATCTTTTTTTGTGGGGGGAGGGGCCTATATCAGATTAAACAATAGAGCTTAAACAATAGAGCACCAGATTAGTGAGGTAGCCCAATGAGCACAAGGCCCTGAATTCAAATTCTAGTACCACCAAAGGAAGGAAGGAGAGAAGGAGGGAGGGAGGGAGGGAGGGAGGGAGGGAGGGAAGGGAGGAAAAAAGAAAAGAAGGGAAGATGGAAGGAAGGAGCAGGAGAAAGAGGGACAGAAAGAAAGAATTAAATATTTCTAGTAAATGGAGATTTTTTTTTTTGCCAGTCCTAGGCTTGAGTTCAGGGTCTGAGCACTGTCCTTGGACTTTCTCAAGGCTAGAGCCCTACCAGTTGAGCCTCAGCACTACTTCCGGCTTTTCTATATATGTGGTACCAAGGAATCGAACCCGGGTCTTCATGCATGCTAGGCAGACACTTTAACCACAAGGCCAAACTCCCAGCCCAATAAATGGAGATTTTTTTAAAGAAGTTCTTGAACCTTCTAGAAAAATACACAGTGTGCTGACAAAAGATTTTATTCTAGAAGGAGATTTGTATTTGAATAATAGGAGTCTTGCATTTTGTCTATCTTGTTTAGGTTCCTTTGAAGGGTAGATTCATATATCATGTAAACATAATAAAACATAAACAAAAATTTAATTCACTATGTTTTCCACATTCCTCTATTGTCTCAAGTAGGGGCTGGCAATCTATGACCCTGCTGTTCTGCCAGGAGGGTCTTGTTGGAAGGCAGCTTTGTTTCCATACTGTCACAATTGCTTTCCAGCAAAATGGCTAAGTGGAGTAGTTCCACCAGAGGCCGCCTGGCCCACAGTGTTGTCGCAGTTATGATCTGACCCCTTAGGCTTTTTAGACATCTTATTTATAGATGTTACTTTCAGCCCTAGTGGCATTAAAATCAGCTGGCACGTTTTTTTTAAAAAAATTAACAAACACTGATGCTCATGCTTTTTCAGGCAGGAGCTAGCCCTGAGCAATGGAAAAGTGCAAAGACAACTCGAAATGGATGATGGAATCACAAAGGCTCAGAGAACACACAGTCGTTAAACTACCCGATTCACAAGTGCTTGTAGCCCTGGACGCTGGGACCTAGGGCTAAGAATTTCTTGCAGGCAATCTCAGTAAGTACTCATGTCTCAAAGGCTATTGCTGTTCTCTAGGAGAACAATCCACTTCCCCACACTCTTAAAAGCGTATTTGTAACAGGTACTTAAGCTGCTTTTTGCTGCTACAAATGGACTAAAAACAAGAGAAAAGCCTGGCAACTCTTCTTCCACTTTTTTTTCTCATCACTTTGCAATCATCACGGTCTCCAAGAAAGACAACATCTCTCTGATCAAGGACTTTCAAACCACCCCTGGGGAATAGCAGAGCCTTGCAGGGCAGAGAGCCTCCAAATGAAGATAATTACCTGTAATCATCAGACTGCACCCTGGAGCCAGGGGAGACATCTCATGGGAATCAGATCAGTCCCTTCAAGTGACAACACGCAACAACTCCAAGAACCTTTGAGAAGCATAGCTGAGCTAATGACCAGCCAAACTTCAAGTGTACCTGGAGCTCTTAATCTGTGCATCCTTCTGTTCACTGACTCTAATTTTCCCTCTACTTAAACCTAGTGCTCGGGGCCGGGAGTTTGGCCTAGTGGTAGAGTGCTTGCCTAGAATGCACAAAGACCCAGGTTCGATTCCTCGGTACCACATACATAGAAAAAAAAGCCAGAAATGGTGCTGAGGCTCAAGTGGTAGAGCTCTAGCCTTGAGGAAAGTCCAAGGACAGTGGTCAGGCCCTGAGATCAAGCCCACGACTGGCAAAAAAAAAAAAAAAAAAACCCTAGTGCTCATGTTTATACCCTGAAGATTCAGGCTAAGGATGAACTGGCTTTCCTTGGCACATCCATGCCTCATAATCTCCTTTCTTTGCTATTTCTCTATCATTTATCCTAACATTCACTTCCAGTCTGAATTCTCTTGCTGAATGTCTGGGAGTTGGATTCTTGCTATCAGCTTCCCTGACATTTTGGTAGCAGGCTCCACCTTCCCAAGAAAACTGAGGCCACAGGAAGGGATTTGACTACTCCTGTTTCCCAGGTGCTCCTAGCAGTGTGGCCAGGTTTTACTGTTCTGAACATTAAGATTATTCCAGACTCCTGAGCAGTACCTTAAAAGCTCTTTGCCCTCCCAGTCTTATCCTTCTGAACCTGAGTGCACTTCCTCTGTTCCACTGTTCAGGATACACCAGCCCCAGGTCAGCACTTGCCGTCTTGTGGTCTAGATTGTTTGTCCTTTCCATCTGCTGGGAAATACTGAGTCATTCTTCAGGCCTAGATGGAGGACAGTCTCTCCCAGGAAACAGTCCAGACTCTGGCATCGAAGCGAGGCGATGTGGATGCCTCCCTGTCTGTCTCCCACAGGGAGGAAGTTGCTCATAGTTTACCTAATAGGTGCCTCAGAAAAAGCTCAGTGGCTATTTGCTGAATTGAATTGAACTATGCTTTTTTACAAAATGAAGTTATAGGCCCAATCTATCCAAAAAGTAAAATAATCACAAACCATTGGAAGTATTTATTACACATTGACAAACATGTTGTTCAAATTACTTTCTCCCTCATTTGGTTGCTCAAATTCTGTGGCCTAAAATTTAAGAATCCAGAGCAGTAAGAGCTGAGGAGGCAGAAATGAAAGGTGTCCACTCTGAGCCTGCCTTCCACTAGAAAAGCTCTGAAGGACACAGACGGAGGTCAACATCATACTGAGATCATGCATTTCTTTCCAGCTGATGTTTTGCTTTGTAAACTGACTGTGTTTCTGGTTGAGCTCATTTTCTGGGCTCCACAAAATTTCAGGTTGTATCTATTTCCTTTCTGGTTATGAACTGAAAGGGACAAATTGTCCTTTTCTGGCCTCCACCCTAATGAGTCTCTGGAGAGAGGTAAGAGACAGCAGGGCATGGGCACCTTCTCCATCCAAGGGCCTTCAGACCATCCTGAGAGGCATGAACACAAGAAACTAAGCCCCTGTTGCACTTGTGCCTTCAAATCACACAACTATTGATCCAGGTCTTCCTTTTCAAATAATTAGAAGTGGCTTGTAAACCAGGAGTTGGTGGTTCACTCCTGTAATTCTTTATGGTTTGACTCTTATCTCAAATAAACCAGCAAAAAGCCAGAAGTGGAGTCAAATAGTAGAACATCAGCCTTGAGTGAAAAGGCTAAGGGACGATACCCAGACGCTGAGTTTAAGTTCAGCACGGACATAAAACAAAAGCAAAACAAAGAAAGGTTCCAAGTAATTTGTTGCGTCTTGGGGAAAGAGAGTCTTGGACATCAATTGGCTTTTTTTCTTTTCCATCCCAGATGATACACATCTGCTTTTAATTCTTGAGACTGTGTTTGGAGGCTGGATCAATCCATATTCATTTCTGTATTTATTTTCTAGAGCCATTGTAACAAACCCCCATAGCCTGGGTAGCTTACAACAACAGACCTGTGTTCTCACACAGTGCACTGAAAGTCTGCCGTGGGGGCTGGCAGGGCCGGCTCCTGCTGGAGGCTCTGAAAGTCTGTTCCCTGCCTCTCTCTCCCAGCTTCCGCTGGCTGCCAGCAGCTCTTGGCATGCCTCCACTTGCAGATGACCTCCTTCTACCCCCCGTAGTTTATGTGGTTCTCCCTGCTGTCTCTCTATGTCCAGATTCCAGATCCCCTCTGAAAAATTAGCTGGCTCTGTGTAGTTTACATTGCAGACTTCGTTGATAATTGTAATTCATGTGCAGAATGGGTTGAATTGTGTGTTTCCCAATTCATATATTGAAATCTGAAGCGCAGACATATTAGCAACATCACACAAAAAGAGGAAGGTTGTCTGCTTCAGCACCCAAGTTGCTCACACATGGACAAATGTGTGCAGTTTTGATCTTTTCTTGTTTTCTGTTCATTTTATTTTTGCCAGTCCTGGGGCTTGAACTCACAGCTACCCTCTTTGTGCTCAAGGCTAGCACTCTACCACTTGAGCCACTGTGACACTTTCCAGCTTTTTCTGAGTAGGTTACTGTAAATAAGGGTCTCATAGACTTTTCTGCCCAAGCTGACTTCAAACCTTAATCCTCAGTTCTCAGCCTCCCGAGTGCTTAGAAGCATGAGCCACCTGTGCCCAGCTTTGTTTCCTGCTTAGATCCCTCAGTAAGATAAAGAACTAAACCAGTGTTCACAACAGGATTTTGTATCATCTTGCCAACCACAGATCAGCTAACCACTCCAACCTACTAGAGGCACTCACCCTGATAGAAGAAATATCCACAAAGACCCTATTTCCAAAATAAGCTGGCAACCACAGGAACCAGGGGCCACAGTTTGGGGGCAATTCAACCCACAACACTCTCCAAGTATGTGCTCTTCTAAATTGTACTGAGACAAAGGATGACATGTGATTCTATTAGTTGGCTAGACTGCCATAGCCAAGGGTCACAGGCTGGTGCTTGTAGCAACAGGAGTTCATTTCCTCACTGTTCTGTAGGCTGTTATATCTAAAATCAGGTTGTAGGAAGAGCTGATTTCTTCTGAGGTCTCTCTCTGGGGCTTCCAGATGGCTTCCATCTTCTGTGTCCTCAAATGGCCACTCTGTGAACATGCCAGTGTTTGACTCTCTTCTTTCTTTTTTGTGCCAACTCTGGGGCCTTATGCTCTCGGTTGGCTTTTTCCGCTCAAGGGTGGCATTCTACCACTCCAGCTTTTTGCTGGTTAATTGGAGATAAGAGTCTCATGGACGTTTCTGCCTGGGCTGGCTTCAAACTGCGATTCCCAGAACTCAGCCTCCTGAGTAGCTAGGATTGCATGCAGGAGCCACCAACACCGATTTATAATCTCCTCTCTGATACTTGGTATTGGATTGAGGCCCTTTCTGCTTAATCTTGCTTTAGCATAATTTTCTTGTTAATGACCCAATCTCCAAATACAGTTGCATGTTGAGATACTGAGGTTAGATTAACATGTGAATTTGGCGCCATAGAATTCAACCCATAACAGATACAAAATTATGAACAATATTAAAAATCTACAATACTCCTTATGAACTCCACAAAGAGCCAAATTCACAGAATGCTTTCATTACACCCCCTCCCCTCCTACACACACACCTGGAGAAGGGTGGGAATAAACTTTTGTATCTGTACCTAGTCTATAGTTTCAACTGACCAACAAGTATAATCTTGACTTGAATGTGAGTTGGTATTTTGCCAGCCTTAATGAGTAATAGGAAAGTGAAGCAAAGATGTAGTTGGCCTGTACTTGACCATACCCTGAATAATTTGTATGCTGAGCCAGGTGGCAGTTTGAAATCCTGAAGACTATCCCCTTGTCTTTTTGTGGAATGGATAAGTTGATGGCTATAGACATTACACATTTCTAAGTTTAACTTGCATTTGTAACTATGTCTCCATCAGTTTCTTAAGTCTAGACAGTCAACAGGACAATAAATCAAGCTCCAACTTGTAGCAATTGCTCAATTCCATGTCAGCTCTGCTGACTTCCATTTCCCAATGAAATCTGGCTGATCACAGAGCTAGAAGGCTGTGTAGAGTAATGCAGCTACAACTCCACCATGCTACAAAGCATTAATAAGTAGTGCAGCTAAGTACTTGCCTAGTAATGCATAAGGCCCTGGATTTCATCCTGGGCACCATACAAAACCCAGAACCTAAAGCCCATTTACAAAGCGGTTTGCTTAGATACCATTGTTTCTAACCTGAGACAACATAGCTGTATCTGCATATACCTATTAGCCAATAGACAAGATGGCTTCTCTGAAGAATAAAACCCCTTATTATCACAAGCAAAGTCAATGTCTAGAAAAAGAAACTAACCTTTGCCATATGGCAGGAAAATGCTATTGTTTCCAGTCATAATAAACAACGTAATGAGATTTATAAACACTTCTTTTATCAGGGTGTTGATCCTTATGAGATTCCCATGGTCAGATAGGCCATAGAAACTTTCGCAATGAAAACCCTCCTCCCTCCTTGATGCCTGCTGCAATCTATATGCTAAGATTTAAGGCTCTGTTTTTCTCTGGTGTAGTATTTCCAAGCAGGCACTCTACCACGTGAGCCATACCTCAGGTCTTTTTTACTTTTGTTATTTTTTTCCAATATGGTCTTGTTTCTCCCAGGCCAGCCTGGACCATAATCCTCTTATTTAGGTTTCCTGTGTAAGTGGAATAACAGATGAACACTTCCACACCTAGATTCTTATTGGTTAAGGAGAAATCTCATGAACTATTTTTTTTTTGCTAGTTCTGGGGCTTGAACTCAGGGCCTGAGCACTGTCCTTGGGCTTTCTCAAGGCTAGAGCTCTACTACTTGAGCCACAGCACCATTTCCAACTTTTTCAATAGATGTGATACGGAGGAATTGAACCCAGGTCCTCGTGCATGCTATGCAAGCACTCTACTACTAGGCCAAACTCCCGGCACCTCTCATGAACTTTTTGCCTAGGCTGGCTTCAAATCACGATCCATATCCCCTCCAAGTAGCTAGGATTATGGGCATAAGACACTGTGCCTGACTGGATGCTGTATTTTTAATTTCTAGTGAGGTCATCTAAAATGCTCGTACCACATACCTTAGACTGCCTAGCCAATGGGCCTGGCTGCCTACTTACTTCTCAGAGCGTATTCTTTGGGCTTCACCGAATTCAGATCAGAAAGGAATTCACTGGTATCTTGCATGCACTTGAGAGAAATGTTCCTTGCAGGAAAAACAAAAGGAAATTTAAAAAACAAGAGACAAAATAATGCAGTGAACCCCATCCCTCTGCCTTTATCTGTCAGGATCCACCTCCCTTCTCAGACGAAGAGTCTTATATTTATGAGGTCCAGGACTACAACACATCGGTGGCAAATGTGACATTACTCACTCCTTAACAAGCAAAGAGACAAGCCGCATCTCCTCAGCCACCTGCAAAGCGAGCCTAGATAAACAAACCATGGAAACCAATTTATGTACAGCTTGTTATTGCTGAGTAAAATAGCAGTGCGGAGGTGCAGCCCGCTGACCACCTGGCTTTCTTTAGTTATGCAGATTAACATGAATAAAACTTGACATCTATTGAGGGTCTGGTGTATATCTCTGAGTTGAAATATATGTGCGTGTGTACATATATATATATATATGCTAAGTAACAATATTTGGATTCTGCCCAGGAATGATAACAAATCCAACTGAGAAATGTTTAGATGTATATTAAGCACACAAGAGCTTCTTTGTGGTCATGTGACTAGGTCATCTGTCTGTAAGGAATTCACTGGGCTGTGAAGGCAGTGCTACACAGGGATGATGGCCTCTTCCCTGGGAAGAAGATCTTATAGGACAAATGCATGTGTATCTACATGTGTGGGCTTATGACACATGTGTGACAAAAACAACATGTGCTCATGTCAGTGCTGTAGACCACTTTCAGGAAATGTAAACTGTGTTGATTTCAATTTCTCATTGTGTAAATACACTCCCCCCCTGCCCCGCAAAAGGACCATCTTTAAATAGTATACTCTATCTCTACTTAAGGGGTGGTACAGGGGCGCTAGTGGCTCATACCTGTAATCCTAGCTACTCAGGAAGCTGAAATCTGAGGATCTCAGTTCAAAGCTGACCATCTGAGCGACTCTTATCTCCAGTTAGTCAGTAATAATCTGAAGTGGAAGGAAGTATGCTTAAGTGGTAGAGTGTCAAGCATGAGTGGAAAAGCTAATCGAGACTGCTAGGCCCTGAGTTCAAGCCCAAGTGCCCACATAAATAAAAAGGGTGGTACAGTGTCTTCATGCCTTGTTTATGCTGCTGAAACATGTCCGTGCTTCCTGATCCTGCTTCTGGCATCCCAGACTACTGTGTCTTTCCAAGCACACACTCCTGTGTCCCTCTCTTGGTTCTTTTGTTTCCATGGGGCCCCTGTGCCAGGCATTCTTCTCCCCACTGTCCTCACCAATTTTTCCTTCAAAGTGGGTACTGGCCCTTCCAGGAAGACCAGGAGGGTCTCTTCTTAAGTGATAATGTATTTATCAGAACTGAGTGCCACTATCCTAGCCATTCAGGAGGCTGAGATGGTTCAAAGCCAGCCCATGTAGGTAGGTTGTGAGACTCATCTCTAATTAACCACCAGAAAATCAGAAGTGATACTGTGGCTCAAAGTTGTACAATGCTATCCTTGAGCAAAAGAGCTCAGGGACAGCACCCAGACCCTGTGTTCAAGCCCCATAATTGATAAAAACAGAAACAAACACACACACACACACACACACACACACACACACATATATATATATATATATATATCAGACATTCATACTGCACACACACACACAGACCTTGCTATCTCAGATCTGTTCTACATTAAAACTATTTAGTTGTTCTGGGGGTTGGGGAGTGGGAGGGAAGGAAGTTAGTGGAAATTGTTAAGCTACCATTGGATAAATAGTTTCTTGAAAAAATAAATCATTAAATCAAATTATAAAACAGATAACTTCAGAATAAAAGAAAGCTTTCTAGTCATAGAAATCACTCAGACATATGCAGGTTCTTCCAGCCAGAACAGAGCTCCAGACTAGAGGTGCTGAGGTACAGGTTGAACTCTGGCTCAGGGAGTTAGGCAAGAGATGCAAGCAGCACACAGTCCTCTTCGAACTCAAACCCCTCTGCATCTGCTGCTAGCACACTGATGGCTGTTAACATACCTCTGAAGAGCCAGGGGCTCATGGCTCTAATTCCAGCTAATCAGGAGACTGAAGTCAGAGGATTGCCATTCAAAACCAGCCAGGCAGGAAAGTCTAGGAGACTTTAATGGCCTACTACTCTCTCTCTCTCTCAATCTCTCTCTCTCTCTCTCTCTCTCTCTCTCTCTCTCTCTCTCTCTCTCTCTCTCTCTCTCTCTCTCTGTCTCTCTCTCTCTCTCTCTCTCTCTCTCTGTCTCTCTCTCTCACACACACACACCATCAATATGACATTAACTCTAAGGATTTAATGTTAAATGTGCCATCAATAGTCAAGACCTCTTAAAAAGGTTTTCAAAACTACCAAACTAAGAAGAAAAAAATAAAAAAGAAAGAAAATTGCACTTTTGAGCAATTAATGGTTCAAGACCTTTTACATGTTGGAACCAATCTCTAAGAAATAAAATTATAACAAGTCAAATTTAAAGCAATGCAGACATTATACAAGGATATTTTAAGCACCTGTTTTATGCAAGGCAGTGCCAGGGTGGGGTGGGAGTGGGGGACAGAAATAGGACAGGAAAACAAATTTGGCCTTCCTTTCCAGCAAGAAGGCCTTTGTCATTTCCTGAAGAAGCAGCTGTCTGTTGGCAATGCTGTGACAAATGCCATGGCCACTGAGAAAGAAAGGGCCTGGGACCTTGCATCACTCAGACCCAAGAAAACTCGGGTCTGTTTTTGCTGACAAAAATAAGCAGTGATGTGATAGAAAAAGTGGAACTAATTCCTGCTGCTCTCAGGCAGCAAAAGGAAAAATGCCTCTTGTGGTGAGAGGAAATGGCGACAGCCTGACTGGCAGCAAATGGAGTTCATGGAAAAGATCAGAGCACTCGTCCAGAGGCTGACTGATAGTTAACAGGCATAGGATGTCTGGCAGGGCTGAGAGCTGGGGAGTCTAGGCAGCAGGCTTCAGCAAGAGACCCTGGGAAGGTTTTCTGGGCAGGCAAATCCTGAACTGATTTAAAGGAAGGGAGAAGCTCGCCTGGGAACCTCTTGGGAAAGGCCATTCCAGAAGAGTGGAGAACATTCCTTTGAGAGCCAATGTGGTGGGATGGGATAGGAACGGGAAAGCTGTGGAGAGGGAGGAAGGATGTGGCAGGGGATGAGGTCAGGCATGAAAACAGGATGTGGGGGAAGCAGGTCTCCTGGGATGGATCTCACTTCTGTTTGTCTGGGTGAGCGTCTCCTACCATACTTGGCATTGACGTTTTCTTTGACAGGACTCTCAAGTCAGAAGGGTCTAAACTTTACTGCATCCCGCCATGGAGAGATCACTGCTTACTTTCAAAATGACGCAGGAGCCCTTATAAGACAGCCATCTTCCCTCAGCCTGACCACAGGCCACTCTATTGGCTGTCACCATGAGCGTGGCCACCATGCCAACAGTGTCATACATTTCATCTGTCCTTGCTTCTTTACCCAACTTACTTGAGAGTCAAGGCAGGAGTGTGGTTTATGCTCCTGCGCTGTCTTGTGCGAGGCTGGTATGAGACAGGTGAATAGCTCCCAGCTTCCATGGGAGACCAGACCCATCTCTTGCCAAGAGTCACACAATACCAAGTTCCCCAGTACTGGGTGGGTAGTTCAGATACTGAAGTGGTTAAATAAATGTGGATTCTCCCTGCTGACTGACCCATCTTCCTCTTTCCTATGGCAGTAGATGCTGCTCTGCTGTCTGCTGGCTGTCCTCATGCTTTCCAGTCAATGTCAGCCTTCCTTGTTCTTTTCCAGGGGTGCTATTTATTCTCCAGAAGTAATTAGTTCAATGAAGCCTCACTTGACCTCAAGGTCAGAAAATAATTCTTGAGCAAAACCCACAATTTCTGGGGCAAAATGGAACATGTACTATGATGACTTCTAAATACAGGCTTTGTCCGACTCCGTCCTGCAGACATGGTCTGTCTTGTTTACAAGCAGATCTGTCATGGCAGTGTAATTTGCCAGTAAAGAAAAGCCAGTGGATAGGTGGCTTGTTGTAAAATAAAAGCAAACTGAGTACACAGTTCCCTTAAATATCATGAAATATTATAGTGATGCGTTATGTGACTTTAGCACTAAACCTATAAAATAAATTTTGAAACTTGTTAAAGAATATTTGCTGGGAAATGCTATTCTGTTTCCTTGAGGGAAAATAATCACTTGGGGAAGTGTATAATTTCCAGATAGGCTGGTGGAATAATTAAAAGGAAAAGGTAAAATCCACTCAGTACTGTGCTGGCAGCTTACCTAGAGGAGACGGGTACTTGTGGGTAGGAAAGTTGGTGTAGCCCTTTCCTCTACTCTTCTCTGTCCTCTTTGTGCTCAATAGTCATGTCCAGACTCCTTCTCCTTTTATATTGTGCCGATCATGGTAGGTTCTGGCCCCATTCTTTGTCAGGAGAGTGAGCCTGTAATCTCTCTCCCTATCATCCCTGTGACATTGTAGCTCTGGCAGTGGCTGCTATTGATTCTGTTCCATGGCCCCCTGCTGAGGTTCTGAGGCCTGAAATAGGGGAAGGGCTTCCATTTTGCTAGTCCCAGGATGTGTCAACAATCTTTGTTCCAGCCCATAACTCTGTATGTATTCCATTTAACTTCCCAAAGTTAAATCTTATCTGCTGTGCTGTGCTCTGTGCACACATATTTAAACTGGGGCTTGCTCTCAAGGCCTGGGCACTGTCCCTTAGCCTTTTTGCTCAGGCTAATGCTCTGCTGCTTGAGCTATAGCCCCACTTCTGACTTTTTTGGTGGTTCAAGAGAGATTAAATTTCACCCAGGCTGGCTTCAAACTTTGATCCTCAGAGCTCAGCCTCCTGAGCAGCTAGGATTAAGTACATGCACCACAGGATGCTAGCTTCCCCTGTGTTTGTCTTGTGCCAGGACTCTCCTTGAAATAAGATCTACTGCTGGCCACTTCCCCAGGTCTTTGCAAAAAAAGGCAGCTCATTATTTTCCTCCTAATCTGATCCTTACTGATAATAGAATTTCTTTCTCTATCTCACTGTATGGAACCCTCAATAGCTACTTCTGAAGTTTTACTCAGAACTGTGTCTAAGCCAATCCTTGACTACCTTAGGTCAAATCATCATACTGGGCTACAGCCATTACTCCTCTGGCTGTCATTTATGCCATCTAAATGTTTTCAGCCTTCTGGGCATAGGAGGGACGGTGTTTCTGGCCTGCTGGGGACCTCATGGATCCAGGTGATAGTTGTGGCTGAGTAGTGAGAACTGTTATTACTTCTGGACCACAGCACTTTTTTTGTGACTGTGACAAAACAGGATTAAAAGAGAGCGAGCCATGCCTCAGCCATCTACAATAGGCACTGATAAGTAAGACACAAAGTCTTGAGCTAAGCCATTTGAGATGGCAACCATGTAAAACCTGCTTGCAGCCAGGCAAGGTGGCTCACACCTGTAATCCTAGCTACTCAGGAGGCTGAGATCTGAGGATCATGGTTTAAAGCCAGCCAGGGCACTAAAGCCTGTGAAACTCTTATCTCCAATTAACCACCAGAAAACCAGAAGTGGTGCGATGGCTCAGGGCATAGAGCTAAAGAGCTCAGGGACAACGCCCAGACCCAGAGTCCCATGACCGACCAAAAAAAAAAAAAAAAAAAAAGAAAGAAGCCTGCTTTCTCTGCTTACAGTCCCCTTCTCCCAATCCAGCATAATACTGCAACCAACCCATCTATTGTCTTCATTATGTGTTCTTATAATTATCCAAGTACAAAGGGTTAGCATTTCACCCAGATTCTTACAATTCACTCATGCCACGTCTTTCAGACTCAGTTCCCACATTTCCACTGTTGTAAATGATTTCCTAGCAACTCCTTAAGCATGCTTTATAGGATTCTACCTTTGGTCAGATGGTCTTCTCGTTCCCAAATGCCTACACCTAGCAAGTAGAACTGGTTAAGGGCAGGGAATGCAAACCCTAACCCATGGATTTTCCCCCCTGCATTCTGTTACTCCAATTATTCATGGTTTTCTTTAATGCCCAAGACATTTTCACACTGACCTCTTGATTATTTCCCTCTTTCTAGAATTCCTGCTGACCCTAAATTGGGTTTTAATTTGTCCATGACTTTTTTTTTTTTTGGTATATATGTGTCAGTATTGGCAGTTTGAACTTAAGAGTCCGTGAACTATCTCTTAGCTTTTCCACTCAAGGCTGGCATTCTACCACACAGACTATACAGCATCACTTTGGCTTTTTACTGGTTAATTGAAGATAATCAGTAAACCATTAGACTTTCATAACTTTGAATCTCCATCTTCAGATCTCAGCCTCTTGAGTAGTGAAGATTACAGAAGTGAGTCACCAGCATCTCACTTCTTCTAACCTCTCTTCCATGGAGTCTAACCCTCATCTCTGTATTACAGCCTATTGATTCCCATCCCTCCCTCCTACCCAACCAATATGCCTTCCAGTTGAGTACACCCTCCCCAGAACTTACCACCCAGCTTTCCCCCAGAACTCCCATACACCACATGCTTTTCTAGTCTGTTTCAGCTGCTTCCTTTTAGACCTGTGAACACTTAAAAATTCTTTAAACATTCCATCTGACATTCAAAATGAATTCCATATTATCAAGTAGTTCCTGAGTCTTAAAAAGACTGTGAGATGATCTTATAAAAGCCAGTGCCCAAAACAAAAGCTCTAGCGTCATGTTTTGCACATACTTTTTTTTATTTGTTGAATAAATGGATATTTGTCGATATGTACATAACCACAAAGAGCGAGCACTAGATTTAGAACAAAATATTTGGGTTCTAATACTCAAAGCCACTCAGCAGGTATGAGGGCTTAGGCAAAGAACTTAAATCAGAGCTCGGCTTCCTCAGCTGTAAATCTAGGCTGTACAGACCTGCGTGGCCTCCACGCGGGCTTATTGCAAGGTTCCAATGCAGAAACAATGTGAAAGTGCCATGAATACAACTTAGAGCAATACAAACAGAACAAGGAACAGCGATCCCACTTCAAGTTGAGGAATACGTGGTCACACCCTTCGATTGTACCAATGTACGGATGGAGTCAACGAGAAAGTGACAGAACAGCTGGTGACCGGGGAGCACGAGTAGGCCACTCTTCAGAATGGAAAGAATTCTGCAGCATCCAACAGCTTATTCCATCCAGCAATGCATCACTTCTTAAACTCCAGGAAGATGTCAGCCCCACCATCAATAACTCTCTCACAGAAGCACAAGGCCAAATGTCCCACGTTTTATTTACACGTGAAATGTGTTTATCAATAGTCATGATAGATGTGGGGCCTACACCTGACAGCAGCAAGACCTTTTGAGGAACCAAACATTGACTACAGTCTATCATGCAAGTATCTATATATACACAAAAGAATTCCTTTTCGTTGGGAAAAAAGTAAAAGTATAAAACATGTTCGGGGACAAGTACAAGGTATAAAATACAAAAGAAAACACAAAACTCAAAAACAAAAGTACATATCATGATAGACACACACTGTGTCTATATAAACTATGTTTATAACTCTCCCAGAGAACTATGAACGGAAGGGACAGAAGAGCACCTGCGCGGTGCGTCAGCTACGTAGAACAGGAGCTACACTATTGAAATGCAGAACGAAAGCCGGTGGTGGCTCAGTGCTTCATCCAATGGCCAATTGCCCAATGCAGGCTCCTGCATTGACAGGTCTGTGGTTGAAGTTGTGCATCCCAACTCTAAGTACCAGAACGTTTGGCAGTAGCACCCAGAACAGGAAACGCCAACTGTGTCGACGGCAAAGGGGTAAGTCAACTATGACTTTATATTTTTTCCTGTCAAGAGCCAGAGAAAACGACTTGATACTCGTAGTTGTGTGTTTTTGTAATAGGTAATAAGTTACATGACAAAAAAACCTGACTAGACGGAGCTAGGTCTGACTCCCCAGGTGTAACTTTTATAGTAGTCTAGCCCTTTCCTAGCAAATCTCCTTGTGCTCTTGAAGTCAGCCTTGCCTGTCTGCCCTGGTTTTCCCCTCTTTGCAATTAATTCTCTTCTTCCCCCTTTCTTAGGATAGTACAGAGGAAATCTACGTTCCTTACTGGATTTTCACCTGTTGTTTCCAACCCTGGGGACTCAGGGATCCTTGCAAGGCTGCTTCAACTACCACTGGGTGCGGCCTGACCCAAGGCCAGGCCGGGGAGCATGGAGTCCTGGCTCCCTTGCAGCAGGCACGCTGGGGTGGTGCTAAGACACTTCAAAGTTTCTAGTGTTGTGAGAGCCACAACCACCTAACACATTATGTAGTGGATTCTAAAAAAAAATTAAAAAAAAAACAAAACAAAAACAACCAACACTAAAAAGAAGGCAATGCCTGTTACTATAGTTATCAACCCATTCAAATTGGTGACAATACAAAAACGGCTGGTTTGACTTTAGGAACTGCCCCTAGTACTAAGAACTGTTTGTAAAGAAACAGTACAAAAAGGAAAAAAAAAAATCAAATCCATCTGAACAAACCAACCAACAATAACAACAAAAAAGAACACCTCCAAACGTTTTCTACCAAAATACTGATACAAACATGTAACAAAGAGTATAAAAAGTTATCGTTTAAATATATACAAACTCTTTTGAACTCAAATACTGTCTGGAGACTCCTGGGGACACGTGGAGGCGGAGGGGTTGGCGGGTGGAGGATCTATTGCAGCGGCCTTCACCGTCCTGTGAGCCCGCGCACGCGCGGTGACGCCAGAGGGCGTGGCCGGGGCGTGGCCGGGGCGTGGCTGGGGCGGGGCTACTTGTCGGCGGCGCTCATCCTCTTGGACTTGATGAAGGCCATGCCGTGCGTGCGCATGTGCGTGTTTAAGGCAGCTTCCGTCTCAAAGGTCTTGGCGCACACTTTGCACTTGCGGTCCGACACGGCACCGTCGGCGGCCTCGTCGTCCGGGCCCGGCTGGTTCTCCTGCTGGCCGTCCTCGCCGGCCCCGTTCTGCTTGGTGGCGGGCTGCGGCTCCTTGAGCTTGTGCACGATGAAGAGGTGCCGCGACAGCGACACGTGCGACGTGTAGCACAGGCCGCACTCGCGGCACTGGTAGGACGAGCCGTCCGACTTGTGCTGCGGGATGTGTTCGTGGAACTGCAGCAGGTTCTCCGTGGTGAAGCCGCACACCGCACACTTGTGCACCTTGAACACGTTGATCTTCAGCTTCTTCAGAGGCTGAGTGATGGCGCCGCGGGGAGGCCGGAACTCCAGAACCGGCTCTTCCAACTTCCGCTTGGGGCTGGGAGCCTGTGGGGGAGGGGAAGCGGAGGAGAGACCCTGCTGAGCACCCAGGGACCAGGTGCTGACAGGGTGACCCAGCTGAGCACCCAGGGACCAGACACTGACAGGATGACCCAGCTGAGCACCCAGGGACCAGGTACTGACAGGGTGACCCAGCTGAGCACCCAGGGACCAGACGCTGACAGGATGACCCAGCTGAGCACCCAGGGACCAGGCGCTGACAGGGTGACCCAGCTGAGCACCCAGGGACCAGACACTGACAGGGTGACCCAGCCGAGCGCCCAGGGACCAGACACTGACAGGGTGACCCAGCCGAGCGCCCAGGGACCAGGTGCTGACAGGGTGACCCAGCCGAGCGCCCAGGGACCAGACGCTGACAGGGTGACCCAGCCGAGCGCCCAGGGACCAGACGCTGACAGGGTGACCCAGCCGAGCGCCCAGGGACCAGGCGCTGACAGGGTGACCCAGCCGAGCGCCCAGGGACCAGGCGCTGACAGGGTGACCCAGCCGAGCGCCCAGGGACCAGACGCTGACAGGGTGACCCAGCTGAGCGCCCAGGGACCAGGCGCTGACAGGGTGACCCAGCCGAGCGCCCAGGGACCAGGCACTGACAGGGTGACCAGCCGAGCGCCCAGGGACCAGGTACTGACAGGGTGACCCAGCCGAGCACCCAGGGACCAGGTACTGACAGGTGACCCAGCCGAGCACCCAGTGCCCAGGTAATGATCCAGTGGCCCAGCTGAGTAACGGGTGACATAACTGAACGTGGGCATAGGTAAACAGTGATGGGGATGAAGACTGACACAGCCAAGGAGACTGAGTGACAACTGAAGACTGCGTTGCTAGGAACATGTGCACTGCACATTGGAATTGGGGGAGGGGGGTTAAAGCAATGGTCTGCCCTTTGTGGCCCCCAGCATCCCCACCCCACCAGTAGGAGCCATGTTCCTAGATGTCCCTCCAGCAGTAGACAATGGAGCCCCTGCACGGAGCCCAGTGGGTATGGGGGGGAGGGGAGGGAGGAGGGACACAGTATGGTCAGGCAGGGCAGCAGTGACAGGTATAGGAAAGCTGTGGAGACACAAGGATGTCAAGGCCTTTGAAACGTCACAAGGGGGCATACCTTTATGGGTATAATAGTAAATTTTTTTAATTGTCTGATTGCGGCCTAGTGCTGATGGCTCACCACTATAATCCTAGCTACTCAGGAGGCAGAGATCTGAGGATGGTGGTTCCAAGACAGCCCAGGCAAGGAAAATGCACAAGACTCTAATCTCCAGTTAACCACCAGAAAACCGGAAGTGGTGCTGTGGCTCAAAGTGGTAGAGGGGCTAGCCTTGAGCAAAAGAGCTCAGAGACAGCACCCAGGCCCTGAGTTCAAATCCCATGACCACCCAAAAAAAAGTATAACTGTCAAAAAAACAAAAAATGTAGGGAAAGAGAATGAACCGAGAAAGGAAGAAGGTCAGCCCAGCCCCTCTGTAAAGGAAAGAGTTGCAGTGTTTCACCTTTGTGTCTTCCTTTATCTCCACTTCCTCCTCATTGGTAGCTTCCGTCATTTCTTTCAGGTCGGGATCCTTGATCCCATGCATGAGCTGAATGTGTTTCTCCAGCATCAGTCTCTTGGTGAAAGTCCGCCGGGAGTCTGGGCAGTGCCTGCAGTGCATGGGCAGGGAGGGAAAAACGATCAGTGCCATGAAGCCTTGGCAAGCAGCACCCACCCAAGTCAGAAGAGTGATTGACATGGGGGCTCCATGTGAATAAGGCAGTCTAGAGCTGAGAAAAGCACCTCTCCCCACAAGCTCATGTGGTATTTGTGCTTCTTAGATCTTATTCAAGTGAAATAGTTATGTTCTAGGTCTGGATAGGGAATATTTGACGTGTACCTCTCAATGGCCTTGTAAAAGAATGTTATGTTTCCAAAATTTTCTTTACCATGGCTCAGAGAATGCCCTCGGACTGGACATCATGGCTGAAGATAACCCATCACAGACCCAGCCCTGCTGGTGTTCACTGCCCTTGTTCCCTCTGCGTGACAAGACAGAGCCCCGGCAACCCACCAGAATACAGATGAACACACGGGTTCATCATCACAGCCCTTGATTGAGAACACTGTCCATTGAGTAGATTACAATGTAAAAAATGGACATTAACCAAGATAGGACACGAATTTATGTTTTATAGATTAGGAAGGTGGTTTCTTTGAAAACAGTAAAATTACTGTGTTCTCAATAAACGTTTTGGCCAAAAGCACATGAGCTCTCCTCCCCGAAGCTCTGGGACTATGGCTGGTGTCCAGCACGCAGAGAGGAGCAGCAGGAGCACTGTGCAGTGGGGCGGGTGGAAAGCATCTCGTGCTCTTATGTACAACCACATCTGCTGCCTTTGAAAGCCTTCGGAGGGTTTTGTGATGACAGATCCTGAACGCAGCCCAGCCCCCGCACACATACTCTCCATAGTCAAGTGTTTGCTGGAAGTAACCCCAACATTTTACTGCCTTACAGTGACTTCCCAAGGCCCAGAGGCCTCCTTTCCCTCTCTTCTCAGCCCGGGGCATTTTACTAATGTTAGATTCTTTTATTCTGTCAATATACATATTTTTATTTATGTAAAACAGCTTACTGGAATCTCTCTCCACCTTATGATCCTTCCTACCCAGGAATCAAAGTCCCAGCAAACTCCTGCATGTCAGCTGGCTAACTTTCTACAAAACCCCCAGCTCCTGCCCTTACTGCATTTATGCCACATTACATTCATCTTCTGCGTCTTCGGTTCTGTCTTTTAGGCATGTCCTAATTGAGTGGGTGATAGGATTCTCCACCAACCATAATGAAGCACATCCTGGCCGTCGACATCAAGACCTGGTTCTCCACTGGCCCATTCAGTCCCTGCATGTGTTTGGTCTCAGTCTGTCTTAGGGGGCAGACTATAGTTAGATGGCTGCCGTGTCATCTTTATGGGTCATGATCCAATGAAAAGCACCACTTGCTCAGTCAGAATTTAACATTGTAAACAATATAAACTAGAAACCAGGGCAATCAAAGGTAGAATTGAAAACCGTTGGAGATGTTCTAATGGTCTTTCCATGGCACTTCCTTATTAGAAACCACAAACTTTCCTTGCTCCCTGAAGATGGCAGAAGGTAAACTGGGGTGCCCTGATTGTGTGGCCTCAGGCCATGTAATCCTTATTCTCTGCCCTATTTCTTTCCTAATAAAAAGGAAAGGAGGGGCTGGGAGTTTGGCCTGGTGGTAGAGTGCTTGCCTAGCATGCACAAAGTCCTGGGTTCAATTTCTTGGTACCACATACAGTGCTCAGGCCCCGAGTTCAAGCCCCAGGATTGGGGGGAGTGGGAGATAGGAGCCACTACTTACGAGCAGGTGTAGACTTTCCTGATGCCTTTGTGCTTGATCCGATTATGTCGGCACAGGCTGTGGGATGAGCTGAAGGACTTGTCGCACTGACGGCAAGGGTGCTTCTTCATTTGCTGTGTCAGGAAAGAAGAGAAGGCCAATTGAGACAGTGAAGCAGAAAACATTACTCTGTTTATTTCTGGCAGTGCTAGGGATCAACCTGGGGCTTCATGCATGTACTCTAATACTAAACTGCCCCTGCCTCCCTCAGACCTAAATACTGCAAAAACTTAAAGAACACCTATCATAGTCGAAGTCTATACTCACTACCTAGTAATATATTAACAAAACTACAAGACTCTTTTAGAGAAGCAACTAAAATAGAGAGCTGCACCACACTATTGAAGAAAGGGCCAATTTCAGGAAGATAGAATAAAACTAAGAACAAAAGATTAACCCCCCAGTACTTTTTGTTTAATATGACACAAATACACAGGTGTTTTAATAATAATAATATTGTTATATAATATAATTATATTAACATATTTTTTACAGAAGACTAATACTATTATTTAAAATATCTAGGAAAAAAATACTTTAACAAATAGCAAGTGAAAGCATTACTTGATTTGTTGCAAATAGAGAGAAGCTGTCACCTTTTCTGGTGTGAGGTATTAAATTATAACCTGGGCTAATTATAAATACTTAAAACTTTCCTCTTCAATGACTAAAAATTATTCACTATATAAGTAAGGGCTTTTGTTCCATACAATGTCATTACAGAGAATTCTGAAGTCACTTTCAGGATGTATATGTAGGTTTATGTGAGAGATAAAGAATGAGATAGAGTTGACACTTTCACAAATGAGCTATCAAGTAGGTAAGAATAACTTTCCACGTTTACATTTCCACTTTGGCTAACTAAGTGTGTGTCCAGGCAGAACCTTTGAAATAGATTAGAGGCTTAGCTTTAAAACAAATTCTTTGAATATGACATGCCTCAAGCAGCCTGGAACTAAACAATGCCTTATCACAAGGAAATAGAATCCTAAGGGCTGTCACAAATGGAACATGAACATGAACTCCTGGAAATGGAAACAAGCAAAAACAAAAACACACAATTTGGCATGAACCCTCATTAAAAAATGAGGCTGAGAAAGAATCAGTCCTCCTATGAGATAATATTATCATTCTTGGCAACAATTCTTGGAAGCGATACACATGCAACTGCAAGATAACTGAAGAAGAAATAATAGTTTTGAAAATTTCAATTAACCAGCTAACAAGTGTATCTATATTTAATCTGATGAATGGAGAGAGTCTGACTGGACAGAACTAGAGAGGGGCTGATGCCAATGACAGACCAAGAGTGACCGAGTACAGCTACACAGTCACTACTTGAGGGGGGGGCAGGTATCATAAAATGCCTTCCTTGTTCCGGTGTGGTGCCTCAAGCCTGTGGTCATGGCCACTTGGACGCAGAGGTTGAGAGCTGTGATTCAAGGTCAGACGAGGCATAAAAGTTTGAGATTCCATCTGAACCCATGTCTGGGTACAGTGGTGTGTGGTATGTGACTGTTGTCAGGCAACAAAGGGAGAAGCACAAGTAGGAGCAGCCCAGATCAGGCTGGGAATTAAAGCAAGACACTACCCAAGCTAGCAGAGGGGCTCAACTGGTAGAGCACTTGCCTAGCAAGCACGAGGCCCTGAGTTCAGTCCTCAGTACCACCAATGCCTTTGACTTCCTTCCTCAGCATATGACTTGAGGGAAAAGAATAAAGTGTTATAAAATGGCAATACGTCTGTACCTTAATAATAAATACCTTAATAATAAAATGTATTTTTTAAGAAGAATGAAGTGACCAATTATGCATCAGATTATGCTGCCTCCTCACCGAAGGAAGTTCTTCATAAACCTTTTGATCACACAAATGCACTATCAGCAATCCCTAGTCTATTTATATAGCCAAAGAATGAGGAAGGGGTAATAAGTCTTTATTAAGAGTAAAGCCTGAAGAATATATGCATGAATATGTAATAGTTTTATGTCTCAAAAAATACTGAATTCTTTTGTAATTGTATATGCGTGTATGACAACATTAAGACTGATCCAAAGAGCCAAAACTCAAACCATCCTTCTGAAAAGACTGTTTGGGGAAATAATCCTAACAGATGCAGAGAAAGGAAATACACCTTCCTGGCACTGAGAGTGCAAGAGCAGCTTTGTCCTTAAGGTGTTTAAGATTCCACTTCTTATTGTGTAGTTATACTGACATTGAAGCAAAATCTGAACAGAACAATGCCAGGGAGGAGTCTTAGCGGGCAGAAAGTCTATTCTCACAGAGCAAACAGGCATGAGATAACCTCATCTCTCTTTATCTTCAGTAGAATACACAGAACTGAGTGTCATAATCCTCAAACAATAGAGCAGGCCTTCAGCTTTACTGGTGACAAGAAAATGAGAGGGTTCAATGTTGACTTCCAGATCAAGACAAGTGACATTTTTCTTCTCTGTTAAACTTCACATTTATTTCCAAAGATGCTTCAGAGATTTTTACAACTCCTTATCTTCCAAACAATGAGTTCACAGCTGCTACTTTATGATACCAAAAACAAAAACCCCAACCAAAAAAAATTTATAGCTCAAAAAGAAACAGAAGAACAATCTGGACATAGTGGCATATGTCCACTGAGCACCGGAGAGGGCAAGAGGATCGAGGAGCTTCAGTTTGTGGCCAGCTTGGGCAACAAGGTAAGAGCCACTTGCAGAAAGCAAAAAACACAACAACTAAAGAAAAATATAAACTAGAACCCATGTGAGGAATGTTTCTACGATGTTTTTGGCTTCTGGCTTCATGTGGTACAAGTAGAGAGAGAAGAAAGGGTCTGAGTAGGCTTTTTTTTTTCTTTTGCCAGTCCAGGGACTTGAACTCATGGCCTGAGCATTGTCATTGGGCTTTCTCAAGGCTAGAACTCTACCACTTGAGCACAGCACCACTTCTAGCTTTTTTCCCCCTATGTATGTGGGACTGAGGAATAGAGCCTGGATCTTCATGAATGCTAGGCAAGCACTCTACTACTAGGCCAAACTCCTGGCCCTGAGTAGGCTTTTTATAGTTTACTTATCAGGAAAGGAATGTATCTACTCATGCAATGCCCAGTTACTCTGCTTGCTAAGTGGCACTCTTGGGAGAAACAACTCATCGCTGGCAAGGGCCCAGAAATGCTCACACAGAGCTTGAGAATAAGGTATCGACCTAGACAAACATGAGAAATGTCCTAAACTTTATCCCTGACCTCTGAATCCCAGTGCTCCCCAATTTTACCGCTTCATTCCTCTTGCCAAACCCCCTGCTGTGAGTGGGGCCAGCCACAGCTCAGCACTGCTCCCTGCCGGGGCTGAGACACCTCCTAAGATGCCCGTGGGATGTGTGTGCCTGTAGGACGTGTGTCTGGCTCTCCCACAGCAGACACTCCAGCGCCATTTCAAAGTCCTTTCTTGTGTCTGCTTCAGAATCACTGAGGGAGTGAGAAGGAGAAAGGGAGGTCCCGCCCCTCCCGCACATCTGGAGAAACACCTGGCCTTTTCTGAGAGCCCTGTTTTACCTCTGCCAGGCCTTAGTCACATGTGGAGGGGCTGCTAACATCCACACACCTACAACAAGAGGGGGACACAGACTTCAAGCCACGCCCAACCCCTTCAGGTGTCACTACATTCTGTAAACAAGGACAGACAAAGTCAGTTCCACAACGGAAACATTTCACAGCCATCCTCCCTCAGACATTCTAAGTTCTGAACTCTTCTGCCAGGGATCTGCCCTATATTCCAAGTCTCTCAAAGGCTGCCTAAAGCCTCGGTCAGCACTGGAACACACATGATCTAGGTTCTCTCATACAGGAGCGCCTTGCCTTGTGATGGGGGTGCATCCTGATAAAGCCACCCTAAGTGGAATTATAAACTTGAAAGACTGAAAGACACACCACTGCATGTTGAAGACAGTCTGGACATATATACTTATAATAAAACTCTGATTCTTTTTGAATTTTAGTATCTTTAAATAGCTATACAAAGGAGTTGCCATTTATGAATACAATGTAGCTTCATCAATGTCACCCCTTCAAAATTCTCACCCCTCCCTCTGCTTTCCAACCCTTCCCTTACTGCTTGTTTTGTGGGATGTATATTGGATTCCTGACTGTATTCTCCCCCTCCTCTCCTTTTCATTCGTCTGCCTTTCCCCTTGGCCCCATCCCATCCCTTTCAAGTAATCATTTCCAGGAGTTTTATTTTGCTCAACTTTGACTTTAAGTATAGCAAGTGGTTCACAATGAATAAAACAGAACAAACAAAGCTGTAATGAGATGTGCACATGGTCTCTCTCCCTCTCTCTAAAGAACCAAGCATTATTTTCACCTTCTTCTTTAAATGCATCAACTTATGATTTCGTTCTGGCATCTGAATTGCCAATACCACAGCTCTTATTCTTTGGGGCCATGATTAGAAAAATAAAAGGTTACTATTATGCAAAACTGACCTGATAAGCAAGGCAATAATTGACTAATGGTGGATAATATAGAATAGTATAGTACAGTATCATATAGATACATAGACAGACAAACAGACAGGAACTGGAAATGCTGGACAAAAGGAAAACTCAGTTCCTGGAAGGGACTAAGTAGGACAGAACAAGATGCTATGGCACTCAAAATGTACACAACTTAAAACTGATCAGCTTTGTTTATTTCTAGAATTTTCCATTAGATGGTGGATGGGGATGACCACACTTGTATAAAGGAACTTCAGTACCTCAGGCAGGGTGCTGGTGGCTCACTCCTATAATCCTAGTTACTCAGGAGACTGAGATCTGACGGTCTCAGTTCAAAGCCAGCCAGCCCAGGCACAAAACTTCATGAAACTCTTATCTTCAATTAACCACCAGAAAACCAGAAGTGGTGCTGTAGCTCAAGTGGGAAGAGTGCTAGTCTTAAGCTAAAGGGCTCAAGAATAGCACCCAGGGCCTGAGTTCAGGCCCCACGACCAACACCATGCACACATGCACACGCACGCGTGCACACACACATAGATTTATCGCTGCATTCCTTCCTATCATTTGAATTTTTAAACCATGTGAATACAGAACATAAAACTTAAGTGAATATACTGAGGAAGTGCTTACAGAATGTAAAATTTATCTTAAAATATGGTTCTGTGAGCTTTAAGAGCTAAGAAATTGCCATAACAATCAAGACATAGATGTACCCCCTAAAGCTCCATATGCCCCACCCCCTCTGCAGCCAGCCTACACACCTGGCTTTTGGCAACCATGACCTGTTTATTTTTCCTTCAGTTTTGCTTTTTCCATTTGTCATATAATGGTAGCTTCCTTCACCCGGCATGATTCATGGATAATTTGGTAATTCCATTCTATAGATGTACCTCAAGTTTATTGATAGATATTTACCAAATGATAGATATCGGGCTGTTTTCAGTTGGGGGAAAATAAATCCCAGTTAGAAACATAAACCCAGGTGATGAGGACATAAGTTTATGGGCTAGGATGAAAACTGTCCAAGAATAAATGGACACTCATAGTACAGCAGTGGCTAGCAATAAAGCAAGAATACCTAAAGAAATATTGCATCCCAGAGGCCTGGAAATCAGCATTTCAATAACAAGTGCTTCACACGCAACCAGAAGACAGCGAGTGAGTATTCAAGTCAATCAAGTCCCTGGAGACTTTCCTCTAACAGGATGTGCTGATGGCACAGGGAGGCAGGGCCCGGCTGGGCAGGGGGCGTCGGGAAGAAAAGACTCCATCTGTAAGACTGGTTATAAAGGGAGATGGAAAAAAAAATCTGAAGACAAAGGCAGGAAAGACAAGGATGGTTATGACACCCTAGATGATCAATAAAGAGGCTGGTGTGACACAGCATCGCCCCTGGAACAGAAAGGAACAGACCATGTCATGAGCTAAGACACCACAGCCCTTCCCTCCCTGCCCACTGGAAACTACTTTCCCTCTTCCTGAGGCGTGTTGCCTCAAGCCAGCCCAGGTGGGCTCTATGGGGCCTTCTTGGCCCCTGTTGTCACCAGTCCCTTCCTTTCCCCTCTACATCCCACACTGCTGTCAGAGCAAACCACAAACCACAGCAAGTTCACATGCCAACAGGTGACTGCTGAAAGCCAGCAGAGTAGCCCTCGCCTTAAGGCCCATGCCTTCTCTCCAGTCTTAACACACATAAAGATGTGTGTTGAGAACTGGGTGTCTAGCAGTCACAGTTTGTCTGGATCTGCTTGGTACCACTCCTTATGGGTTTGTTTTTTTTTTCTTCTTTCCAGTCCTGGGGCTTGAACTCAGGGCCTGATCACTGTCCTTGAGCCTTCTCAAGGCTAGGACTCTACCACTTGAGCCACAGCACGACCACTTCTGGATTTTTCTATGTATGTGGTACCACAGAATTGAACCTGGGTCTTCACAAATGCTAGGCCAGCACTGTCCCACTAGGCCAAACTCCCAGACCCTGGTACCACTTCTTAAGTAAACAAAAGGTGTACTCTTCACTCAGATTCAAGTTTTACATCAGTATAAATAAAGAAAAATTACCTGCTTCAAAAGTATTAATTTCTCATTCAACCAGCCTCCAGTAGCTCATACTCTGTAATTTTAGCTTATTTATTTGCTGCCTCCAGACAGCAAAGTCTGTGAGACTTATCTCTAATTAAATCACCATCACCACCACCACCAAAGCAAAACTAAAACAAAACGAAACAACAACAGAATTGACACTGTGGCTCAAGTGGTAGAGCACTAGCTTTGAGCAAAAAACATTCTGGGACAGTGCCTAGGCCCCGAGTTTAAGTCCCAGGACTAGTTCAAACACACATACAAAAACCATTCTGGGACAGTGCCTAGGCGCTGAGTTTAAGTCCCAGGACTAGTTCAAACACACATACAAAAAGTTTCTCATTCATTCCTGCTAGGTCTGGGTATAGAAACTGAGATCACAAGCTGGAAAGCTTCGGCTCCTACTATATAAAACACCACCTCTGCCAGGAGTGTGGCCTTGTGGTAGAGTGCTTGGCTAGCATGCACAAAGACCCGGGATTAACTTCTCAGTACCACATACACAGAAAAAGCTGGAAGTGGCACTGTAGCTCAAGTGGCACAGTAGTAGTCCTGGGTGTCCAGGCCTTGAGTTTAAGCTCCAGGACTGACAGAAGAGGAGGAGGAAGAGGAGGAGAAGGAGGTGGTGGAGGTGATTGAGGAGGAGGAAGAGGAGAAGGAGGAGGAGGAGGAGGAGGAGGTGGAGGAGGTGGAGGAGGTGGAGGAGGAGCAGGAGGGGGAGGAGGGGAAGGTGGAGGAGGAGGTGGAGGAGGGGGAGGAGGAGGAGATGGAGGAGGTGGAGGAGGAGGTGGAGACAAGACAACGATGACCACCTCCATCTCTGGTTACCAATGTTAAATTATAGGGAATAAACCTGATTACCCTTAGCAAATGATCCTTTTCACAGACAAGAAGTAGCCTCCCCGTAAGTTTGGAATATTGTAAGTATAAAATCTCCAGTCTTAGTGTGAGATTGCAATATCTAGGGCTCTGGTAAGATTTTCCAGTTCTCATTTCATTAGATCCAAGAATAGACAAAGCATATTTTGATGCATACAGCACAGGAAACCCAAGCCGCCTACACGTGGAAGCTTTGAGAAATACAATTCAAGTACGAAAATTAATCACATCACCCAGCTTTCTATCAGCTGAGGCTGAGGGGCTCTAGGGAAATCTCTAAGCACAGCAACATGGCCCACAGATCAGCCAGGCTTTTCTGTACCAGGCCAGCAAGTAAATACATTAGATTTGCAGACTGTAAAGTTTGTGCTGTAGCTACTCAATTCTGCCCTTGTAGTTTGAAAACAGATCATATGTAAATCAGTAGGCGTGACTATAGTTTTACAAATCACTTACAAAAATAAATGACAGGCCATATAATGCAGCCTGCTAATCCCTGACTTGGACAATTGTGTCAATCTAATAATAAAGAGAAGTAAATCCAACAACCTGCAAATCCATTTAACCAAGCAAGACAGTCCATCTAGGCAAAGCAAGCTGGAACTTAGCAAAGGAAACACTTGTGGTTCCACATAACAAACTACACAGGTTCTGAGCGCCACTGTTGTCACTGTGAGGGTCTAGATTGCTCAGAGGGTAGCTTTGAAAAGGACAGCATTCTAAGAATGAGTATGTGCCTACTGCTGGCTTCCTTGGCATCAAACCAAACCAAGCCTCTCAGCTTTCTGGTTATAAACCTTTCTGGTTTGCTGATGACATTGACAACTGAGAACCAGTAACATCCAACAGGGAAAAAAAAATGTACAAGAAAGAAAAGCCAGATCCAGAGCAGAGAGGAGAGCATCACAGCTCCCCAGTACCCATGCGTGGCCCAACAAAAGCTCATTTCCTAATGAAACTGTGGCTGTGGGGAAATGAAACTCAGACACATCGGGCGTACCACAGGGGTTGCCAAGAGCATGTGCCTTGCTGGGAACCCCCTGCTCCCTCCACTGCCCTCTCAGGGTCCTCTATCCCCTTGCCACTGGCTTGATTGTTGATTTTATCTTCCCTTAGCTAATCCCACCTGGCAGGCCCACACAGGAAATCCTAAGCATTCAGGGAGACATGATGAGGCTAGGGATAGAGCTTGACAGTAGAGCGCTAGTCTATCATGTATAGGGCTCCTTGTTCCTCCCCGACAAGTACCAGAAAAGGCACAGAGGGAAGCATGGGCTCTGTGCTTCCTGAACTCTCAAATATCTGCCACAGACCATAGACCATAGTCTATGGCAGTCTAAGAGGACTGTGAAGCCCACCTTGGATGCTCAATTCCCCGGCTCACCTCCGCCTTCTCTTCTACTTCCTGGGGTGGATCCCATCTCTGAACATTCGTGTTGCTAAAATGTCTACCTACAGGTGGGAACTCTGCTTTCTATTATTTCTATTCTTGGACAACCCAGGCTTCCATGAGGGACCATTGGAGGGAATGTATAGACCATCTTCGTTCTATACTTTTTTGCTACAAACAAAAAGCAATTCAACTAGAGAAAGAGCATTGTAGAAGAGGTGTTTCCTCCTCCAACTGCTGTTACTTTATAAAAGGAAACAAAATGGTGCAAAAAAAAAAAAATCTCAAGTGCTAAACACTTAATATCTTCAAGACAAAATAATCCATCCTTATAGGAGATAATAGATTTCTTTTTTGTGTGGCCAGCTATTAAAATGTAAGCAAACACAATTCAATATCCAAAAGTGAATCATGAAACTGATTAATGATGTTATTGTCAATAACTTTGTTCCTACTCTTACATCACGTCACATAGGGATTTTTCCAACTGTCTTAAGTTGGTCCTTCTAAGGAGGTGGTATTGATGGGTACAATCAACCAATAACCAAAAGGTGGGAGCAAATTGGGCTGGTGCCACAATCCTGGACCGGCACAATCACTACTATTTTCAGCTCTGATCCCATCAAGAAACTCATTCCAGGACAAATCAAACCTGCAGGAGCTACAGCCATGCTGTGCCTGCCAGGAACTCGAGGGTTTCTGTGTGGGGTGGGGGTGGGAGACCCCAGGATGAGAAGCCAAGACTGGATCCCCATGTGGCATGTACATAGTACAAAGACAGCAAGACTGGAATAAGTCAGAAGACCTAGGAGCTGCAACCCTTGCAGCCAACAAAACCAAGGGCAAATTGCTGTCTGTACCCTGGCAGTGGTATTATTTTTAGTGAGAAATGTTCTCAAGCAAGTGAAGTCTGTGCATTTGCTTAAAGGAGACTGCAATGGGAGCAGGATCCTACTCTTCCCTGTGCTAGCTCAGTACCAGCTCAGTGCCAAGGGAGCCTCCCCTCCACCTTTCTCCACTACCTCCTAGAGATCAACAGGAAAGGCTTGAGGAGGAAGCCTCTTCCTTGATCTTCAAAATGTCAGTGGCCCTGCAGGCAGAGCACCACAGCGTCTGTAAACGTTTTAGTCACTATGTCTAAAGGACCAACTTTAACCAGTTACTTTAACTCCATTCCTTATCAAGTCGGGACTCTCCAAGTACCCCATCTCACACAAAAGGATGTACCATGTGCTTACATCTGGAATGCTTTCCCTGCCTGAAACCACCTCACGAACCCAGATCCCTCCCTTCTTAGCAGGCAAAGCTGGCTAAAGTTTTGCATCTGCCAGGCAGCCAAGTAGCACCCAAATGTGCATCTGTGACTACAAAAAAGAGTCCAAACGTGTGGTTTTGGCCAGCACGCGGTAAAATTCAGTGTCTGGACCAGCCTAGTTAGTCTAGTGTCCCCAGGAGTCTTTCTACATCCACAGAGCTCTGCTTTCGACTCACAGGATCTCCTGCAGAAAAAACCCCAAAGAGAACCCAGCACACAGAGGCCCTCCTGAGGGGGCCTACGCCACAGGAGGAGCAGTGCGACCCCAGAGCCTGCTGCCAGCCAGGACAAGGGCAGTAAGTAAAAGGAACAGAAGTAGCAAAGACCAAGGTGCCAGGGTGCCACAAGCTCTGTCATCGAACAGCAAAACAGACAAAGTGGAGGGTTGTAAAAATGGCCGGATCATCTAGCTCAGACAGGACTTCAGAGGTCCAGCTGAGAACAATGTGCAGAGACCATCAGACATAAAGACTTGCACTGAAGATGAAGGCGGCAGCAGCCAGGGATCTCAGATGCAACCAACAACTCAGTGGAAATAGTTGATATGGGGGTTGGGGGGGCGGAGAGGAACAACCCTACTACTGAGCAGACATATTTTTGTGTTATTCCCTAAACAATATATTGTAATGAAAATTTGCATAAGACTTGTACCTTTCTTTTTTTTTTTTTTACGATTTGGGACAAAACCACTTATCTGTATCCTAGGACTCAACTCATTTTCCTTACTACTTTTTTGCTATAAACATGATGGCATCTCCTTTGATTTGTAGTTTTTCTGCTCAATTACCAATGTCATATACTTCAATGTACACTTCTTTCACATAATGTAATCGTACTATAGAAATGATATCTCCCATGACAACAAAAGAAGAAAGCCTTTTCTTTTTTTGTTGGTCATGGGGCTTGAACTCTGGGCCTGGGTGCTATCCCTGAGCATTCCAGCTCAAGGCTACTACCCTACCCCTGGGCTTGGGTGTTCTCTTAGCTCTTCAGCTCAAGGCTACCGCCCTACCCCTGGAACCACTGCCCCACTTACCATTTTCTAGTGGTTAACTAGAAATAAGAGTCTCTTGTTCTTTAGTGCCCTTTAGTGCCCAGGCTGGCTTTGAACTGTGATCCTCAGATCTCAACCTCCTGAGTAGCCAGATTACAGGCATGAGCCACTGCACCCAGCTCCATGTCCTTTTCTTTAGAGCACAAACAAATCCATGCCTACATTTTTTGTGAAGCACCCTCAAATGAGTTTGCAGGAAAATGCCTCTCAAATGGCTACACAGACATCTGACCAGAAACCAAGGCCCTGCTCCAAGAGTAAATACTCAAATGTATCTGAAATCCACCAATCCTGGTTATGAGCAAGGCAAAAAATAAGACATGACAGCCTTATTTGAATCACATTTTCAAATCATTTACATTTCTTGCAAGATTTTATTTTCCTCCATTTTTCTGTCCTTTGTGGAATAACCAGCAAATGTTACAAGTAGAAACTGGGTACTTGCTTGCCATTTCATTTTCTTTTCATTTAGAGTTTCCATAGCTCCTTCTGTATTCTTTGCTTTATTTAGATTTAGCGCAATGCAGTAGAATTGCTTTCTGCTGGAAAGCTTGGCACTTTCCAGATTCTGGTTGATGATCCCAAAATAAACTGGTGTGTCAAAATAGTTCAAAAAATATTATAAGCCAACATTAAGACATATAATTTTTTGTGTGTGCCGATCCCAGGGCTTGAACTCAGTCACTGTACCTGAGATCTTTTGCTCAAGGCTAGGGCTCTACCACTTGAGCTACAGTTTCACTTTTAGCTCTTTGGTGATAATTGAATATGAATGTTATAGTTTTCTTTCTCAGGCTGGCTTGCAAGTATAATCTCAGATCTCAGCCTCTTGAGCAGATAGGATTACAAGCATGAGCCCCCAGCACCTGGCTAACACATATGATTTTTAAGATAAACACTTAAACGGAAAGTAGAGGCAAACTAGAGCTTTCTATTTTTAAAATACAGAGCTAGGGATGTCGCTGGGTGGTAGAGTATATCATGCCTAACACACTCGTGTCCTGGGTTTCATACCCAGCACCATAAAATTAAAAAATGAAAGTATATTATCTCCTACTCTGAAGTTACTCTTCAATACAGTCTTCCTATTAGAGCAGCTTCTCCCAGTTCTGTAGCATAAAAAGCTAAGCACTCTAAGAAACTTTTCTCTCAGCTGTCGACTTCATTTCTATGCAACAGAACTTTTTCCAGGGCAAGAAAGGGCAGAAGAGTGGGAGGGAAGGTGTGTGTGTGAGTGTGTGTACATGCCACCACGATCCAGGAGAAGCTAGAAATAGACTTCACTCCCACTCAAGTCCCTCCGACGCCCTGGTCCCGGCCCCTACAGCCACACACCCTTAAGAAAGATGGCTTCAATGCTGCTCTGCGCCCGAATGTCTCCAGATTCTGAAACTTTCTGCAGGGAGAGCCTCTCTTTCTGAGAACTAACCAACCAACCAATCTACTCGGCACCCATATACATCCTGTGCAATGGCTAAGAAATACATGCCACTCTTAAGAAAGAAAAAATAGCACTGACATTGCGGGAAGATATGCCCAATTGACTGATTATACCACATCACTGTTAACCATTTGCAATCAACTCCAGAAAGGATGCTCCCCCGAAGCCTCCTTCACTGGGGTTAGCATACTACCCAGAGCTCAACCACACAGAGCTAAACCACACGACAAGCGCGAGCCAGGGTAAACACAGCATGGAGGAGGTGTCTTTGCTAGCTGATCCACATGAAGATTCAATGAGATGAAATTGAAACAGGTTTTGAAATGCCAAGCTCTCACGTCTCGCCAACAGCATGGTGTAGTGGTGCACGAAGCATCTTCTAAAATCCCTCCTACTCCATCCTTTACAAGCAGCCACCCACCTGGCCACTGTCTGAAGAATGCCAGTAAGAAGTAGACGTTTGCCCACGTGCAGGCCTGTAATCATCTCACATGGGTCCTCCCGTACAAAACACAGATCTCTAAAGACATCTGTGAAAACTCCCTTCCCTCCAGTCCATTTCAATTGGCACTGTCTCAAGCCATCCTGGCCACCCCTGTCTGAGTGCTAGATTATCAGTATGCATCTTAAACAAACGGGGCATGTGCAGCGAGAACCTGACCACCTGCATTCAGATTTGCAGAGGCCACCTTTGCTGGGGTGTAAAATGCAACTCATGATTCCCTTTCTCGGGAGCCAGAAGATAACACATATCAGAATCCTTCCATGGGACACTCACCTGATTGTGTCATACCAGAATACAATAAACAGAAAATGGAGCTGGATGGTTATTTTCTTATAGAGTCATGCTATAATGGTGATGCTGTCGGGTTCCAAACTCCCAGGTTTCTTCCACCTTACAGGCACAGAACTTAGTCACACTCATGATAAGCTTTAAGATTAATTAGACAGAGCTGAGTTCCAGAATTTGGCACATGCCCCTCTGCTCTAGTCTTTCTATGAACGAGCTGAGCAACGGTTCCTTCATGTGTGTGGGATGCCCAGCAGTAAATGAGAAAAGGTCACCAATTACCATAGATAGCACTGCAGTTTTTAACTTATGAACAAGTATGAATGACTTTACTTTTACCATTGTCACATAATTGACAAGACATGTTTATCTGTAAGAATGACCTCAGATTCCACTGTACCCAAGGGACCAGGGATGCTATTTTGAAGTTCCTAGAAAGAACCTTCACAATCCAAAACCAAAAACAGATTACCAGGAGGTATATAACCCAACTAAAATTGTGTGTGTAGACACCTGTCTAGGAAGAGCTCATAGCTCAGATGAGATTACCAGGGGAATTAGTGACACCAACAAGCTGGTTTTTTCATTGAAAGTACAGCTTGTTGCTGGTGGCTCACACCTGCAAGCCAAGCTGCTCAGGAGACTGAGATCTGAGGGTTGCAGTTAGAAGTCAGCCCAGGCAAGAAAGCCCATGAAACTTTTATGTCCAATTAACCACACACACACACACAAGCACACATGCATGTCAAAAATGGAGCTCCTGCATAAGTGGTAGAGAGCTAGCTTTGATTACAAAAGCTCAGGGATAGACCTAGTCTTTAAGTTCATGACCCAGGACTAAGCCAGCCCCTAACCTCCCCTCCCCCCAAAAAAAGGAAAAAAGAAAAATAAAGTAGAGAGACCTCAAAGGAAGGTATATAAGTAGAAAACTTTAAATCACCAAACCTACACTTTACTATATCGAAGGTGATGGGAATATAATGCTTTCTATGATGTAGATGAACAATGGTTGAACTTTGGAGACTGAAAGTCAAGGAGAAAACACAGGAAGACAATCTCAGGAAGAAAGACACAGATAAGGATGCTATCTGCAAATATATGATTAGTGACACTCTGAGAGTGGTTGAATTTTCTGGAAAGAGAATTACAATGTTTTTAGAATGGGATTGGGAAAGACAGGGATATCAATGGAGGAATGACATTGATCAGGATGCATTGTACTCAGAATCTGGCTTGTATTGAAACTCCCTCGTACAACTACTTAAAAATAAAAATAAAAATAAATAAGTTTTAGATACCTGATGGGATTTCTAAACAACAGGACAGTTCGACAATAATGATACTAAGTCAGAAGGGCTGAGAGTGTGGCCTAGTGGTAGAGCTCTTGCCTAGCACGCACAAAGCACTGTGTTTGATTCTTCTGTACCACATGAGCAGAAAAAACCCAAGTGATGCTGTGGCAGAACACTAGCCTTGAGAAAGCTCAAGGACAGTGCTCAGGCCCTGAGATCAAACTCCAAGACTGACCAAAAAACAACAACAATAATGATGATGATGACACAAAGTGCTTTTTGGAAAGAACTACCAATTATGAAACACCGCCGTGGAATTGATCCAAGTAAAGTCGGAAGCACATCCAATGAATTCAACAAGCAGGTGGGCTGAGCAATTTGGGTATGGCAGGGAAGTAGAAACAAACTCACAGGTGCAACTTAGAGCCGTATGCAGGTAGGAGAATGGGAAGAGAATGCCTTGCTACACTGGGATCTGAAGAAGAGGAAAAAAGACATTGTAGGTAATTCAAAGTTTGAGCTTTAAAGCAAGAGTACTCTGATAAAAGCATCAAAATAAAGACAAATACACTTGTAAGGAGGATACTTGAAAGTGGAGGGTTCCAATCCTATCCAGCATAGCAGATGCCAGTACTGGTTTCTGACTGGCTGTCAACACTCTTCATTCTACTAACTGATGTCAGGTCTTTCCTTCCTTCTTCCACAGTCCCTCAATTCCTTCAGAAGACATAGTGAAAACAGGTAATCTACTCCAGAAGCCAGGATGTCAGAGATGGAGCTGTGGCTGAAGTGGATACCCAAGGCTCTAGGTTCAATCCCCAATACAGCCACAAATATACATATACACATACATACATACATACATACATACATACATACATACATACACACACATACATACATGCACACGTGCACACACACACACACAGTAATTAACTATTTAAAAAGAGGTAAAAAGAAGAATTTGACTATTAGATAACTAAATTTGTCTCCTTTGAACACTTATGAAATCCATTTTGGTACAAAGTAGATTCTAGAATCCACATGCAAGGCACTGCTGATGTACAGTTCTGAAATGATTATCTAAGAGAACTGACATGGTGGATTAAAAACACAATGCTAAGAATCATCCAGTATTTACAATAAAACCCAAATTACAACAATAAGAGACATGCCACTCAAGCCAAATAACAGTATATATAGACTACAACTACACGAAATGCAACAAAAACAAATCTCTATTCAATTTGTGATCATTGTGATGGCTGTTCAAAGACAAGTTTATACCATTTGGATGTTAATGAGGTAACACATGAGCTTCACAAGTCGTTCAAATATATGAGATTAATAATTATGATGAATACTTCATGTTTCCAAAGATCAGTTTGATATAGATACATGAAGACAGTATAATAAAACTTGCCAAGTACTGTTTGAAAAAGGAGGGGAGTAAGGGAGAGAAGGATTAGAAATATGGAAGACATGATGGGAAAGGGGTATGGAGATTATTCAATGTGTACCCTACACATGTATAAAAACATCATAGTAAAACCCCGTCATCTAACAAATGCATGCTAATTGAAAAATAAAATACCTGTTAAAGAAAGAGCCAGTATGCACTAATTACAAGTCAATTCCTGTGTATGCTTTACACAAGTTACTAAAGGACAAAGCAAAGACAAAGGATAAAGCAGTAAGATGGCTCTCTTAAAAAATATTGTACCTCTGAACTTATTAACCCACCTCAGTATATGGCTAAAAGTAAAACGCTTGTATTAGGTTCCTCATGACCTATTATGTCCCTCTGATAGATTTTTATCTAAAACCATCAACTTGAATAACCAAATTATGCGATAAAGAGGAAAAGAAACCAAAAAAAACACAAGCAATTATCCAAACCCAGTAACATTAGGATTAACTCACAGGGATTAACTCACAGACCAAACCATTTAACAACAAATCAATGGCACATTAAAACTTAGGGTGAACCACAGTGGGGAAGAAGATTTAAATTATAAACCCAAATAGAATATGGACTCTTGGATCCCAACCAGATAACCACAAACGCAGACACAACCTAGTATTACACTAACTGTGGTAAGATAGTGCTCAACTTCTTGAGAAGTAGCTAGGAGTGCAGGCGTGGGCCACTGGCACCCAAAATGTACTTATTTTTGTGTTGTTTTACTTCAAAGATAAAGAAAAATTATATATATATATATATATATATGGATATATAAGTGACTGATTTTTCACGAATTCCTGTGGCAGCCTCTTCTTACTACAACTTCAAGCAAGATCAGGGAAGCATGTGGGACAAATGCTACCAGCAGCTCTTGGTGGGACTGCTGCCTGGCCCTCCTCTTTCCCCATCACCTTCAGAAGCACAGACCTGCTCAGCAATTAAGAGAGTGCTTATTTACAAAGCGTACTTAGGTGCCTGGATCTTGCTCTCAATTGGCTCAGCTCTAAACACACACGTGGTGGCCATCTTACTCTGATGAGCGTGTGAAGGCCATTGGGGAAAGTTATACAACAGTAGTGGGAGGATTTAGGAGTGTCCGATAAATTGAGGCATGGAGGCACAAGGCCAGAGAGATTTCTGAGCTGGCACTATTACTAATCACCTTCAGAGCCAAGCCAAGAACCAGGTCTTGGAAGGTGGTTGGTGCCGCTGGCACACTCCTGCACTCCCTGCATGGCTCTGTCTCTTACTGACCTTCCCGTGTTCCTTCCTCATGTGGGAGATGTACACTTCCCTCTGCGTGAACAGGCGGTCACACTCCCAACAAGTCCACCCAAGAATGGCCGACTTCTTGGATTCCACGGACTTTTGTGCAGGAGACGGTGACTTCTTTTCCAATTTCTCTTTCCCATTCGTGGACTTGGTGTCCTCTTTGCTGTGGTGTGATGAATTTTGAGATGCGGGCTTAATGATCAAAGGCAAGTGTATACCCAAGTTGGGAGGCCCTTCAATACTTTTCAATGTTCCATGCATAGACTGCATTACAAAAAGAGAAGAAATAGCTATCACAAGTCACACCGTAGAAAGAAAGCACACCTAGACGGTCTTAATACTCTACAGACATTTCAACAGGTTGTTTAAATTAAATCATTCAGGAATAGTTCCTAATTGGCAATGGAGAAAAGCCAAGCCAAAGAACAAAAAACGTAAGAGATTTTTTTTAAGAGCATTAAATTTTATAACTGTTATGTGTTTCTAATTCCAAAGGATTCTTTAAAAATGTTTTAAAGACAGATCCCCATACTGAATCACATTAGATCTGATATTCTTCCTCTCCTGGCCTGAGAGGACTGAGTCCTCTCTACAACAGACCATTTCCAAGGTCTGTTTCCTTTTCTGATCTGCAGTGATGTTTATATAGGTTAGTATACCATAGCTCACCAACTTGACCCAATTTCTAAGACCCTCGGTAGCAACAAACCCTTTTCTCTCTTTTTCACGGTCTTGGAACACTTGTGATTCTGTAGGATTTTACTGATGAGTGGGGGTAATTTTCATCTCCCCAGCTCCTATCTATCCATTCCTTCTAACTAACAGCACCCAGACTAGTGAACCGTACATAGGAGGTACTTAAAAGCCCTGTTTGGCTATTTATTACTATTAGCACAATAGACAAAACAGCCACCTAAAACTCACAGAACACCAAATGCCACAGATATAAAATCAGTGCTATTGGATTGTGAAGACCGGCTCACTTTGGTTTTTGTCTTTTGTGTACTCAGGACGTAAAGCCCACAAAAATAAAAGGAAGTGAGTGTGCCTTCCTCAGTTGATCTTACAGTTTATCTTCCAATGGGGCTGACTGCTGAACAGGATGCAGACTGGCAGCTCGCCTATACATCCTGAGCCTACAGGAGACAAGACCTGGACTCACGCCCCGACAGGCTGTGGCACCCAGATTCCTCGAGTCACAGAGCCTGGTTCCATCACCTCCCAGCCACAGTCCTGCTGAAGCTCAAGCTCACAATTTCTTCTGCCTGCTCCAGCTTTCACAGACAAGGGCTTATCTAAACAGCACCAGGATTAGCTGGCCCACATTCCTGGGAGGAAAGGGTGCCATGACATTCTCTTTTAGCAGGTCACAAGGCCTAACCAACAAGATAAGCATTAAACTGGCTGGTCAATATGGATAGGAGATAGTCCCCATCTGAATCTTCCTCTCCAGAGAAAAGCTGGGCGGCACGGTTTTCAGTCAGCCCCAAACAATTCATCAGTACCATCTCCACTATGCAGGCAGGCAGGCAGGCAAGCAGGCAGGCAGGCAGGCACATAGCTTCTAGATTGGGTCTTTTATCAAAATGGAAGCTAATTTTATTTTTACATTTTGAGCCATTTCAAATGCAAAAAGACAAAGTCCAAAACTTTCCAATAAAACTTTTTAGGCAAATGCATTTCAACTATGTGCCTGAAGAGAACCTAAATTCTAAAGTACTATAAAAGTTACAGAAAAGAAGTGAAAATTCTAGCTGGGCACAGTGGCTCACACCTGTAATTCTAGCTACTCTGGAGGCTGAGATCTGAGGATCATGGTACAAAGCCTGCCCTGGTACTACAGTCCATGAAACTTCTATCTCTAATTAATCACTAGAAAACTGGAAGTGGCAATGTGGCTCCAGGGGCAGGCCAGTAGCCGTGAGCTAAAATGCTCAAGGACAGCACCCAGGCTGAGTTCAAGCCCCATAACCAACAAAAAAATAAATAAAATAAGGAAGTGAAAATTCTGTCATGACTAAAAAGGGTTATTGGAGATTGCTAAAATGAGATTAAAAATAAATTTATTTACTTTACAATGCAGTAAAAATTATGGCTAAACCAAATGTCCTTTTTTTAATAAAAGAAATACAATTGGGCTGGGTGCTGGTGGCTTATTCCTGTAATCTAGCTATACTCAGGAAATCTGAGGATCACAGTTCAAAGCCAGCCTGGATAGAAAAAAAGGCTCTATGAGACTTTTGTCTCCAATTAACCACTCAAAAATTGAAAGTGAAGCTATGGTTCGAAGTGGGGAGTGTTAGCCTTGAGCAAAACTGCCTCAAGGGCAGCACCCAGGCTCTGAGTTTCAGCCCCACCACCAGAAACACCACCACCACCAAAGAAATACAATTGACATGTGCCTTATCGTAGCGTACTTTGTTCAAGGCCTGGGTTCCATAGGAAGGAGGAAGAGGGAAGGAGAAGGAGGAAGAGGAGGCAGGCAGGCAGTCAGGCAGAATTGATTTCTCCTTAGCTTTTACAATAAATGACAATTTTTTAACTAAAAGGCTTACTTCAAATGTGAATGGTACACAGATGACCTGAAAGTAAATAAATCTGTTTTGATAGAACAAATAAATGGTATGTCTTGGACAGTGCTGGGCCAAAAAAAAAAAAAAAAAAAAAAAAAGCCACTTGTAAGTGAGTCCCTATGAGTAGCCACAGCCCCACCCCCATTCCATTCCTTTCTCCCAGTTCTCCCAGTCATCAGGGAAGCTACATACACAGCAAGAGCTGGATACATTATTAAAAAACAAAAACAAACAAAATGATACCCTAAAACTTTATTCTTGCCCACCCCAAATGCATAAATGCAGGATAATATTTTAAGATGCACTGAACATGCTGGAAAATTAGGCATGGTTCAACATGCCTATAATCCCACATCAGAAGGCTAAGGCGGGAGGATTAAAAGTTCTAGACCACCCTGGACTACACAATGAGACCTTGTCTCAACAAACAACAACAAAAGTCCATGACTGAACAGAGGACCTCAGTGAGGGAGCATTCTTTTTATATCACCGAGGCTTGTAAAGAATTGGGTGACTAAAAACATTTGTCCTCCATAAGATTCTCCACTCCACAACACTCACAAGAAACCCTAACCACAAAGCCCACCGCCCCACTTTCTGATCTGTCGATGACTTCCAGAAGCCAGACTCTTGTAAGACTCTTAAAAGGAACTTTTCTTTCTCTCCCTTCCTTCTTTCTCTTCTTTTATGACACAGAAAGTATTAGTACACAGTGTCCCTGTGTATTTATTAGATTATTTCCCTGTCATTCATGAATATTTCTGTTAGACCGTTTTATAGTGCACACTGTAATCTCAGCACTTGAGAGGTAAAGGCAGATGAATTCTGAGTTCAAGGCCATGAAATAGTGAGATCCTATCTTAAAAAGAGAAAAAGGAAAAAAGCAAGTGCTGGTTTCCATTTCTTTTTTTTCTTCTGGTTTCCATTTCTTAAAACCTCATATACACATATTATCATTTCAGCTCAAACATTTAAAATATCTTGAGGATTTATTGAACTTCGACTGAAAATGAAGATCCTCCCTCGCCTAGTACACCTCATGCCCTCTAGCAATGGTGGTGCCACCGCTACCTTCACTTTGCCTCCAAGAGCAGAAGCTTCTACTGTTGAGTTCATTGGTGGCAGGCTGTGTGTGTGATCAGATATGCTCAAGACAGGAAATGTCAAAGACTAACAATCCATTCATCTAATGAATATGAGACTAAAATTATTGATATACATCATTTGACCTGCCACCCCATGTAGTAGTAGGATTTGAACTCAGTGCTCTATGCTTTCTCAACTTGCTTGGCTAGCATACCATGACTTGCGCCAGGCTTCCCATTTGAAGTGTGTGTGTGTGTGTGTGTGTGTGTGTGTGTGTGTGTGTGTGTGTGTGTGTGTGGTGTGTGTGTATGTGTGTACTAGTCCTAGAGTTTGAATGCAGGACGTGGGACCTAGCCACTGACCCTGAGATTTTTTGTTTTGTTTTGTTTTGTTTTTGTGGTCCCTGAGCTCTTCAGCTCAAGGCTACCACCCTACCCTTGAGCCATGCCCCAATTAATTGGAGATAAGAGTCTTGGGTCCTTTTGTGCCCAGGCTGGCTTTGAACCTTGATCCTCAGATCTCAGCCTCTTGAGTAGATAGGATTATAGGTGTGAGCCACACCAGAAATTTTTTTTTTCAAGGCAAGCACTCTACCACTTGGATTCCAGCTCCACTTCCAGCTCTTTCACATGTCTAATTGAAGCTAAGAGTCTCAGCGACTTTCTGCCCAGAGTTCACTTTGAAACATGATCCTCAGATCTCAACTTCCTGCTTAACTAAGATTCCAGGCATGAGCCACTAACACCTGGTGGCTTTGTGATAGGTATTTGAGATGGAGGCTTTTGAACTTTTTCGTCCATGCCAGTTTTAAAACTGCATTCCTCTGGATCTCAACCTCCTAAGTAGCTAGCATTACAGGCATGAGCCATCAGTGTCCAATTACTTTATTTTTAACTGAACTGTTTCTCTCTCTCTCTCTCTCTCTCTCTCTCTCTCTCTCTCTCTCTCTCTCTCTCTCTCTCTCTCTCTCTCTCTTCTCTTTCATATGCATTTTTTTTTCAGTCCTGTGGCATGAACCCAGGGCCTGAGCAGGGCTTCCTCCAGGCTAGCACTCTACCACTTGAGCACCACTTCTGGCTTTTTCCTGTCTATCTGGTACTGAGGAATTGAACCTGTGCCTTCAGGCATGCTAGACAAGCACTCTACTACTAAGCCAAACTCCCTCAAAAATGCATTTTAAAGAGAAAGAAAAAAAAATTAAGATAAAGATTGAGTTGAAGATAGTATTAGATTTCCTGGTTTTCTAAAGGAAGCTCTGTTAACCCCTGAAAGCCAAAGGACCTTCCCGCCTAAGCACTCAAATAACAAAAAACTGGTAACGTGTCACAGTGTCCCAACAAACAGGCACAAGCCAGGAGGGAACACTGGCCTGGGAAAGCTCAAAAGACTAAAAACACAGCTTTGCATCCCTCTGAGAGTGGAGAGGCATGATCCAAACAAGACATCTACTCACTTAATATCACACCAGATGTTCTAGTCTGAATATTTAATCCTCGTTTTTATATAAGGTTTTGTAGAGGAAGTGAAAAAAAAACTAAACTAAAATCCCAAGGACATCAAAAGTAATGCAAATTCAACTGTGTATAGTATCACAGAGTAAAATCTTTTTTCAAAAAAGAAATGAAATATGATGTAAAAATCCATGTTAATAAATTCTTAAAAAGAAAAGAAAAAGAAATGAGGGGGCCAGGAGTGTGGCCTAGTGGTAGAGTGCTTGCCTAGCATGCACAAAGACCCAGGTTCGATTCCTCGGTACCACATACATAGAAAAAAGCCGGAAGTGGTGCTGAAGCTCAAGTGGTAGAGCTCTAGCCTTGAGAAAGTCCAAGGACAGTGCTCAGGCCCTGAGCCCAAGCCCAGGACTGGCAAAAAAAAAAAAAAAAAAAAAAAAAAAGAAATGGGTGGTATTTGTATGAGTTAGCATAATTCCTATCTAAGTATCATGTGCAGTAGAGTTCTCAAAATAGTAATTTCAGTTGTTATCTTCATATTATATATATATATTGCATATATATATATATGGGGGGGTGTCTACATACACACACACACACACACACACACACACACACACACACACCCCACACACATGCATGCGCGCGCGTGTGCACACGCTTGATTATTCTTCCACAAAATCAGAGCATTCATCTGTTCCCTTGCATTCGTCTTTGCAGCAGACAGATCCAGATCCCTGAGTAAACAGCGCCCACCATCACATGAACACAGGACAGGCAACTACGATATGCTGCTCACTGACAACGACCGCTTCCATCCCTTCTCTGGACAGTGCAATACGCCTTGCAGAGGCCTGTGGCTCAGCCTTGGCTTATGTATCTGCAACTCACTAAGAGGAGAGGAGAGGAGATGCACACACACCTTGATATGGTCCATCATAAGTTGCTTCTGTGCATATAAAAGAGAACAGTCTGGACACTTGAAAACAGACACCTTCTGGTTTTCAGTGTGCTGGTCAAAGTGGCGAAACAGCAAGTTTTGCAGCGTGAACACAGTGTCGCACATGGAACACTTATAGATTACTCTAAAATAGAAGAAGCGCAGCGAGATCTCGTCAGTCAGCCTCGTCTCAAGTCAAAGGAGCTGCTACTTGACATCGAAGGGACTCAGAAGGCAGAAGCAGGTTGAGAACACAAAGACAATTAAAAGAACAACATTTTAGCTTTGGAACAAACTTTTCAAGACAGCTGGCAGCAGTCAATTACAAATATTACCATTCCACATCAAGAAGCCGTAGGCTACACCTATTGAGAAATGTAAACTGAAGACCACATGACACCTCCTAAATCAATACGAGATGCATTTGGATGTTCCTTTGGAGCAAAAGTATCAGCAGGGGGAGGGAAGGGGCAAGGGAAGACAGGACCAGAACAGTTCAGGGGTGGTAGTCTAACTTGCAAAAAGAATTTGGTTAAAGATTTACCTAGGCCTACAGGACTCCAGTGCTGGAACAAGTTGTTACTTGTTACAATTCTCCTTTTAACGCTAGCAACAATACCCTCAAAACAAAGGAAATCACTACTGAATAATAGGGGGAAATCAGGTACGGGGAGAAACCTGGTAGATGCCAATCTGGCTCAAGGATGAAGGACAGAAACTGCTCAAGCCGTTAGTGAGACCCACTGAGAAGCCAGTGATGGAATGGGAAGACCATCTCCAAGATGAACCTTGCATCCTCTTTGGGAGAACCAAGCAGAGGGGGGGAAGACAGTAGGTAGACATGGGAGCCACAGGACAACTGATTCCAAAGGCTAAGCCCAGATTAGGATTTTGGGCCACTGGGCATGTTGGAATGCAATTTACAAGCAGGCTGACGTGACAGTCCACACCAGCTTCCAGGGTGGGGGTCTGTTTGGTGATGACTTATATGAACATGCTCTGCAGGAAGAGAAAACACTCAAACTGCGACTCCTACAGATACATGGTCAGGGTGGGGCTTAAAAATGATGGACAGGGGCCAGGGGTGTGGCCCAGTGGTGTGCTCTTCTAGCATGCACGAAGCTCAGGGTTTGATTCCACAGAACCACATACACAGAAAAAGCCGGAAGTGGTGCTGTGGCTCAAGTGGCAGAGTGCTAGCCTTGAGCAAAAAGTATCCAAGCATGATGCCCAGGCCCTGAGTTCTAGCCTCAGGACAGGCAAAAAAATAAATAAAATAAAAGGACAGAACCAGATACTGGTGATTAGGAGAGGCGGAGGTCTCAGTTCATTCCTCCAATAATTCTTAGGGCAGAAACTATTTTTTTTTTAATGATGCCACTAATGTATCAAACCAAAGAACAAAAGTACTACAGGATCACAGGATAGATCATGAAGCTAGAAAAAACTCCCCAACCACAGTGGAACAACCCAGGAAGACAGCTGCCAACCCAGTAGAAAGATGGGAAAGTCTCCAGACAGGAAAGGCCCCCTGGCTGTGAAGGATTATAGCATAGTGTGGGAAACAGTGAGGACCCAAGGGCAACTGGGTTCCCAGGGTATGGGATGGATTTAGGGTATGGGGTGGATGTGGGGCATGGAGGGAAAGCTAACCCTAAAATCTAATCCTATTTGTAAGACTTGTGAGGGGGCCAGGTAACTACATGGTAACAAAAGGGAGAGGAGAGAAACAGGGAAAAAGGAAGAAGAGAGGGTGGGGCACGAAGGGGGAAAAAATAGAATAGAAAACTGAAAACACACACAGATTCACATCAAACTTACAGCAGCCCAAACTTTGCAGAGCACAGAGCTACCTACAAGTGAACTTGATGTGAACAAATGAAGAAAGGGTTGTAAACCACTGACTGAATCTCACCAGGTGTGTGGTACCATTCTCTCCATCCCCACATGACCTTCCACATCCTTGAGAGATGAATTTACACTACTACAGTGCCCAGGTGGTACACTGACACTCAAGAGACAGTAGATTATTGGTTCAACATTGAATAAGCTCATGGCTCTGGCTCAGCCTTTTCTGAGAGCATGACCCACTGTCATGCCACAACTCTAATTCTACACAAACCATTTCTTAGGAACGTGCTTAAAACCTCTGTCTCTTAACTTTGAGGTTGGAACTTCTTCACTTACATATGCTTAAAATGGAGAGGTTTTTTTTAAGAACACACAATTGCAGGCACTCAGTAGTGGCTATGTGGGAAATGAATGATGTAACTTGTGGGCAGGGCTTGGAAAGGGAGATGGGCAGGGGATTGGGGGGCTGTGAAGGTAGGGGTGACATGTCCAAAAAGAAATGCACTCAGTATCTGACTTATGAAATGGTAACCCTTCTGTACCATAACTTAACAACAGAATAATATATATATATATATATGCAAAGCTTTAGCTCCCAAAAACGCAATAGTAGGCAAGTAAAGTTGAGTTATTTCTAGCAAAAATGAATGGCGTGCACAGACAGCAAGGAACTATATCTGCTAGTACAATAAGAAACAACAAAGTGCCGATCACCGTGCCTGGCATAGAGTAAATGCTCTGAAAAGATGGGGAATGGAAGAACCGGGAGTCTGGCCTAGTGGCAGATTGATTGCCTAGCATGCACAAAGACCTGTGCATACCACATACCCAGAAAAAGCCAGAGTGGTGCTATGGCACACGTGGTAGAGCTCTAGCCTTGAGAAAGTCCAACGACAGTGCTCAGGCTCCTGAGTTAGTCCCCAAGAAGGGGAAAAAAGACAAAAAAACATTGGGGAGAAGAGGATGGCGGGGAGCTGTGGGTCAGTGATCAGTGGTAGAACATTTGTCTAGCAAGTAAAGGCCCTGAGTTCAATCCCCAGTACCACCAGGAAAAAAAAAATGGGGAGGGAACCCTCTAAATGTAAAATAAGTCAAAATCCTAATGGTGCTTTTTGAACTGAGGCGCTATGACTGCAGATATGGAAAATTCTTTCAGGCATCCATATATTATTCACTAAGGAAAAATGGGTGGGAAACTTTTTAATAATAAATTCATAATAATGATTCACAAGTTATGCAATCTGTACTAGTTTTTAATTCATTATCTGCATAATCAAACCCTGCTAGGAGATTTCAGTGTCCTGGGTCTCTTTGAGTTAGAGACTACATACTCATTTTGGACTTAATTCCAAAATGAATGTTTTGGATCAAATGCAAAAGTGGCTTGAAGGTGAGTCTTACAGGAGCCCGGCTTGTGAGGTAACAATGAGGGTCAGAGACAGATACTGTAACTAGGGGATAGAGAAGCCTCAGTTCCTTCTTCCCATAGTTTGTAGGGCAGAAACTATTTAAAACAAAAACAAAAGCTAAACCCTGCCCTCTCACTCACAGGAGAGGAAGGTCACGTTGCTTGGCCCCGGGATGCCTGAAACTGTGGACAATCCCCACGCTATGGCTGAAGCCTCTTCAGCCTCTTCAGCGCATTCTAGCACTATCTTCAGCCTACTTCAGAATTTCACAAATCCAAGATTTATTTTAGCATGCATCTTAGCATATAATCCCCCTTTTCTATGTGCTGGTCCTAGGGCTTGAACTCAGGGCGTGGGCACTGTCTCGAAGCTTTTTTGCTCAACGCTAGCACGCTACCCCTTGAGCCACGGGGTCACTTTCAGCTTTTTGGTGGCTGAGGTAAAAATCTCACGGACTCTCCTGATGAGTGTAGCTTCGTTCTCAGATCGTAGCCTTCTGAGTAACTGGGACTACAGGCCTAAGCCACCAGAGCCTGGCTTACCCCTCCATTTTAAAAGAGCAAAAAGCTTCTATAATTTTACCTAAAGAAAGCACTTTATGGTTTCTCTTTATTTCAGAATCATTACTCTTGTGCTTTGGGACCATTTATATAAAATAAGAGTCACAAGAACACAGGCGCTTCACTTCCTCAATCCAATGCCAGGCTGGTTAATCAGTGACCAATCAGCAGCTGGTATGGACAACATATACATACTGGGCAAAGCGGGGGTTTGTGCCACAGGACACTGAGAAAATCTATCACACTTCTCAGAATAATGCACAATTTCAGTCCTTCAACTTGTTCATGCCCGAAATTCCCCCATTTAATATTTTCAAACCATAGTTGACCACAGGTAACCGAAGCCACAGAAAGTAAAGATGTAGGTAAGGGGTGGGAGTGTGGCAGCAGACTGCTATACTCACATAGTACCTGAGCATATTTTAATTACCACTGCCCTACGTTATCAGGTTACGACTACTATTCCAGAATTCAAACACCTTCCGGAAAATAAAATTCCATTTACAAATGCAGAATAAGTACAACACTAGTAAGAAAAGGTTGCATAGCATCACAGCATCACAAACGCTGAAGATACTAAGACTCACTAATCCTTGTCTTCAGAGTCAGGCAGTATGTGGTACATGGTGGGGTGGGGGCTAGAGGAGTTGCTCAAATGATAGAACACGTGGCTAGCAAGTGCTAGGTTCTACCCGAGTACTGCCCAAAAGGCACATCAACAAATAAAGTTGCATGTAGATCCCCTAATTTATAATCTGTTTTATTTTAAGGATCGGTGCACCAAAGATTGGGGTGAAGCTCCTACTGGAGTAAAGTTAGATTTGTAAACAGTGGCTTCTATAGTATTCAATGGAATACCCCCTAAATATTACATTAAAAGGTAAGTTGTGCCAGGCACCAGTGGTTCAATCCTGTAACCCTAGCTAACCAGGAGGCTGAGATCTGAGTATCTAGATTTAAAGTCAGCCCAAGCAGGAAAGTCCTATCCCCAATTAACCACCAAAACGCTAACAGTGCAGCTGTGGTAGAGCAGGTGGAGGAGCACTAGCCTGGAGCAAAAGAGATCAGAAATAGAGTCCTATGCCCTGAGTTAAAGCCCTAGGGTTGGCACACAAACACACACACAAAGTTTGCATGTCTTCTCTTCAATAAATTGTTGATAATGGACAGATAGGCAAAAAATGTGTCAACAGACTTTGCACAGCAAAGCTAGCCTTGTGTGATTATGAATGAATCTAGGAATAAAATGAACATAACCCAGAGCATTTGAACCAGTTGAGGGATGGAGAAATGCAGGAAGGAACTAATGGTTACAAAGCCCTCCCCACTCCATAGAGGGCCCAAGTGCTACATATGTTAACCTCTCACAACCTTGGGATGCAAACATGATCTTTGCTTTACTAGACAGAAAGCTACAGTGGAGAAAGGCAAGAGACCAGGGTCACACAGCTGGTAGGTGTTGGGATTCTGACCTGCTCACACTGTACCCCCATCCCTTGGGCAGCCAGGCCGCCCTAAATGTCAAGGAACCATTCCCCTGCTAAAGACTTCACAAAGCAATTATTGTTCACCTGATGAGCAAGATTAAGGCAAAAATAAGCTTAACTTCTACTAATCCTACCAACTAAAGGATCATACTGATTATGAAGTTAAATTTGTTAACCAACATCTTAAGTTGACTTCTTCTAAACTCTACAGGGAAAAGTGTATCCTGTAAGACAGAAACTATGGGAAAGCATAAAGGACAGTGCTTACGTTTGAGTGTTTGGGGTTGTTTTATATTTTTTTCTCTCAATTTTTTGGTTGAAATAATCATCTGAAGAATAAAATAGATAAATATCCACTGGACCAAAACTGATTAAAAGAGCATAAATGATAGGTGACAATTTTGACCAAGGTTTTTTTACCTGGAAAAAATAGAAAGGTTTGGGTGAGCTATATAAGTATCAAAATCAACCCAGCTGCATCAACTTCAAATTTTACTCAATAGAATGACCATCTCCTCTAAATGACTCATACAGAAGTGGAGTAAAACTTGGCAGTCAGGATGACTTACTTTGGTTCTCCTATCTTGATGCCAGGATGCTGTGTGTAGGCGTGGGAGTGTGTGCTTGGGGCAGACTTAAACGCCATTGGACAGTTAGGGCACTTGTAGAAGACTTCACAGTGAGAGCCTTGAATGTGAGACTTCAGTGCAGCCACATCAGAGTACACAACATTGCAATGTACACATCTGTTAGAGAAACAATACCGTTGTTAGCACAGACTACTAAACAGGTGTGACTTCACTGTGTATGAGACCAGGTAAAATGACAGTTCACAGCCAGGTTAGGTTTCAAATGGCTTTGTAGAAATGTTTTGAATTGGGTCTTTATTGTTTGTTTGTTTTCTATTTATAGTAGATGAAAAATAGATGTTGAAGAGGGAAGATCATGAGGAAGAAAAGCAAAACTCAAATGGTTGATTTTGGGAGAACATCTTTGAAGTTTCTAGAAATCATGTGTGTACTCTAGACTACCGAGGATAATGGGTTATGGGGGACGGATGAAGATGAGGGGACACAGCATGCCCTCCTGACTCCTGGCTCTGAGGACTTCCATGTGCTTCCATCCATCCCGATGCCCTCAAGGCTCTCAATGGAAGATGCCTTCGCCATCTAAACCCGCAAGCCTTTGACAGTGGGAAGAGAGAAGCTGCGGTCCATCACCTTCTGGTATACACGGCTCTGATCATAAGTCATGGTAACCTGCAGGGTGGAAGCCAACCACTTAGGATTTTTGTCTACTGGAAAATAAATGTGAATGTACTCATATTTTTTAACTACATTAATTCTAAACTTCTGAAAAATAATTATCTCTTCTTTTTTAATATCTAGTCTTCTTCTTTATTGAATTCCTAATTCCAACCCCTACACAATTTAGCTCATTCCTTAGTGGTCTAATTCCACAGAAACCAAGTTAAAGTACAAGACATTTCTCCCACACCTCACCTTTTTTGTACAAGGACCCTTAGCAACATTTATAAGCCCTCCAGTTAATGAGTCTTCTTGGTTCACACCTGAACACTATATAACCGTGGCCTTGAGACTCTTAGGAGCCACTGTAGATAATTTCTCCAGGATGACAACACGTGTGCCTGGATGTGTGCATAAGTCACCACGGGAGAGGGGCTGCAGACGGGACCTGCCCTCTAGGATCCAGTATATCTAGGGACCTCAACAATAACTTAAGGTATCTCTGCTTTAAAGTGTCTTTCTAGATCTTAGGGCTGCTTCCAAACCCATACACAACAGTGGGTTCTACACTGTACATATTCTATAAAGTGTGCCATGTGGAGGTGTTATAAGCACTGCATACAAATCATTATGAATGCATCTGCACTGATGTCTTAAGTCCGAGAGCTCAGAAAACACAGACATTTAAAACCACTGAAGAACAGGAGGAAAGTTTCATGTCCCCTGTCTAATGCAATGGGATAATACAGGAGCCACCGGGGCTCACTCAAGCCCTTTTGAGTTAATTTACAGTGTAGTCTTGAACACAGGCCAGTTACTCATTTGTAAAATGAGAAGACACAGATCATTTTTCAACCTTCTGCACTCTAAAAGCCTGACTCAAGGGAAAGGAAGAGGGAGGAATGATGCCAAAGAGGATAGACGGGTAACTAGTGAAATCCAAAGATCTCCAAACCACCAGCCACAACAATCTCCCCATCAGTCATAGCGAGGTGGTATCCAAAGGGCCAAAGATCCAAGAACAAAAAGGAAAAGAAAACAAACTACTAATCACCTCTGGTCACTTGGAGTAAAAGGAAGCTTGAGCCTACAGAGTATGAAGACTGCAGCGGCCCATACCTGTAATATGAGCTGCTCAGAAGGCTGAGGTCTGAGGATCACAAGTTTGAAGCCAGACCAGTCTGGGAGACCCTAATCTCCAATTAACCATCAACAAACTGGTGCTATGTTCCAAAGTGGTAGAGTGCAATCCTTGAGCAAAAAATGCTGGGAAGCAGCACCCAGGCCTTGGGTTCAAGTCCCAGGACTGAACTCAAGTCACACGGGACTCCATGTAACATTTTTGATGCAATGACAATGATTCAGTCAAAGAGCACTGGAGAGGCCAAGAAAAAGCCGACAACTGAGGAAGGAACACAAAGAATTTAAAGTCTTAGCCGGGTGCCATGGCTCATGTCTGTAATCCTAGCTACTCAGGAGGCTGAGATGTGAGGATTGCAGTTCAATGCCAGCCTGAGCGGCACTAAAGAACGCGTGAGACTCAACTCCAATTAACCACTAGAAAATTGGAATTGGCGCTGATGCTCAAGGGGTAGGGCAGTAGCCTTGAGCTGAAGAGCTCAGGGACAGCTCCCAGACCCAGAGTCCAAGCCCCATGACCACCAACAACAAAAAAGTCTTATTAAGAAAGGACAAAGTTGTAAAGGATTTGCCCACAGGTAACAGAAACATGTCAGGTAACAGAGACCAGCATCTCTGAGGCAGGCTCACGATAGCAGAATTTGAAAGGCTCAAACAATATAATACTACTACTAAAACCTCTGGCATATTAAGTAGTGCTTGAGTACCAATCAAGTTTTTCACTTGATTTTGATTAAGAAAAAAAGATTCATCAAGTGTCATCCTCTAATAATCTTCTTTCTAGATGTAGACTCCATGTATCCAGGCAGGAAAATTTGGAAAATACTGCATCCTTATCAATATTCGATTTTTACCAGGTTAACCAGGAGCTGGAGGTGACCCCTGTGGATCTGAGAGATATAGCCTGAGCAAAGAAGAAGGGAGCAAGACACTTGCATCAGGAAGAGACAAATGGAAGTGTAAGAAGAAAAGACAACAACTAACTTTGGATCTAAAAGGGAATAGCAAAGACTGGCAGCTGCCAAGCTCCAATCCAGCATCATACCAGACCATTGTTTAAAATAGTGAGGGGAAAATTAAGGTTAAAACATTTTCCCCCCAAATCTCTCTTGTAACATGAACTAAATGTTGTAACAAATACAATATTTGGACAGCTCACATAGCCTCAAGGGAATAAAACCCCATACTAAACACAGACCTTTCAGGAAGAATTTGAGATTTATACAATTTAAAGCACCAAATGTATATATGAGCTCTGAGGACAGGGCAGAAGAAAAGCAAGGGCCAGGGATCTTTCCCCAGTGGAGGCGGCTGCTGGCCAAGACACATCTGGAGCTTCTGCCTTCATACAGGAAACCAGGAATAGCACACAGAGCAGAAGGGGTACTTCCCTTAGTCATTCCAACCTAGCTTCTTTCTCTTCTGTTATGAGAATAAACTCAATGTTGGAGGAAATTTAGCCTTAAAAATAGAAAAGCACTTGCATAATGGTGCAGTGATGCTTACTTTTACTATTGTCAAATCTATGAATCATTTCCAAACATGTAATGGTAAAAAGCAAAGAAGTACCCTGGTGTAGAATCTGTACAGAGGCCACCTCTTGTCCTGTTTAACTATCACATCCCTCAGTGGAACCAGAGGTGGGCAATGATTTTTTAAAAAAAATGAGAATCCATGACTTCCCACACAAGGAGTTAGAGGCAAACTTTCACCAAAAAACAAAAACCCTCCAGTTTCTTGAATTCTAATCTGAATGATTCCTACCAGATTCCATTTGCTTCATAGATTCCAGTCCATGAAACATGTGTGTGCTGCAGGTTCGGAGGCAGGAGACAGAAATGGGAAGTCAGTTTCATCTTGTTTAGTGCTAGTAAAAATGGGCAGAGCCACCTAGGACTCAATAGTCTCATAAACTGCAATAAAATGATTCATTCATGCCAACTGGATTTCATTTTTTCATAGGTAAATTACAATTAAGAGAATACTGTGTGCTCACAGCCTCACAGGAAAGTTACCGGATCGCCAAACAATGGTTAAGACAAACATATGAAGAAATGGTACTGCTAGCAACTGTTGTTGTGAGGACTTTCACAGCCCAGAAGGTCAGAAGGTGGTGAATAAAGTTCCTGTACATCACTCAGCACTAGCTAAACTAACATTAAATTTGCCAGCTGTTGCAAGTACACATTCGTGAACCTTCAGGGGCAGCAAAGAGCCAGGGTTAATTGTGCTGACGGAGGAGAGAAGGAAGAGACCTGGCAGCAGGTAGAGGAGGAGGAAAGGAAGGTTAATTGGAGTGACAATTCTTCCAAAATGAGTGATGCTAGGAAAGGATGTACATGTGATCCTTTGACATGGATAAAAGCAACGAATCAGCTTACCATTTCTATTTTGCTTGGCAGAGGGAAAATGTTAAGAGGTGACAAAATGCAT